>NC_056744.1:1681821058-1681963160 GCF_019279795.1 Protopterus annectens | reverse complement strand
TTTTCCTTTTTTTTGACAAAAAAAATGTTAAAAGCAGGTAATGGTGAAATACTCAAGAATGGGAAGTTGAAGCAATGGTGGTCAAGTATGTGACCAAATGATAAATTTCACTTGTATGTGACGTTTGAGATATTATGTTGGCAACAGTGTTACGAGCTATGTTTAGTAATCATACTAAAATATAAAACAATGTTAAATGCAAGTTTTGAGCTAACTGTAGTGTTTCTAATGAAAATCAATAGTTATTTGTCAGTCCTCCTTAATGTAATACAAAAATAGCACTACTAATGTGGTGTCGGTTTAAGTCTATGGTGATATGAACACAGAGCAGAATAAATTAATCCATTCATCATTGAAACTTGAATAAACTCAGTTCTGCAGACTGCTATGTTCAAACCTTGAGGCTACTCTTAATGACCTCTCCCACACAACCAGTTATGAAATTGCAGGTCTTTTAAGCACATATTATTTGTATTTGTGATGGAAGCCTTTATATTTCTCCTGGGGCTCCTTCCTCAGAATCGAATTTTGCACCATTCAGCATATTAATCTGTGTCCAGTGACCCCATCACCAGCAGATGTGACAGAAGTATTCAATGACAGTGTACAAATTAACTAATTTAATTCCAGCTACTGCCAAGCCTGCTTTGCCCAATGGAAAATGTAGCTATTTTTTAATTCTGTTTCTCCAATCATGAAGCTGGCAACGGGCAGCACTGAACTGCAGCTACTAGGGAACACACTGAAAGCTGGAACATTACACCATCTCCTCTGTCCTGTCTTTGCACACTGCTCACCGAACTTATTATGTCAGAAAATGGATGCTGACTGAGATTCACTTCTAAAAGCCTAGAGAACAGTGTGTGATTAAAATGGCAGAGGGATAGGGTGGCAGTTATATGTACTAAATATCTTAGCTAACCTAAGCTATGGAAATTAATCAATTACTGTGCATGCCATCCAAACTGCTGCCATGTCTACAAACCTGCTTTAAGAGAGAGCAGCCATGTGGAAAAAAAAAAACACAACACTATCAGTAGCAGCTATTGCAACTGGAGAAACCATGTTGCAATTTTTGATAAGTGAATGTCTGGGTGAGGCCTGCCTGTTGGGTAGTCATGCCAACTAAACTGCTGCCATGTCTACAATCTTGCTTGAGAGAGGTCATCTATTTGAAAACCTCACAATCATTAGCAGCTACTGGAAGTGGAGAAACCGATGCAGTCTACTGCATGGTGCAGCATGGTTTTGGTTCTTATCAGAAAAACCAAGCTTCTCTAACAGATGAGATAATAACAAAGGGATTGAGACCTGCCATGGTAAACACAGAGCTACTAGGATGACCTTGGTTCTGAGAAGACTTCCTTTGTAAAATTAACTTTGCCGTAAGATGAAATGATAGACAAACCCAGCGGACCAAAAATGGGAAAAGCATCCCATGGAATCTCCACGGGGATGGGCTTACAGAGAGATCTATTTGGTGTTGGTGGGGGATGTGAAGAAGCTCCAACACGGAATCTGCTGAAAATTCTTCTTGTCATTGAAGAGATGAGGGACTACTTGTGTAGCATGAACAGACACTGCTCAGTGTATCGGTCAAGGATCTTGAGTCCAGAGAAATGCAGACTGCCACTAAGTAAGTAGTCTGTACTAATGGCCCAGTCAATCAATCCAATACTCTCACGGCTTCCCAGTACACGGGATATGGTTGAGTTTCCCCTATCTGCTAACATACAATCAACATACTGTCAAAGTCTGTATGGACTGGATACACACACACAGACACACACACACAGCATGGATTCCTGAAGGACTTTAATGAAAATAGCTGCACTCATCTCCAGTATGGTGAAATGAAAGGACTGTTTTTCAGATGGCCACAATCTGAAAGATCTGTCCAATGAAATGTTCCACACCACCACCACCATGGGTGATGCATCCTTGACATCTATTACCCAAGTGACGGAAGTAATGGAATGGACTGTCCAAAGATGGGCAAACCATCACAGAGTCAGCAAGATGCATGCAGGATGTGTGCTGATCTTTTGCTCCGCTGAATTGGCAACCTGTGACCACTGGACTTGAAGGATCCACTAAAGAGCTCTCATGGGGAATCTGGCCAAGGAGATCACTAGAATGGCTGTCCTCATGAAACTCCATACCCTGAGACATTGACAAACTGATATCACAGTGAAATCTGAGAGAGCAGCCACTCTAAATAATATATGAACTCTATTCCATTTCCACCACTGAAACCTTCATTTTTGAGATGAACATTTCAAAACTATAGGAAGGACCCTTCATGGAAAGTCAACTTTTAGTCCTCGTCTGCAGAGCAAGCTGAACATTTTGCTGTGTTAAAGATCATGGCCATGACTGTGTCACTCACTGTGACACAAGCTTTTCCTTATCCAGTCAGTCTTGGCAGCAGCTTTAAGGTCGATATCACCTCAACAATCATGTCCAGAAAGAATTTCACATAACACCCAAGCATCCTCATTTGTCTTGAAGTCCTGTTTTACTTGAACTGTTTCCAAGACAGTCAAGCTCCAAAGATTGTTTATCAGGCAGATAAACCACATCACTCTGACGTACAAGAATCTTCTGAAAGCCGTGGTGGAAATGAATGCATCCTACATGACAATCGCTGACCAAAATGTAGAGTTCCTAGGAGGATGCAAAACCCTGTCTCTCCTCTTTGGAACTAGAAGCACAATGGCATGGGTGGCACAGGAAATGCTCAAAATAAAGGACCAAAAGACTCTGGATATTTTTTTTGGGAGAACACAGGGTTGGCGGGCCACTCCACCACCCAATGCATCACTTGTAGGAATTTTCTCAAACTTGAGGTCATTGAGGGGGAGGGGGTGCCATTAAACCTGTGTCCTTCTCTTCTTTTTCTATGTATGGAATGGAGGACTTCAAAGGGAAATCAAGATGCTTTCTCTTGCACCTATCCTTTCTTAATGCTTTGAAGGATGACACTGATGAAGGTTTATAGCCTAAGGTGGATCAGCAGACTCTCCAAGAATACTTGCTCCTGCTGTCCTTCCTGTGAGGATGCAAGACAGGCCAAGGAACAGAAGGGGTTGCGTCAAGCAACAAAGCTACACCAGAAGCTATAGTAGGACTGGAACACATAATCAAAAACTGCAGGTGTGGGACTCTTGGCAGAGACAAACTCGACAAAGGCAGAAGCATCCAGTGCACTCCCACTATGAGTAGGGGAAGTCAAAAATGACATCAAAAGGGAAAATCCTGACACTGATGTCAACACCCCCCCCAAGCACTAACATAGGAAACCAGGGGATGTGGCTAAAGTAGCCATAGCTGAAACTAATCAATCTCAAAAAGATGGCAACAGCCCCATCAACACTAATGCACTTAGTACCAAAGCAAATACTGAGAGAACCAGAGTTGAAGGCAAGCAAACAAAATATGCTGGTAACACACCCGCTGATGTCAGCTTCAAGGGGGTCAGACTCCACAAAGGTTGACACCAAAGAGCCTGGAGACAAAGGGAGCACATGGAGAAGGTATATTAGCTACAGACTGACTTCTTGGTGAAGTATAGGCCTCAGGCAACTGCTGCAATGTGACAGCCTCTACCAGCTTCTCGTACTCAGATGATGGTCTCTACTTAGCATCAGCTGTCTTGGGGATGTTATCTTTGAGATATCTCAAACCTCCATGTCTGACACTGACCCAACAGATAATGGTACCAGAATACCAAGACGCACGCGTTGATCAGCATACTCAATCAACTACAGCACATACGAACTGTGACATGGATTGTCCACTATATGCAAAAGAACATTTTCCACTCCAGGCTCAGTATCACTGTTTGCCACCTCAGCTTCTGGAAGATAATATCAGTGTCTCTAGGATAACTTCCATCTCAGCCTTGGAACTAGAAAAGGAAAATTTATGCTTCGCACTTGGGCCTCCTGAAATTTATTGACTTTGACCTGCTCTCAACCTTGAGTCAAGGAAAGTGGGATGAGGACACAGTACCTGATTCAACTGAGAAAAACGCAGGGGCAGAACTTGGGGTTTATGCAAAAATAAGTCAGTACTAGTTGTAAATGTCTGGGTTACCAAAACCTGCTAGTAAAGGTGCAACCTCAGCCATTCCCAGCAACACCAACAGAAAACTGGACTGAAACTCTGGTAAATAACTAAAACACCTGATGTGACTGTCTTGCAGGGAAACCATTTTTTTCACAGGAGTGCTTGCAAAATCATCTCTCTGTCAAAAAACTAAGCTGAAGGAAAAGTCCACAAAAATGGTCAAAACAAAACAGGATACGAAGTCAATGATTCCCTGCTAAAGGCAGGAATGCCAAACGCAATTAAATCTGGCAAAATAAACACACTCTCCACTAAGAAAAAAAGCCAGAAAAAAAAACTGGAGAGACTCCTTTTTTTAATAGGAGGAAATGGCAAACACCTGAAAGGAAGAACAAACTGCTCCAAAGTCCCCAATTCCTCTCTAAAAGATAAAACTAGTCAAAAGGAGAGGAAAAAATATAAAATCACTTTAGACCTTGAGTAGGAAGGAAAGGCAAAATTTGTGGAAAAAAAAATCACCAGAAACACTAAAGCAACCAGATGTCACTTAAAATGATGTTGAATGAAGATGGAGAAGGAAGCTCTTGTAATGAATTATAGAATAAGAGAGGAGTGCTACATGGGAAACTTTGGAGGGTGAAACAATGCTAGTAATAGCAGCCGTATCCTTATAGGTTACTGAGAAGGGACCAACCATCAGCTCTTTTACTACATGTGGTGCATTTAACATGTATTTTATTCCCTTTGGTGCATGCAGCATTTATTTACTACTTGTTAGCCAGGCAGGAGGACCAGCCAAAACTGTCCCTTTTTAACCAGAATCTGAGCTCATACGGGCAAAAAGGCATAATACAAAACAAAAGTGGCTTTACTACACAACTGAAACAAAATATCAGAGTGATAAAGGCAGTGTAGATTATAAAAAAAAAAAAAGATCAAAATAGTGTACACAGTGGCAAAAAGATGCCCTACACAGAGTAAACTATCAGCACTATATACCAAATACACCAAGAGGAAGACTGTTAGAATGATGCAGGCTGTGAAAATGTTGCAAGAATATACTTATTAGAAAAACTGAGGACTTGGAGCGAAAGTCTACAGTAGGCACATCAGAAGATGCTCTACATTTTTAGTTTTGAATGAATTTAAAGTTTGCAGTTTATGTAAGTCTTTTGGTAAGTGATTCCTTGTAGCAGGGCCCATCTGACAAATTGATCTTCCCCCTGTTGCTGGTGTAAAAGAGGGTCTGTGAAGCATTAGAACCTCTCTCAGAATTTCGCAGGGGACAGTCTGCCTTCTTACATAACAGTCCTGAGCACAGAGGACAGTAGAACAGTTTTAGTTAAGATGAGAGTGACACTGCTGCCGTTTACTGGCAGTCATGAAGTCCTTTTTAGTAATTCACAGTGGTGAGTGCTAGAACTAGGAAGACACAAAGCAACAGATTTTAGTTAACTGTGGTTTGTAGCATTCATTTGTTATGAATGAAATATAGTGCGAGAATGGAAAGGCAATACTCTAACAGACAGCAAGGCATTTGGTAAGGGTAATTAAGTAATGGAGGAGAAAGGACGAGTCCAATTATAGCACTAACAATTGATATAGGTGCTTTATAATTTCAGAGCGAGCTTCAAAGAGCAACATGTGGTCCAGTTTTAAGCTTGGGTATTGCTTACATTCCACAGCAAAGATAATGATGCCTAGGGGTCCTTAATTATTTGATTTGCATCGCTTAATTTTTGGATGTGCCATAAAAAACATTATTATAGTTTTTTGGGATAATGGAACATTTGCTTTTATGTGGCCAATGCAATAAGCTGTTGAAAACTGTATTTTGGACTGCAACAGTAAGAGGAAGTGGCCTCTGCTTAGTAGGATATCATCAGCATACTAATTAAAATTAGGTGGGGAATATTAATGCTAAGCTTGTTACCAAAAACGGAGAATAACAAAGGCTCTACTACATATCCCCTGGAATATCCTAATTCCAGTACTCAACATAGTTGATTCAATGCCCATCTGTGAGGAAGCTTTTGTACTTGGAACATAGAAACTGGGTTGAAATTTAGCTCTGGTAGTTTGTTTTAATAGGACTGGATTGTTCACTGTTTAAAATGTTCCAAAGATGACTACTCCTGCTGTGATCACAGCATTGTTCATACTATTGTAAACAGATAAATGAAAGTTACTTTCTTACCATAAGAAGTTTAATCATCATTACCAATAGAAATAAGACCAGCAGCACTTGGTCCAGCAAAGGAAACGTTCCGTGGCTACCTGGCTCTTCCTTTTTTTCCCCACATTGTTGTGCTCCTCAGGACACCTCTCCAGATGTCTGTAGCAGACGAAGTAGAAGCTCTACAAAAAACAACTCCATGAACAACAACAAAAAAAAAAAATTCTACACTATTTTTCAAACCATGACTCTCCAATTAGATCAAGAATGGAAGGAGGAGGTGAGAATAGAAACAAGGATGGAACTTTCATATCCAGAGCTACAGATACAGCAAAGTATGCAGCTTTCACATCTGGGACTGGAGTTCCACCCTCATTAATGACAGACTAGAGTTCCATAGTAAACTTCTTAGGTGGCTCCTCATGCAAGTCCTGTATAACGGTAACACCACAGGGATACCTAGATCTAGAGATTACATCCAGCTTATAATGTCTTACAAAGTTTTCAGTGATGCTCATGTAAGCTGCTGCAGAACTTCATTCAACAGACGTATATTTTTTCTTCCCATTTTTATTTTAAGTTTTGAATAAAAAATTACAATTAATATACATCAGCTCATTAAAACAAACACAGCAGGGTATCAAGTAAAATTGAGATGCAAAGGAAATAATCTTTAATGATACCCCCACCAGCTGTTTCCCCTTCCACTATTTTATTAATAAAATGGCAAAAAAATCCTTAACACTGCCATAAACTAAAGCAAAAAAATTCTGGACTATGAAAACATTAAACATAAAATTATTTTATATAACTAATGACCAAGTCACCACAAGGAATGATTTACTGTAGGCTTTCACAGTCTACAGATTCTTGAAGACGTATCTGCCATATTGCCTGTGGAAGAGGTTCATTTTCACGGATGGGCAGATTCAATCATTTTCTTTTCCATTTACATACATTGTACATCATAAACATTTTCTTTCTTTATAACTAGAATCAGCCCAATCCAACATTACATAAATTGCTCAATTCCCTGTCTTCTCTTAAACCTCTCTCCTCCTGAGCATTTTTTGGCATGTATTGTTCACATAATTTCCAGTTATTTCTATGTAATTTGTCCTTTCAAAGCCATCTCCTTCTAGTTCTTTTATCTCCTTTACAATATTCAATACTTCAAATACAGTTGATTTAGACTTTAAATTCCATTTCTAGCAAATACTTTTCTGGCAGCCAACATAATTAAACTTAACAAGACCTTACTATAACTAGGCAACTCAGATCCTGTCTCCCAGCTCAAAGAATATTTCTTTTTTAGTTACAGCCATTTGCTCACCCAATATTTCTGACAGAGTACTCTGTAGGGAATTTTTAAAATCTGCCAACTCATTACATCACCAAAGCTTATGTTCCCAGTTACCTCTCTCTTCCTATCACACCTGCAACAATTGCTAACTACTCAAGAAGAAATTCTTTGGGGTATAAAATATCTATGAAAACATTTCCAAGCAAAAAAGTCCCAAATCTTCTGGCATTTGTTGCATACTTGGGAGCTATACGCATGTCCTCCCACTGTATCCTTGTAAATTGCATTTCCACTCTCTTCCCAATCTTCCCAATTGATTCTTATAATCCATAATACAATATTCTAAATGCCTTAATTATCCCTTTGTTAACAGCAAGGTCTGTTCCACATCCAATTAAAGCCTCTAACCACAGTGAGTCTTTAACTTATGACTCTCCTGTCTCCATTTCTGCCTATACACTATCAATCCCTGGTACAGAAGGCAGCCGCTAACCTGCAGTCCAAATTTCTTCCTGGCTTCATCACACCCTCACTTTCCCCGGTCTATTTGTTCCCACTGCCTTGGTTCCTTTGCCAGTTTTTTCCAGCAAATTACAATCACTTCTTGCCTTTTTTCAGTACACCTATTTGCAATAATCTGTAACGGCAACATTTCCTTTCTCAATTCTTCTGTTGGCTTAGTTCTCAGAATACTTTCTACTACTTTATAAATATAACAATACGATATTCTGTATACTTATTATTCTCCTTAAGGATCTGCATCCCAAAATCCCAGTCTCTCCTTATTTCTTGAACCTCCCCTTGCTTTATCACCATCCCTTTCCACTTTGAATTATAATATTCTGCTTGTGTTATATATACAAGTCTTAACTGTGTAGGTGTACAATATCCATTCAAATCAGGTAATCCTAAACCACTTTGTTCTATCAGAAGGATCAGCTTATCCCATGCAACTCTTGCCCTCTTCCTCTCCTACACAAATCTCTTCTTTATTATTGTCCACAACTTCTCTGGTTGATAAACATGCCTGACCTGTACGTATGTAAAACTAAAGGGACTAAATATTTTCACTGCTTAGTTCTTACTATCTATAGCCATACACAACAGCTTCCAGTTTCTCAGTTTTTTTGTATTATCTTTTGTTTAGCATCTTCCTTAGCTGCCATGACAGAAGCATTTTTAATCCATACTCCTAAATACTTCATCTTATCGTATCCCCATGAATATGGGTTTTGTTGAACCAATTTGTCTATCTGTACATAATTTATAGCAATAGCCTTTGTTTTATCTTCATTAATTTTATATCCCAAAAAGACCTGAAACTGTCTCAAAATGACCCACAATACTGAGATGTTCTTTTCTGGATTTATCAGGTACAAAATAGCATCATATACAAATAAAGCTAACTTTTCTCGATTACCACATCAGTTATATTCAGAATTTCTTATTTGCTTTGCCAACAGCTCTGAACAGAATGCAAACAACAACCATGAAAGAGGACATCCCTGCCTGGTTCCTCTACTTAAACTCAACTCATCAGAGAGGAACCCTCCCACTTTAATTCTTTCCTCTGATCCTTGAAATATGCCTCCAAATTAACGTTACTACTGTATCAGGGAATGCAAATGCTTCTGTTGCCGTAGCTTACTCTGTTGAATGCTTTTTCTTTCATCAAGACCCATCAACAACAGTGTTATTTTCTTATACTTTACTAATTTCTGGATTAACACTGTTCTATTAATACTGTCAATCAACTGCTTCCCCTCCATAAAACCACATTGGTCCATATCTATCAATTTTGTCAACACCTTTGTCATTCATTCAGCTAGTATAGACATAAAAACCTTTACAATCACTGATTAAAATTGAAATGGGTCTATATGAAGCTGGGTCTTCACCATCTTTAGGTAATACAGCTACCACAGCCTTCTTCCAAGATGTTGGTTCTTCCTCTCCTTTAAAAAAGCTGTTAAACATCTTCCAGATCTTTATCACTTTCTTCCCTACTAATTTCCAAACTTCCACAGGAATACCATCTGTACTTGCAGACATTCCTGAAGACCAATTGTACATCATTGTTTTATCTCATCTCCTCCCATCTTAACTACTAGTTCTTGTGCCTCACCTACCTCTAGGCATGGCATAATTAAGTTTTCCATAAATTCTTCCATTTGTGCTCTTTCTTAATTTCTACATTTCTCTGCTTTATATATATTTTTCATAAAAATTCCAAAATATCTCTACTTCCTCTACAGGAGTTTTGATTACATTGCTTGTCCTAGGCTTCCTAAATTTGGAGACGACCCCTTTTACTTTCTGTTGCCCAAGTTATTGTGTACTGGATTTGATGTAAAAATAGCTGCTTTACAATAATCTTTCTGAACTCATTCATATTATCCAAATACCTCCTTATATTTTCTTTAGTACATTGCTGTTGTCTGTCTCATGTTATTTTGTACCCGATAAATCCAGAAAAGGACATCTCAGTATTGTGGAACATTTTGAGATGGTTTCAAGACAGTTTCAAATCCTTTTGGGATACAAAATTAATTAAGACAAAACTAAGCCTGCAGTTATAAATTATGTACCCTCACAAAAAGTGGTTCAGCAATACCCATATTTATGGGGACATAATAAGATGAAGTATTTAGGAGTATGGATTCAAAAAGCATCCGTTATGGCAATTCAGGATATATGGGAAGAGACTAAACAAAATATAACACAAAAATTTAGAAACTGGAAATTTTTATGGATATGGATAGTAAGATACAAGCAGTGACCGTGTGTATAGTCCCTTTAGTCTTGTATATGGCTCAAAACCATAAAAAATGGCACTCAAAGATCACCAAGCCTGCTCCGGTAAATCCACTTTATTGTAAATCCCAGCAGGTGAAGAAAATGTGCCACACAAAAAAGTTTACACATAAACACCAACATAAAACTTTGTGTTTTCTACTCACCACCTCCTGATGCCATTGAATTGTGCTGCAACCAAGGGGTAGCCAAAGCGTTCAGTAATGCAGTACAAATGAAAAACTTAAAATGGAAACAAGTGCCGAAAAGTAGACCCAAAACCAGAATAAATGTCCCTCAAAGACCACCAAGCTAGCTCTGATAAATCTACTTTATTGAAAATCCCTGCAGCTGAAGAAAATGTGCCACACAAAAAAGTTTTACACATAAAAGCCAACATAAAACTTTGCGTTTTCTTCTCACCACCTCCGAAAACCATGGAACAAGGCTGCAACCAAGGGGTAGCCAAAGCTTCCAGTAATACACTATAGCAAACTTCAAAGAATTTTTCATCAGAGGTAACCTGGCATACAAAGCAATCTCAGACCCCGCCTTGATGGGACTACTGCATATCCACAATTCAAGCTCCACTTGAGTAACCCGCACATGTGACCTCAACCTGGTCTGCGACATCAATAGGACTTGTTGGTGGGACAGATTTGTATCCCAGAGACTCCCCCAACTCTGGAATAGACTCCATCTCCATGTCAAGCAGAGTACTTTATTATCCCTTTTTAAGCGCAACCTGGATAAATGGATGGGAAACGGAAAATACACCACTGGGATTCCCCTGCTGGACAGGGGCCTTGGGTGCTGACTTGCATAAACATGGGCTAAACTCTTGGCTAGGCTTAGGGCATCAGGGCCGATAGCCTAGTAACTTCCTGTGATCCTATGGTAGATAGCAAATGTTGGCTGTGTAATGTAGACGAAAGAGATAACTGGAAACATATGTTTTGGAAGTGTAATGAGTTGGTAGGTTTTAAATTCCCTACTGATCAGAAGCACTGAGAGCTGACTGCCTCTGGTGGTATGACATAGCTCTAGCTTACAATTTTCACTATAAATAATGGAGTTAAGTGGTTATCTACGATGCTACAGGCAAGAAAACTTTACCAACGGTGCGGACTTCACCACCCTGCCCAGACTACAGTGATTATCTGCCTACTCAAGTCCGACTGAAATCTATAATTACTACACAAAGCTTCCACCTTGTGAATGTATGTAACCTTGCTTAACTGGTACACCAACTTTTCCTGCTAAATCACAGCTAGGGCACACCACTAGACCAATCCTATCTTTCTTGCTTGCCCTCCACTCTCTCTCTCTTTACATCTTCTCTCGTTGTTTCCTTATTTTTCCTACCAGCCATGGTAACAACACTATAATCCCTCTCTGTACCAAGTCAGCTCTCCTCCACCCATAACTTCTCTCACTTACTTTCTCATTCCTGGTTATCCAACAGTTACTGTATTGTTTTATCTGCATCTCCCCGAACCACAGCTGCTTTAACTGATTGTTCTATACTGTAGAGGGTTTCCTGTGCACTCTTTCAACCAGCTACGCTTGGGCTCACTCTGCTCCTCTACCCTCCCCCAATTCCCAACCACCCCTTAATGCATTACATTCATAGTTACATTCACAGTTAATTATGCAACCCCTTCCAAGGACCTCCTCTTCCTCACTCCCAAGCCGCTTACTTGCTCTCCTAAACCCTCCTTACTTTAACTACATCAATGACTCCCCTATCAAAATAACCTTTCAACTGCTCTCCTCCTACACTCCTCCCTCAACCTCCTTCCTATTTTTATTCTTTGTTTTTTCTCAGTTCACGCTTCATCTTAACTACCCTCCCCTCTCAAATTCTAATTTTCCTCTACAACTCCCCTACCCTCTCAAATTCTAATTTTCCTCTACATTCCTCTTTATCCACCACCTTCCATCAACTTTACTCCCCTTCTGCACTCAATGTCTTTCGACTTGCACACAAACCCTCTAGCACTATTCACTGTTTTCTCACTTTCTCCACCCCACCCAAGTCTCTTACCTCCACATCTCAATGAAAACTCTCAACACACCTCTTCACCTAAACTCTCACAACCTTCACACTTGCAGTCATACTCATCCTACTTTCCTCTCACCCAAACCTCCACCTCACTGCACTCTCCTCACCCCTCATGTTCCTCATCCTCTTCTCTACACCTCCTCTTCTACTACTTCAATTATACCTCTCCTCTTATCGCATCCCAATTAATCCCTTCCAGTCTTCACCTATTTCCATTCACTACTCTCTAAACTTGCAAAGCCAGTAATCCTTTACCATACCTCCACCACTATTTATTAACTTAAACCTGTTCCTTCCTAAAATAAAAACTCCCCCCCCCAATCAGTCCTAAAACTAAATTTAAATATAATTACCACCCCTACAAATCCACACTCCTTTCAGGAGACATCCATTCCAACCCAGGCCCCCTCAGCAGCAACACTTCAACTTACCAACCCACTCAACCTACCTCCCACCTGCCTAACTCCCCATCTAAGCATCAAACCTTCCTCTCTCAACATTCGCAGCATTCTGAACAAAATCAGTGAATTTTATGAACAGATAGACAAATATTCTCCTGACACAATAGCTCTCACAGAAACCTGGCTCAAACCTCACATTTTAGACAAAGAATTCCTTCCCACTGGCTACATCTTTCAACTTGACAGGCCTAATAAAGGTAGAAGCATTGCCTTGATATACTCCCAATACCTCAACCTGTATCCTATGGCCAACCCACCACACTCAGTTTCCCCTGCAGAACTCTTAACTAGGAACTGCAAACTAAATGACTACAAAACACTAGCTCTAACTGCAATATACATTCCCCCGGTGACAATATCCCAGTATTAGAACACATACTCTCCTGGTTCACACAATATACCCAAAGGAAACTACCCCTCCTACGAGATGACATAATCAATTAGTTATCCCTTACTTCCAACTTCCTAGCTCTAGCATCAACCTTCATATGGCACCTTTGTATGGCTTCTTCACAACTACTTCAACCCTTACCTACTCATCACAACCCTTACCTACTTTAACAAACCAACCAACACATGCTCCACCATAGACTGTATCCTGGTATCAAATCCTGTTCATTACCACCATCCTATTTCTCTGTGCAGTTCCATTAGTGACCACTCTCCCATCTGCATCCAAAGATTCACTCCACACCACCCAAGGCCTTACAAATTCAAAGACTGCCATAGCCTCTCAAATTCCATCCTGACATACTAAATAGCACATTCACCTCTACAAACTGGTCCTTCCTATCATACTTACCACTTGATAATGCAGTACTAAAATTCAGCAACATCTTCTTAATCATAATTAAGAGTGAAATCACTCCACTCACCCTAGTTATCCCAATCCACTCATGCTCTTATGCAGAAAAGAGATAATGCCTGGAAACTCTGGACTAAGACTAAAGCCCCCATCCACCTACAAAGAACTCTACAACCTCATCAAAAAACAAGTCAATTATGACAACAAAAACATGTACCTCAAACTCCAATTAACCCAACATAATAACCCCAACAAATTGTGGAACTCTTATCAACTAAATTCTACACCTTGGTAACCCCACAGCACCTAATCCTTATCCAATAACAGACCAACTTGAAATTGCCACCATATTCAACTCCTACTTCATTGACACTACCTGTAAATTAATGCAGACCCTAACTTCCCCAAACATGTGAATCCCTCCACTCCCTCTCTCTGCAACCTATTCCCATCAGCTACATAAAAAAAAATCTCCTACAAAAGCTCAAGCCATGCTGTCCATCTGTGGACTACCTACCTCCAATTCCTTCTTAAATTAGCGACCAACTCCATTGACTACCCAATCTTCACTCTTATAAACCAATCTATAAGCAAAGCCACTGTACCCTCCCTCTGGAAACAATTTTTATTATACCTATCCATAAGGGCAGCAACTCCATGGAACTCTCCAACTACCAGCCCATAGCAATACTGTCCCTCCCCCTCCAAAATGCTCAAAAAATGGGTACACAAGCAACTTGTGGACTATTTACTCCAAGAAAACCTACTCACTACCACCAAACATGGATTTCTCACTACTACTGCCCTCAGCTCTTTCACCAACTCTTTCTCCCTAGCCAGAGACAACAACCACCTTACTGCCCATCTCTTTCTAGATCTCCCCAAAGCATTCAGTACTCTCTCTCTCACCCTATGTTAGTTTCCAAACTCTCCGTCTACCTTTCCAGTATTACCATTTTCATTTTCTGGTCCCCTAGCTATCTCCCTAACAGACAGCAATCAGTTAAATGGCTCCAATGTCTCCCTTTCTCCCCATCAAAAATGGGGTTCCTCAAGGGTCAGTTCTTGGTCCCCTACGATTTAATATCTTCTCTAAATACTTACATACCTCCTGTCTCTACTCCTCCTTATACAATACGTCGATGACTCCACAGTCATCTCCACCTCTGACATCCTCTCTGACCTACAAGCCCTCACTCAAAATCCCTTTAACTCTATTGAAACTGGCTAATAACCAACTCATCCTAAATCCTAAGACCAACTTCCTTTTATTCCTACCAAAATCTCTTGCACATCTTAAACCTACCTTCTCCATTACGTCTCTTAACAACACTGTCATAAATGCAGAAATTCACACCAAACTACTTGGAGGCACCAGAGGTGACAAACTCAAATTCAACCTTCGTGTACACCACTGCATAAGGAAAGCACCAAAAACTTAGCTTACTCTACAGAAATAAATTTCTCACAAAGACTCTAGACTCTCTCTTGCCCTATGACGTCTTTCTCCCCAGTCTTCTCAACAGTTCACAAATATAAACTAACCTACAGGCCTAACTAAACTTGAATCCACTTCTAACAAAGTAACGAAATTTGCTGCTAACCATACCTCAAATGCAAATCAATGTCAATTCCTTAAACTTTTAAGTGAGCTAGAGTTCTCCCATCAACTTCTTCTCTCCCAACTCCCTATAATTCATTCCATCCTGAACAAGCCCTCGGCTTGCCCTATCTCCTCACTCATCTTACTTCATACTCCTTCCAAAACTATTAGAAGCTCCGAACAAAAACATTTAGAAATCTACAAGCCCCAAAAAAATCTATAGGCCAAACTTGTCATAACTACACTCCTGCCCTTGTCTGGAACAAACTACATTGCACATTAGAAACTTACCCCATGCACATGAATTCAAAAACCTCTAAAAGAACACCTGCTTAAAGAACTGGACCTGGCAATGTAAAAAGCTCAGCTAAACCACCCTCCGTAATTAACACCACTTACTCCTATCCTATCTGGCCTCTGACACTACTTCTCAATCCACTCTACTACAGCATGCCTTACACTCTCCCTATCACTAATGTACTATGGTTACAACTGCTCACTAATTTACTATGGTTACAACTGCTCCCTCTGCTTCTACAACTAACCAGCAGAATGCTGAATTTCCCCCAACCTGCCTTTGAGAAATGTACATACCTACATGGGTTTACCTTGCCTTACTTTGCATTTCAACTCAAATCTTTATATTTTTTAGACAATCTGCATTTAATTCTAATGTATTTTACTTTCTCTGATTGTGTGCATCTGTTTCTGTTGGATACACTTGTATAACCTTCTTGAATACTAAATTTTATTGGCTCTGTATTACTCTCATCAATGCTATGAATTTAACATTGTTCTTCTGTGGAGCTTTTCTCCCTAGCCTTCACTGAAAAAGGGCTCTAGCTCAATCAGACTTTCCCAGTCCACAAATGTCATATAAAATGTCAAATAAATAGTTCTTTTCAGCTGCAATACAGGAAGTGAACTGCATAACCATAGTACGGCCTTATTTAGTTTCATTCTGTTGGCTGCCCAAAAAGCAATTACTAGAAAACGGAAATAAAAGTCTACACCAACTGTACTTGAGGTACTGAAGATTATAAAAGTTATAAAATAACTGGAAGATGGATCTTTAGAAAAAGGAAAAGCAAATTACATAGAAGTAAATGAAAATTGCAGGAACTATACATACATACATAATGTTGAAGAGGAGCGAGTTTTAAGGGAAGCCAGGAATTCAGCATTTTTTTTGTAATGATATCAGCAAAGACAATATATGTGATACACATTGCATTTAAATGCAAAGATGTTAAAATGGTTTGATTTATTTTAATGTATACTGCCTAGGTCTTAAGTGATAATTTAATAAAGGTGTTAAAAATTGATTTATGTAGAGGGTGATTTACTGACCGTCTCTGTCCAGAGATATAGGTGCCAGATCAGGAGTGAATTTGTGATTAACCATCCATTGGGCCAAGTTGCACTTAAATAGGAATAGGGAGGAACTCTATTTCAAATGGATGTGGAGGCGGTTTCAGAATATGGGGATTCTCTGAGAAATGTACCAGTTTCTGCAACATGTCCTATTTATGAATCAAGCAAAAATTAGTTATTTTAATCTAGTAGTTCTGATACAGTTTGTTTTGCAGATGTGCAAAAGGTTCATCAAAGCAGGGTCCAGGGATGTCTTGTATGCCAAGCAAAGACCAATTCTTAGAAGTCTGTATGATAACAAGCAAAGAGACAGGGCTTTGAAGCAATCAGCGCAGGACATTGTCTTTACTCCCTGGATTCTTTTCTTAAAGAACCTTTGTGGACATTCCAGCTACTGCATGTGTCTGGTCAGGTACTTCCCAAAGGAGGCATTATACTCTATGATGGGTCTTATGAGGACAGAGTACAGTGGTACAATGACCTCTCTGGATCTATGCCAGGCCTTTGTTTCTAAGCTGAGCAACATAGAAGGATTTTCTTACTACCTTGACACATGTTAGTTGAAGGCTACATTACGGTCTACACGAGTTCCCAGATCCATGACTAATGAATCAAATGTTATGGGTGTTTAATTGGTAACAGTTACCCAGGGTGGCAGACTTCCCAAAAGGTACTATACAGCATTTCTTGGTAGCAAGTTTTAAGGCATGGATTTGGCACTAAGCATTTGTGTTGGACCTTCCTGAAGGATGTTCCCATCTTGGAAGGATTCAATGACTGCCCCTAGATTGGTTAGCCAGAGGCTAGATTCGAGAAGTAGATAAGAGGAGTGGGCCTAGCACAGAGCCCTGGTGGACTCTTTGTGGAGGTCCCATCACTGGTTCAAACTTCCTGGGTCATATGAGTGAGCCAGCTAGCTATCTAGCATGTTATAAAGGGGTTTAGACCTATTTTTGTAAGTTTGCTAACAATGCCTAAGTAGGATACTGTATCAAATGCTTTAGCCAGATCTAAATAGCATGCATGGTTTTCCCCAAATCCACTTTCTTAGTGACCTTTTCAAGGAAGTTCACCAGATTCAGTAAGCATGACCTTCCTTCGCTAAAGCCAAACTAGGATAGATTCAATGTCTGGTGGTCTTCCATGTCCTTGTTGACAATTTCCATGATTCTTCTTTCCATGGCTTTGCCAAACAAACTAGTCGGACTAATGGATCTGTAGTTCATAAGATATGTTGAAGTTCCTCCCTTTTGAAGGGGGATGACGGTTACAGTCCTCCATTCAGGTAGCACGTCTGTTTTAAGACTATAGTTAAATAGCGACTCCAGGGGTCCTGATGAGCTGCCTTTTAGACTTTTCAGAAGGCAACCTGGGATGTTGAGGCCCACTGAAGTTGTGTTCCTGGCTTTTGTGGGTGCAGCCAGTATCTCCCCCCCTAGTTATAGTTTGGGGGATTATGTTACATCCCCCCTAGTTAGAGCTGGAGGGATTATATCTGATGGTATTTTTTGGGAATGGTTGGGGGGGGGGTGAGAGCAGGCTAAAGTTAGAACTGAATTTTTCTGGTACCAGGGCGGCTATACTGCCAGGCTTGGTGAATTTGGCACCATTAACCATCAGCTCGGCACACTGGTGTGTGCTGCCCTTGAGGTTTCTCACTTACTTGAAAATGGCGTTAAGGTTATTTTTCACCTGGGAGACTATCTTACACTCAAAGCCGGCTTTGTTCGATCTAATTAGCCCTCTTAGTTGCCTAGTTAGCTTAATGAGAGAGTTTTTTATCTTTATGGAAATTACCCTTCCTGATTTTTGCCATATTTTTTTTTTCCCTTTTGTTGTATATCCTGTTTAATTTGGGATGCCACCGTGGCGGTTTGTTTTTGGGGCTAGTCCGGGGCTTACTTCTAAGTAGGTACAGCAGCCTCTATGACAAGGTTTTACAGAGTTTCTGACAGCAATTCAGCATAGACTGCTGTGTTCCTGAGGTCTGGAGAGGCACTGCATTTTGACAAAGCATCACCTAATAAAAGGTGATTTGCCTTGGAATAGTTCCTAACTGTTATCAGTTTTAATGGTATTACAGAGTTGATTTGGATTTTAAAGGAGACCATATTATAGTCCAATTTTTCCAGGAAAGAATAGACTTTGGAAGAGATGCAGCATACTTGTAGGACAGGTCATGCTTACTCATCTTGATGGACTTTTTTGAAAAGGTCACCAAAGCAATGAATAAAGGCAAAACAGGACACTCCATAACTTGAACTGGCCAAAGCTTTGGACACAATTATCTACTCAGGCACAGCAGAAAGGCTAAATAAACAGGGAATAAACCTCAATGTCTTCTGCTGGAGTCCCAACTGGCTTACACATAAGGAGCAGATAATCAAAACCGTGGAAGTTATCTCCATAAAGCGATCAGTCACCAGTGGAGTCCCCCCAAAGTTCAGTGCTGGGATCTCGCCTGCTTGGCGTCCACTTTTCTGAAGTAAAAAACAATACCAAAAGTCTCTGGCTAAGTTTGCTGATGACTGCAAGTTAGGAGCAGTCACTGAATCCACCAAACGACTTAGCCATCCTGCACGAAGCCTGCAGGAAGGTGTGTCCCAAGCAAACAACTACTGCCAAAATCATGGACTGAAACAAAATGCCAAAAATGCATTATTGTATGCTTTAGGAAGTCATTTACCCAGAGAATTATTACACTGACAATATGCCACTAAGAGCTGATCCAGTTCTTTTGGATTTGGGAACTTACGTGGACAATGCCCTAACTTTTGGCCAACATGTGGCAGCTGTTGTAAGAAAGCCCTTCTATACTGCAAAGCTTATAAGCAAAGGGACTTAGTCTAGATTGAGGGATATCACTGTCCCCATTTACTTAGCCCTCATTAGGCCAACTACTGAATATAATGCCCCTTTTGGCATGTATCTGTTCAGACACATGCAAATGGAAAGGCTACAGAGATACACAAACCGCCCACAAAAGCCCTGTCACTATAATCAGTATCCTACAAACTGCTAAGAGGTGATCTGTGTCTGCCACATAAGGCATCTTTCAACTCATTCTTGATGGATTTACTGCATATCAACAAGTCAAACTGCACCAGGAATACCCTGTCTAGGGACCTAAACTTCTTCTGCGACAGCATGGCTTGGATTGACAAGTACATCTCAAGAGGATACTGCTGCTCTGAACAGACTCCCTATCAACATAAAAGAAAGTTCATCTCTATCGATATTCGAGCACAACTTACATCTATGGATGAGAAACAGAAGATTTACCCCAGGACTGCTCCCTGTACTACTAATGGACCCAAACAATTTCTAAATGCTTTATCTCATGCATGGGTCCCCTCAAATTATCTATGGTATTATCCCAGTTATTCTCATTATCGACCATAGGATGGGTAATGTCAATCTATAATCAAACAGAATAGGTTATTTTGAGCAGGAAAAGGGAAATTGGCTAGGCCTAAAATTACCTGCAAGAGCAGCTAGCCTAGTACTTACTTAAGAACCTATAAGAAAGGAAGTCTGTCTATTCCCAACACCCTCCCAGTAGCTGTTGCTATTTCACACCAGAAACGTATCCAATGTTGGTTCTTCTAATTCTTAGAAAATGTATGCTGCAGTGATGCAGAAGGTGAAATTGCCTGCTTACAGCAGTGAGGATCTGGTCTTATTTTTACATATTTCTTTTTTAAGAACATTTTTTTTATTAATTTAACATATTTACAATATATACACAGAAATGAAGAAATTCAACTTCACATATTGTTATCCAGTGATAGGAATACATTGAATCATCAAGGTAATCTTATACAATTAATTCATTAAGAATCTTGGTATTTCAATAGCAACTTTTCAAAGTTAGCCCAACAACTAAAGGTCTTGCAGTGATTTATAGATCTTATTCTAATCACTTCTATTTTAGTTTTACATAGTATTCTTGTTAAATATAAAAATTCTTTGAATGTAGGTACTACGTTCAATTTCCAATTTTTTAATAACTTTCCTGGCAGCTGTCAAGAAAGCTCAAAAGAGTTTTAGCTTTTTGGCTTTTACAGAAACAGGAAATGGAACATTCATTAGTATTACTGATCTAGTTAAAGATCAATTATCAGACCATAACCCCTTAAAAACACACTTATCTCTTCCCAATATACATTTAATTTTTCACAATCCATAAACGTGTTCAATCAGCTTTTACATCTTTAATACATCTCCAACAAACTGAAGAAGTCATTTTACTAAGAGATGTTATAGGGAGTAACAAACATTCTATGTATATATTTCATAGTTTCATAGTTTAGTACTAGGCTATCTGCCCTGGGGCATTTGTAAGCCTAGCCATAGTGATGTGGCTTTCGCCACCCCATAAAATGGTACAAAATGCACAGAATAGATTTAGAATACTGTGCCTCTGTCTAGTAGTGACACAGTGAAGGTCCCCTTATATAATAGAATTAGTTTACTGTGCCCCTGTCTGTCTAACAGTGACACAGATGTGACCCCTGGGGTAAACTTATGATCTCCCATCCACTCATCAAGATTTCTCTTGAAGAGAGTCAGTGAGGGGCTCTGCCTAACATGAACTGGGATCTTGTTCCAGAGCATGGGAAGCCTCTGGGTTATGAATCTATCCCTCCAGCATGTCCTATTCATACTTGTGCCGAGGTTTAAGTCTTTAGCTCTCGTGGTTCTGATGGATTTGGGTTTTTTGAGGTGGAGCATGTCCATCAGTTCCTGATTGGACATGGCCTTGTACGTCAGGCAGAGATCACCTCTGAGCAGGCGGTATGCTACTGAATAGAGCTGGAGTTTCTTTAGTCTGGCAGAATAAGACATATGTTGGAGACCCTTGATCCTCTTGGTGAGGTACTTTTGTGGTTCTCTCCAGCTGTTGCAAGTGCCGGGTGAGGTACATACCAAATGGGGCATTGTACTCAATCATGGGTCTGATGAGGGAGGAGTATAGGGGTACAATGACATCCTTGGATCTGGATGCGAATCCCTTCATGATAAGGTGTGCAAGGTAGAATGTTTTTCTAACCACTTTGGCAACGTGGGTGTCAAATGAGAGGTCGCTGTTGACTTGGGTCCCTAGGTCTCGGATTACTTTTTCCGTACTCAGTGGGTTGCTGTCTATGTGATAATTTGTGGGTATTTTGTTTTTCCCAAAGGAGATGACTATACATTTTTTGGCATTTAGTTTAAGGCCATGACTCCGGCACCAGTTGTCCGTTTCTGTGAGGCCTTTTTGTAGGATGTATGTGTCCGCTGGTGTATCGACTATGATGCCTAGTTTGCAGTCATCTGCGAACGTTGTCAGCCACAACCCTCCCATGTTTGCTTTAACATCTGAGAAATAAATGCCGAACAAGAGGGGTCCCAGGACAGATCCCTGTGGGACACCACTTGTGACTGGCTTTGAGTCTGACATTGTTCCAGCGATTTTAACTTTATGGGTTCTGTCCTTTAGCCAGTTTGCAACCCATCTAGTGACATAAGGGTTTACATTTAAGCTGTTGAGCTTATCTATGATGCCTGAGTGGGGTATTGTGTCGAAGGCCTTAGCCAAGTCCAGGTAGGCTGTATGGACTGCTTTGCCCTCATCAATGGCTTTAGTGACTGTTTTGAAAAAGTCAACCAGGTTCATAAGGCAGAATCTGCCTTTTACAAAGCCGAACTGGGTGGGGTCAAGTGTCTGTAGGTCCCCAATGTCTCTGTTTATGAGTTCCATAATGATTCTTTCCATAGCTTTGCAGACCAGGCTGGTTAAGCTTATGGGGCGGTAGTTCCCAGGGTCTGTAGAGGTACCCCCTTTGTGGAGTGGGACCACTGTTGCTGTATGCCAGTGTTCAGGTACATATCCTGTAGTAAGGCTAAGGTTAAATAGCATTTTTATGTGCGGGTTTAGCTCCTCTTGGAGTTCACGTAGCATGCAACCCGGGATACCGTCAGGTCCCATTGATGCGGTGTTTTTAGCTTTGCTGAGGGCGGCTCTCACCTGGACATCTGAGATGACAGGGAGATTACATTCAGCTGGGATAAGTATTTTTTCTTTTGGGGGTGAGGGAGGGGAGAAATTTGCACTGAACCTGTCAGCCAGAATGTTGGCAATATCTGTGGGTTCAGTGTATTTTTTGTTGTTGTGAACTAACTCTGAGCATATCTGAGGGTTTCCGCCCAAGTTTCTAACATAGCTGAAGAAGGCTTTGTGGTTATCTTTAGTGTCCTTAGCGATTTTTCGCTCAAAGTTGGCCTTGGATGTTTTTATGAGAGAATGTAGTTTTCTGCTAGTGTTGGTCAGAGATGTCTTCCCTTTATGCAATTTTGCTCTGTCGTGCAGTAGCTTCTTTTGCTATACAATTTGTTTATGGCTGAGGTCCACCAGACAGGACGCTTGCCTTTGGTGGAGAGGGACTTGGATTTATTTGGGATTGCATGATCCATGCATTCTTGGAGATGTCCACAGAAGGCATTTGTGAAGGATTCAGCATTGTGGAATGTGGTATCCACTGGCCCAGTGGGCTTAAAGGATACCATCTCAGTCTTAAGAAGAGTGAAGTCTGCTTTTGAGAAGTTTTTCACTGTGGTCTTTTGTGCTGGGGGTGGAGGTGGGATATGTATGTCCAGGGTGATTAGTTTGTGGTCAGATCTCACTAGTGAGGGGTATACCTCCGGTGTGGAGCATTTTGTCCCCATGTTTGTGATGATCAGGTCTAGTATATTATCTCCCCTAGTGGGAGAGGTGACTAGTTGTTCCAGTGCATTTGAATTTATGAATTCCAGGAACCTTTGGGCTAGGGTGTTAGGGCTAGAATAATGTACCCAATCTATGTTAGGGTAGTTGAAGTCTCCCAGTATGATGGTATTTTGTGATACATTCATATCCTCCAATGTCTTCAGGAAGGCTGAGTGGGTTTCCTGAGATTGGGAGGGTGGTCTGTAACATGCTACCAGTTGTATAGCCGTTTTGCCTATGGTTAGTTGCACCTGTATGGTCTCCGATTCTTCATGTGTTGCTACTAACCTGGAGGTGTGGGTGTCCTTGATGAATATGGACACTCCCCCTCCCTTTATAGTTCGGCCCGGGTTTTGGGGCCGAAAAGCATGATACGAGGTATAGCCTGGTAGCACTGGGGTGCTCTCAGGAGCCTTGAACCAGGTTTCAGTTACTGCACAGACGTCGATGTTCTCCATACTGAGGAGTGCATCAAGTGCCTGCATCTTGAGATTTAGACTTCTGGCGTTGAGCAGCATTACTCTTAGTTTTTTTCCATTTTTGTTATCTAAGGACGTGGGTTTGTTTTTTGAGCCTTGCCTAAAAAAGGCACTATGGGGGTGGCAAGAGCCTTAGCCAATATCCGGAAGCCCAGTGGTGACAGGTGCAAGCCGTCCCTTGCGAAGCAGCGTGGCTTGTCCAACATGTCATCCCAGGCAGACAGACATTAGATCCCCTTAGAATGACAACAGTACTTGAGCCAATTATTAAAGCTGATCATCTTGTCTTTGTATTGTGGCACCATTCTTAGTGAGGGCAAGATGCTGCTCAGGGTCAGGGTCATACCAGCCTGGGCTACATAATCAGAGAGCTCCTCTATGTCTCTTTTCATGTAGTCCAGGGAGGTACGTCTCAGGTCATTCACACCAGCATGGACAATGATGGAGTCATATTTGTACTTGCTTTGGAGTGACCTGAGTGCATGTGTTATGTGGCGGATCCTAGCTCCCGATAGGCAGCTCAGAGTCACCCTCTCCTTGTTCAGCCTGGTAAGCGGGACATCAGTGTGTCTGACTATAGAGTCACCTATTACTAGTGTATCAGGCATGGTGTTTGGCCTTAAGGGCTGTAATTGATTGACACACTGATTTATTGAAGTATGTGTTGCATGTGTTTTGTTTTGAGGTGGTGGATTTTTGGATGTCTGCTTTGGGAGCCTCTGTTGTTTTGGTAAGTTTTTTATTAGAGCCTCCGAGTATGTCTTTGTGTTTTTATGTGTTTGGTTTGCAGATGTGGTAGGTCTATGTGGGACTGGGTTTGCTGTGTGTATGGTTACCATCTCCTCCTGTCTGGTCATGCCAGCCCTGAGTTGAGAGAGTTCAGCCTCCAGTTTGGCTATATAGTTACATCTCTCACATGTATTTGTGTTTGTTGGGAGGAGGAGAGGGTTGTCTGTGTACACGAGACAATTGTAGCATTGTCTCAAGATACCCAGATTAACCAGCTGAACTGGACAGGACGCCAGTACTCTACCACTCGACATGCTAGAACAGTATAAAGGAGTGCTGTACCTTTAAGGGGAAGTGGATATTCACAGGGGTCTTAGGTGGATGTAGTGCTTACTTAGTATGAGAGTGCTTACTTAGTAGAGAAGTTTTGAGAACAAGTGCTAGGCTTATAATATAGCGAGTAGTCTGATTATACTAAGAGTAGAGCTTCCTTAAGGGAAAATTTGCAGAGCAGACTTGGCGGAGCCAGAAGAAGTTTAACCGGCGCTGAGCTATGCGCACAACTGCGCAAAGCCGTGCAAACGCAGATTTTAAACAGGGAACTTCAAAAGAGCTAGAAATGGTCCAAAACAACCAATTACTACAGCTCTTGTGCTGAGGTCACTTCCTACAGGGACAGGTAGGCTGCTCAAGGCTCCCCACTCCCACTGGTGAGCAAAGAAACTTCCTTCTATCCAAGTAAGGTAATGGACAACACAGGAACTACACCACAGCCCAGAATACAGCAAAGCCTGTAAACTGGTCTAAACTAGTCGAGGAGAGGCGGGAAAACAAGGATTATTTTTTTGTTTTTAGATAGAAACACACAGAAAATGCAGAAACAGTAATAAATCAGTTACACAGGCTAGCACACTTTAGTGGGCAGCCTCAACAGTTAAATTAAACAAATAAACTTTCGATCAAATTCGACTAAAATGTAACTTTCCACATAAAGACGTTCCGGTATAAACCTGAAGAAGTTTGACTAACTGATTTAAGTATCAAAGCTTTAATCTTATCACCTAGAGTCATTCAAGTCCACCACTACCTAAAAAATTCCAGAATTTTTCATCAAAATTATTATTATTTGCAATTATACAGCTTGGACAAGCTTCCTTTGTATGTCAATCAACCTTCAATAACAGCATTCATATATTCACATAATGGGGGAATAATGTTCTGTTCCTCTTCATTCATATTATCCACAAATGTATTTTCTTTCTGATATTAACTGGTTAGTAGATTCATCCAACCTGTACTCTTTTATTAAATAAACAATCGGACCACAATACTAATACACTCATTTTTAGTAAAAACGCATTTTAACATTATGAGTTTGCTTAAATCTAGAGTTATGTACAATAGGAAAATACAAAAAATTCCATTTTGATATTGAGAGTTTTAGAAAACCTCTCTCAACTATTTTAAAAACTGATTTCATATATGCAAAGTCTAAAGATCGAAATGAATTTCCTTCTAAAGCAAACTTTGTTAACCGGATGAAAGAATTATAGCATATTTCTAATTTATCACCTTTACTAAACTTGAAGGAATTTAGTATAATCTGCTCCTAGGTGGTTTTCCATTAACTAGTGTAGGTTGAGTCTGCCCACAGTATAACAAGAGTTAAAACTTGCAGCAACAGAATAAGATTCTACATCTGGGATGCTAATAAATACCACCATACTCCCATAATTTTATGATTTCCATAAGCAATTCTCAGCTTTTTAGGATACCACACGAATGAATTAACATTTTTTTCCATTTTCTTTAATTTTTTTTGTCAGATATTAAAGCTACTGAATGCAATATAGATATAATCCTGGGTAATAATCATTTTAATAAGCACTAACCTATCCTCAATATCCATTCCTGCTGACTGCCTCAAGGCCCCATCCCTGTATTCAGTTTCATACAGGCTTTTGAGGGGAGATCTATGCCTGGCATACAGGGCATTGTCAGAACCCACTTTGATGGACCTCCTGCATATCCACAAAACAACGAGTACCAGAATTACCCATTCTAAAGACTTAAAACTTTGCCTATGATATAAATAGGACCTGCTGGAAAGATAGGTATGTATCCCAGAGACTACCCACAGTCTATGGAACAGGCACCCCCCCCCCATCCATGTGAAGCAGAGTTCCACCCTAACACAACTCAAGTGCAACTTGGACAATTGTATGGGAAACCAGAAATTCATCCCTGATTTGTCACCTACATCTCTAATGAAAACGGGTAACCTGTAAATGGTTCATCTCCCAGGCCCATGCTTACACTCATCAAGGGTGTCATAACTTGTCAGAGATTCCGGATGCATGGCTCGAGTTAAAAAGGCCCTTGTGGTCGTTAGCCTAGTAAACACCCTAAGAACCTAAGATTCCATTTTTAACACTTCAATTACTTTTCAAAATTATTGTTAATAATCATACTCACATCTGGATACATTTTTATTCCAAAATATTTTAATTCTTTTCCTTCCCAATTATATTTATATTTTTATATCTAGTAATTGATTTCACACTAAAGTTTCATTTTACTGCTATTAAATTTCAGCAGCAATACTTCTTGAATCTTTTCAATTTCCTCAACTAGTTCTTTGCTAGAATCATTTAAATCTCCTACAGTTGGTAAAATATCATCTGCAAAAAAAAAAAAAAAACGTAGTTTTCATTGACAATCTCTATTAATTGAGATCCATCAATTTTTCCATTGCTTCTTACACTTTTAGGTAAGTGTTCCATAACTAATGCAAATAATAAAGGGGAAAAGGGACCCTTGCCTTGCACCTTTGCTTACAGTGAATCCTTGAGAAATGTAAGTTCCAATTTTAACATATGTTTGGGAGTCTCTATACAGGTTTTTAATATGCCAGTAAATTGTTCTGGAAATGCAAAAGCTTCTAATGTTTTAAATCAAGTAGTTCCAATCTACAGAATCAAAAGCTCTTTGGATAGCTAAGCTAATTAGGGCCAATTTCTTATTCACTCCATTTGCTAAATTTAAGATCGTTACTGCTACCCTTTTTATATTATGGTATGTTAATCTAGTGACTATAAAGCCGGTTTGATCTTTATTAATCTACTATCTTTTAATCTTTTGGAGAAAATGGAAGCAAATATTTTATAGTCTACATTTAATAATGAACTAAGTCTATATGAGGAGACTAAATTATTATCCTTTCCTTATTTAAGTATAGGTGAGACTATACAAAATTTCCATGAGGGAGGGATTTTGTCATAGGCTCATAGATGTTTACTAGGCTAATGACTACAAGGGCCTTTTTAAGCCTAGCCATGCATCCCAAATCTCTGACAAGTTCTGGTGCCCTTGATAAGTGTAAGCAAGGGCCTGGGAGATGAACCATTCACAGGATTGCCTATGTCCATTAGAGACACAGATGTCAAGTCAGGGATGAATTTCCTGCTCCCCATCCAATTGTCCAAGTTGCACTTGAATTGGGTTAAGAACTCTGCTTTACATGGATGGGGTGGCCTGTTCTAAAGATGGGGTAGTCTCTGGGATACGTAACTCTCTCCATCAGGTCATATTTATATCACAGGCAAGGTTTAAGTCTAAGACAGGTAATTCTGGTGCTGTTTGTTTTGCTCATATGCAGGAGCGTCACTTATGTTGTATTATGCTCCCAATGTCAAGCTTACTATACAGGCAAAACCGAAAGAAAATTTAAAAAACGTGTATATGAACATTGTTATGCCATCCTGAAGAATGATCCTAATAATGCATTGGCTAAACATTGTTTAGATCACCCTGGGCATAGTTTTAAGTTTACCATCTTGCAACATAGAGCGCAAGATATTAGGGGGGACCTTGGCAAATTTATTTAGCAATAGATGAATTAATGTGGCAAATTAAGACTAGAGCCCACATTTATCCTGGATTAAATGAGAATATCTCAATTAGATGTATTTTGAAACTATTAGCTCTTAAAGATGATAGATCATATTTTTCCTATATTATTTATTATTAAATATGGGCATAGGTGTGGAAATGTTGCACTTTTATTTTTAAAGATTTATTTTTAAATAATTACTTTTAAATGTTCATTTTTAAACATTTATATTAAATATTTATAGTTAACTCATATATTTTATTATGAGTCATAAGAAACGACATTTAGCAACTTTCAGAAAAACAATGAGTTTTGGTTACCTACATTCATTGTCAGGATAGACAGTAGATACACTCACGCTCTATAATGAGCAAAAATAAGTTTTTTACAGTAACTTGTATATTTTCTATTTTGTATTGTGGTTTTATACTTGTTTTGTATGCTTCGTGAGATTTTCAGTATTTTTAGAAGAATGGAATTTGTTTAATGGATTACTTTTTGAACAAACTTTTTTATAAGGTTAATATAACTTTTTAACTTTTTAGCTTAAATGGATGCGTCTTTAAATCATTAATTAAGTGTTTAGTAATTAACTTTGATCATTTATTTTGTCTATTTAAGATGGCTTAATTGATTTTGTGTTTGTCTGAAGAAGGCGAGGTAAGCACCTTGCTGAAAGCGCTTACAATTAAACAGTTTTAGTCGAGTCGCCGGCTCTTATTGATTCCTTTTCGCCTGTTTAGAAGTTTTATTTTGTTGGTGTTTTTTCTGGTGTATGCTTATACATACAAATGTAAATATATATTTACTATGTCAAAAGAGACGTGCATAATTTATAGCTCAAATTTGTTTTTAAAGGCCAAGTGCCTAGGTTTCAAATTTCTGTAATACTCAAATACCGAACTATTAAAAAAAACAGCTTATTAAATTGCTTTATAAAAATATGCACATTACTGAGGTCAAAGAGAATGCCTCACTATTTCTATAAAGTCAAAAACTGTAGTCTATTTTGTATTCAAAAGTTGCTCCGTGTTCAATTTAAATCCCAGTCTCCTCTCCTGGATGCAAACATATTTCTTTCTATCAAAATTAACGTACTGATTCAGCAATATAACACTCACATTTCAACTTTGGCTTATGAAATGAGTTACTTCAGGTAGGCTTAGTGAATCTAAAACTGTGCTGAAGAAAATCTAGGACAATGTTAAGCAAGTAAAAAGCTTCAAAGTTCACGAGTAAACTTCAAATTTCAATTTCATATTATACTGAAATATTTTATATTATTTTCTATGTAAAGTACATGAGATCTTGTGCATTCACATTTCCTTCATATACAGGTATATGCAATAGACATCTTTCTTAAAAGCAGCTTATTTAAAGTATATTTTTGTCTTATTTTCCCACTAGTATTCTACCTTATTCTATATATCTTGCATTTATAAAATCCCCAATCAAATAGCTATTTAATCACAAGTTCTGTATTAAATATTACAGTACGTGTACATATTTCTTAATTTACTGAAACTGCTGTTTTAGTAGTCTTACATAGTAGATATTGCAATCCTTGTGTATATGCATTCATAAGATGTTTACTCATTAATTCTAATATTCCAAGCAATTTTGTCTATATATAAAATAAGTCATGCTTATTTAACTTGGATACATGTATTCAGCCACTGTGAACTGCTGTTCTGATATCAGAATCTGGCTACAGCATATGAAAATGACAATTCATAGCACACAGCAACTGCTAATTTCCTCAAAGTTTCTCATTCCTCTTAGCTTTTTGAAGCTGTTCTAATCAGCAGCAAACATCCAACTTTACTTCCTTCAATTAATATATGTACAATTAATATGTACAGTTCAAGTTAATAACATTGTAGCATATGCTAACATGTAAAATGTTAGCAAATGTTACATTACTATATATTATAAGTTATATCATTATTGTATCTTTTGTCGCACCAATTCATCACATCTAAGTAAAGAAAAGAGGTTATTTTGAGTAGATTTCTCACATATATACTTGAGAAAAGAAAAAAAAAATAGAAAGTTATTTTTCTTATTTCACAGGCATCAGTGATAAACTAATTTAGATTTTATTCAGCACAGCTCAAGGCAATTGTAGCCTTCTGAAGAGATGGAACATTTTGTTCTCAAGCTTTCTCAGTGAGCCTGTTTCATATATGACCTGTGAAAGGAATGTGTTACACAGTGACATGGAAAACAAAATCACCAGCACTTTACCACTTCCAATCAGCATTTTACTTTGATCTGACATTCAATTAACTCAGCAATGTGCTACTAGGTGATGTTGAATAAATAAAATCTTAACATGTATAGCTTTAAAGTTACCAATTCTACTGCTTATAATATAATGACATTTTCTTACAGAAAGTATTTTAACATTTAGAAACACATAGGTTTAGTTAAATTAAATATATTGACTCTTTCACTGTAAATAAAGTAAAACAGTAAAAACAACCCTTTATATTTCTCATAATGAAAAAATGCTTTAACTTAAATATAAATGCATACGTACATTTGTTTTGAGGCTTAAAGTCCATTGCAAACCTTTTACTTAAAAGGCAAATCTATTGCTTCAGAAAATAATAGTCCAACAATCAGTGAATAAGACTCATTTGTTTTTGGTTTTAGAAGCAGTTTTCCAAAAATTCAGCTCATTCTCTCCTTCAGAGATATATTGTTCTACTCCATTTCTTCAGTATTAAGGATTTTGTTGCCGTTAACAAAAGTGAATTCTTCCTCCAGCATGTTAAATATTTTGGTTTCTTCAAAAGGAATAATTTAATATTTGTAGGAAACACTAAAGTGGCTTTAATATTGTTCTTTTTAAGTTCCACAATCAGTGGTAAACAGGATTTTCTTTTACTAGTTACTTTATTGGAATAGTCATAGTCAAATCTGACTACAAGCTCACCTATTTTAATATGTGGGCTAGACCATGCTGCTTTGAATATTTGATCTTTTTCTAAGCTAGACATAAACTTAACTACAACTGAGCATGGTGGCGAGTTTTCCTTCTTAGAAGGTACTCTCAGGGATCTATGTGCTCTTTCAATTACAAAGATAAAGTTTCAGGTACACAATGTTTTATGTAGCCAGGTAGATAAGTTTATTGTTTCCCTCATATTTTTCAGGTATACCATGAATTCTAATGTTATTTTGCCTCCGTCTATTTTCTAAATATAATTTTTTATGAGCCAGTTATTTTGTTTTAAAAGAAATTCAGTCAGATTCACCTTGAGTTATTATACTTTAATGACCATTCAAAGTCTCTTCCATACTGCTGATTTGTGTCCCACAATAGCTTCAAAATGTTCCATCCCCTTTCTGGTCTCTTCTTTGAAACGTTTTAGTTTTGTATCCAGTTTGTCTATTTTAAGTAATATATCATGTATACTAGATAATATTACTCATATGTCTTTTTTTAACACAAGAATCCTGAGTACCATTTCTTCAGTGGCTCATGTTTAAGTCTCCTATCTCTTAACTAAACAGTTGAAATTCTGACAGAAAAGCTACTGCATTTGAAGAACTTGAAACTATAAATCTTTTTTCTGACTATTAAGGAATAAAAGCATCTTCAAATTTTATTTTTTTTGATTACATTGTCAGAAATTTTCAGTCACAGAGGTTTCATCAGTTGCTGCTCTCAGTTTGCCATCTTGGCTAACACTCCAGTCTTCTTGCATATTTCTGAGATGCTGAGGGACGTGAGATAAAAAAGGAGATGGCCCTTAAATGAAAAATCTAGGATAATTGCCTCGGTGCCTCTAGTTAGATGCGTCCAGGAGTACAGACATATACAGATTCCAAGCTCAGCTGCTCTAGCCGTCCTTTCAACTAGCTGTATGCCACATGGGTTTCAAAGTTGGTCAGCCTAGACAAAACAGCTACCAGTAAATACCTTTTGCTTCAGTAGACCACGGAGCAACTAATATTTCCTACCATGTGTTGCAATTCATCTGCCATGTACCTTTAAAAATACACAAGTCTGACATTTAAGCATATGCAGGACAACCTGTCAAACATGAAAACCCAATCTCAAACCTTTCACAGTCATTGATTCTTTGTTGGGGGGACGGTTGGATGAATAGCAGGGTTCTGAGCAGAAGAAAGCAGATTAGAACACACAGACACCTAATTTATGAGCTTCTGCCCAGCATGCACAGTTCCTTTGAGGACAGAAAATCTGAGTCCAGCTTTTTGGGAACAAGGACCACTATGGTGGGGTTTTCCTATGCAACTATAGTGACACTTAAGAATGCTGACCAAAGGGAGGATCATACAGGAGGACTGCTGTGGAAGAATTCATTTTGATATTCATATGGTGTCAAGCGCCGTAGCAAATGAGAAAATAAGACAGTGTGTGTGATAGTGACAGGCACCCTACAACTCATACTACGGGCTAGAGCTCTGTCAACATTCTTTATAAAAGAACAGATCTCTTGATTGCTATGGAGGCAATGTCCCATAATGTTATACAGCATCATGCCCAAGCTCGGCTTTTCAAATAGTACAGCAAAGTCACTATTGGGCAAATATAGTAACATTACTATTTTTCTTTTTCTTGGCAATATATATTTTTAAACTACTTTTATTCAGTTTTCGTGGCAAAAGCAATAAACAGAAAAATAATAATGATGCAACTGGACAACAAAGATGGAAATACAGCTGAAACAACCACAAGGTAAGATAAGGAATGTACAGTTATCCAGTACAAACTCTGTTCACGTCATTTGATAGATACATAACATATGTATTTCCCTGCACCTATTACCTGGCTTTCAAACTTAGGACAAGAAAAGAAAATCTCCCTATAATCACATTACTGCAAACATGAGTGTAAGAAAATACATCACTAAATACATCCCATCATAACCCCTTCTTATTTATAAGAGATTAACTAAAAAGGTACTTTGGAAGTTGTAATTAATCTGTAGAATAACCCAAGTCCAGCACCAAACAAACAACAACAAAGCCATGCAGACCTCACTTATTAAAAACATTATACCCTATTCCTTATCCTTGGGTCTCTCCAGGACCCATCCCATAGTTGACCTTACGCATAGGCGAAGGCAGCCACCAATGGTGCAGTTTGACTATGGCTCCTTTTTCACACCTTTATTTAGTTTTGTTTTTTTTAAGTAAATGGGTGTGGCAAGAGCGTTTCCACATTTCTTTATTTAAAAAAATAAAGAACTAAAGAAAAGAAAGGCACCCTTCTAAGCACTTAAACTCTATGGCCAGCATTCCTCCTTGCTTTGACTATTTTTTTTTTTTTTTTTGGGGTGAGTGTAGTGGAGAGTCACTATGTAAGGCAACCTAACTGGAAGAATCCCCAAGCCAGGTGACAGTAATAGAAGATGAGCATTTGAAGTACGGCGAACCAAACTGCCTTTGAATGCATTACCAGCCAGCCACTACTTGTAAAATTTATTTTAACTTTCAGCATGATGAGCATTTGAGGTACGGCGAACCAAACTGCCTTTGAATGCATTACCAGACAGCCACTACTTGTAAAATTTATTTTAACTTTCAGCATGATGACTCAAGGCGAGCTGAGAGAAAACTTGCTTTAGTGAGTAAGGTCGAATGGTCCACTGAAAGTCTTTTCATCACTGAATTAGTCAGCCAATGCAGCTGTGAGATAAAACAAAACAAGGCAGTACTGTGGCTTGAACGTGGTCAACAGTTGTCCCTAATTTTTTTCTAATATTTTTGGCCTGTCCCTCATTTTTTTTTTTGTTGTTGACAAATCATTTAGGATTACAGACTATCAATAAAGTACAGTTGTGTACACTTACCATAAATGTAGATGTTCGAGTGTATTCACTGTTGCAGTCACTACATTTGGGTAATCCTGCTGGCAGGTTGCCTTCAGTCGGCCTTCCTGGGTCCTGCGTCGGCTGCTGTCGCCCCTTCCCTGACATCAGGTCGTCAGGGGTATAAAAGATGCGGCCGACGCCATTTTCTTTAGTTTTTCTTGCCCCAGATGTCAGGTGCCCTCTAAGAGGGTAGCCAAAACTTATATACATATAAATACATGCCCCAATATAAACTTTACCTTCAGCTACATGCAAATACACCACATAGGTTGTATAAATCAGAGAAGGAAAGATAGGTTCCATCAGAAGAAAACGGGGATGGCGGGTGGGTAACCTGGACTGCAACAGTGAATACACTCAAACATCTACATTTATGGTAAGTGTACACAACTGTACTATGTTCTTCGTGTTTCACTGTTGCAGTCATTACATTTGGGTAGAGTCCCAAAGCTATGGATGGGAGGTTGGAGCTAAACAGCATTAGGAGCGGCTATGAGGCCCTGCAGAACTGCAGTGGCAAAGCCTGCCCTGGATTTAGAGTAGAGTGGCAGATGATCGTGCTTTGTAAAGGTGTGCACTGAACTCCAAGTAGCAGCCTATAAAATGTCCTTGGTTGGTACTCCCCTGAGAAAGGCTGCTGAAGTGGCTACAGCTCTGGTTGAATGTGGCCTAATGCCTTTAGGCATTGGCTTGCCATGGTGGCCTATCCACTTTGAAAAAGTCTGCTTTGAGATGGCCTTTCTTTGTGATCCTGCAGCATATGCCACTAGTAATTGTTCTGTCTTTCGGAAAACTTTGGTTCTGTCCAAGTAGAATCTAAGCTGTCTGTGTATGTCCAAAGTATGCAGAATTCTCTCCCCCTTGTTCCGTGGATTTGGATAAAAAGTTGGCAGGTGAATAGTTTGGGGCTACACTGGACACCACCTTAGGCATAAATGTTGGGTTTGTCCTCAGAGAGACCCTGTTTGGATAAAAAATGATAAAAGGTTCCACAGCCATGAGTGCCTGAAGCTCTGAGACTCGTCTTGCAGAAGTTATTGCTAGGAGCAGAGCTGTTTTCCAAGATAAATACTTTATATGAGCCATAGCAGCTGGCTCAAAAGGTGGCAGGGTGAGTTTTTCCAAGACATAGTTGAGGTCCCATGCAGGCATTGGTGATCTTCTTGGAGGCCTTAAGTGTTTGGCTCCTATGAGGTACTGTTTTAGTAAGGGATGAGAAAAGATTGGTGGCTCTGTATTGTAATGAGCTGAAATGGCAGAGGCATGAATTTTAATAGATGAAAAAGATAGACCTTTGTCCAGCATCTCAGTTAAGTATTGCAAAATCTGAGGAATATTTGGCACAGCTGTATCGGTTCCTTGTGCCTGGTTCCAAGCACAAAATTTCTTCCATTTTCCAGCGTAAGATTTTCTAGTACTAGGCCTTCTGGCCTCCAAGATGACATCCATCACAGCTTTACTGAGAGGTGTGTTTTGTATGCTGCCAGGTTTAAAGTCCTGAGTTGGCTGTGCAGGATCTGACAGGTTCATAGGTAGGTACTAGGCTATCTGCCCTAGGGCATTTATAAGCATAGCCAGAATGTGTTGGCTTTCGCCTCCCTTTTAGACTAGAATCCTGAGCCTCTGTCCAGCAGGGCCATAGAAGTGATCCCAGGAGTAAATTTACGATTTCCCATCCAGAGTGAGGGAAGCCTCTGGGATAAGAATCTATCCCTCCAGCATGTCCTATTTAATGTTGTGCTAAGGTTTAAATTCCTGGAGCGTGTAGCTGTTAATGGATTTGGTTTTCTTGAGGTGGAGCATGTCCAACAATTCCGGGTTAGACATGGCCTTATACATCAGGCAGAGATCACCTCTGAGTAGGCGGTAAGCAACTGATTAGAGCTGGAGTTTCTTTAGTCGAGCTGCATAGGGTATCTTGTTTGAGGCCCACGATCCTATTGGTGAGGCATTTTGAGGTCTCTCCAGCTGTTGCAGGTGTTGGGTATGGTACATCTCACATGGGGCATTGTACTCAATTATGGGCCTGATGAGTAGAGGGGCACAATGACCTCTCTTGATCGAGATGTGAACCCTTTTGTGATTAGGTGAGCTATATAGAAGGCTTTTCTAACCACATTGGCAATGTGATTGTCAAAGGAGAGGTTACTATCTACTTGGGTCCCCAGATCCCTAATTACTTCTTCCATACTTAGTGGATTACCTCCTATGTGGTAGTTTATGGGCACTTTGTTTTTCCCAAAGGGGATGACTATGCACTTTTTGGCATTTAGCTTGAGGCCATGGTTCTGACACCAGGTATCTGTTTCCGTAAGGCCCTTCTGGAGGATGCTTGTGTCAGCTGGTGAGTCGATTATGGCTCCCAGTTTGCAATCATCTGTGAACTTGGTAAGCCACAGTCCTCCTGTGTTTGCCTGTACTTCAGAGAAGTATATACACCGAACAAGAGGGGTCGCAGCACTGAGCCCTGTGGGACGCCACTTGTAACTGGTTTAGAGTTGGACATGGCATCCACGACTCTGACCATGTGAGTTCTATCCCTGAGCCAGTTTGCAACCCATCTTGTGACATATGGGTTAATATTTAAGCTGGTAAGCTTATTTATGATGCCAGAGTGGGGTATTGTGTCGAAGGCCTTTGCGAGGTCCAGGTAGGCTGTGTGGATTACCTTTCCCTCATCTACGGCTTTGGTTACTATTTCGAAGAAGTCAACTAGGTTTAAGAGGCAAGATCTGCCTTTAACAAAACCGAATTGGGTAGGGTCCAGTGTTTGGAGATTCCCAATGTCTTTGTTTATGAGACTCATGATGATGCACTCCATAGCCTTGCAGACCAGGCTAGTCAGGCTTATAGGGTGATAGTTCCCGGGATCCGTTTTGGCGCCACCTTTGTGGAGTGGGATCACTGTTGCTGTACGCCATTCTTTGGTTACATAACTTGTGGTAAGGCTGAGTTGGAACAGTGAATTTATGTGAGGGTTTAGTTCATTTTGGAGCTCATGTAAGACGCAACCCAGGTTACCACCCAATCCCATTGATGCTGTTTTTTTTTTACTTTGGAAAGGGCTGCTTTCACCTGTGTGTCTGTGATGTCTGGGGGACTGCATTATTCTGGGATAGACACTGACATAGCTAAAGAACGCCTTGTGATTATCTTTAGAGTCATTGACGATTTTTCTTTCAAAGCTAGCCGTTGATGATTTTATGAGGGATCGAAGTTTCTTGCTAGTACTGATCAGGGATGCCTTCCCTTTTTGGGATTTTGCCTTATAATGTAATAGTTTCCTCCTTCTGTTGTATAGCTTATTTATGGCCGGGGTCCACCAGACTGGTCTCCTGTTTTTGGAGGAGTGAGTCTTAGTTTTACCTGGGTTGGCACGATCCATGCATTCCTGTAGGTGCTCATAGAGTGCATTTGTAAAGGATTCTGCTGTTTGGGTAACATTTTCCATTTGCCCGGGGGCTTTGAAACTTTCCACCTCGGTCTTGAGAAGTGTGAAGTTTGCTTTTGAGAAATTTTTCACAGTGGTTTCCTTGGCTGGGGGTGGGGTCAGGATGTGGATGCCCATTGTGATTAGTTTATGGTCTGATCTTACCAACGAGGGGTTTACCTCAGGTATGGTTCATAGGTAGGTACTAGGCTATCGGCCCAAGGGCCTACGTAAGCCTAGCCAACAAGGTTCCCTGGCTTACGCCACCCAAGAAAGTTATTTTCCTGTGCCACTGTCGAGCAGAGACACAGAAGTGATCCCCGGGGTGTATTTCCTATTTCCCATCCACTCATCAAGATTTTTCTTGGAGAGTGCTAATGAAGAACTTTGCTTGACATAGATGGGTAGTCTGTACAGAGTATGGGAAGTCTCTGGGATATGAATCTATCCCTCCAGCATGTCCTGTTTATTGTGGTGACGAGGTTTAGGTCCCTAGAGCGTGTAGCTCGGAGGGATTGGGATTTCTTTAGGTGTAGCATGTCCAACAGCTCTGGGTTTGACATAGCTTTATATGTTAGGCAGAGATCACCTCTGAGTAGGCGATATGCTACGGAGTAAAGCTGGAGTTTTTTGAGGCGGTCAGTGTAGGGCATTTGTTTGAGTCCAGTAATCCTCTTTGTGAGGTACTTCTGTGGCCTTTCCAGCTGCTGCAGATGTCTTGTGAGGTACATTCCAAAAGGGGCATTGTACTCTATAGTGGGTCTAATGAGTGTCGAGTAGAGGGGAACGATGACCTCTTTTTTCCTGGATGAGAACCCTTTTATGATGTGGTGTGCCATGTAGAAGGACTTCCTGACTACTGTGGCGGTGGCGATGGGACTATCAAAGGAGAGACTACTGTCCACCTGGGTCCCAAGGTCTCTTATCAAGCATTCGGTGTTAAGCAGATTGCTGCCTATGTGGTAGTTCATGGGTACAGAGTTTTTACCAAAGGGGATGACACTGCACTTTTTGGCACTGAGCTTGAGGCCATGGCTCTGACACCAGGCATCTGTTTCAGACAGGCTCTTCTGTAGGATGTTCACATTATTTGGGGACTTGACTATGGCTCCTAGTTTGCAGTTATCTGTGAACTTTGTTAGGCCTTCTGTGTTGGCCTGTACTTCAGAGAAGTAGATACCAAACAGGAGCAGTCCCAGGATGGAACCCTGTGGTACTCCACTTCTCACTGGTTTGAGGTCAGATTTGGAGTCTGCAACTTTTACAGTGTGGGTTCTGTCAGTGAGCCAGTTGGCAACCCATCTTATGACGTAGGGATTTATGTCTAGTTTATTGAGTTTAGCTATAATTCCAGAATGTGGGATGGTGTCGAAAGCTTTGGCGAGGTCAAGATAGGCTGTGTGAACCACCTTACCCTCATCTACGGCTTTGGTGACTACCTCAAAGAAGTCTATCAGGTTCAGGAGGCATGATCTGCCTTTCAAAAACCCGAACTGGGTGGGATCCAGAGTTTGGAGGTTACCAATGTTTTTGTTTATGAGTTCCATGATGATACGTTCCATGGACTTGCAGACCAGGCTCGTCAGGCTAATAGTTCTATAGTTCCCAGGATCAGTGGTGGCTCCCCCTTTGTGGAGTGGGATAACTGTTGCTGTGCACCATTCAGTGGGCACAAAGTCTGATGCGAGGCTATTATTGAACATGGTGCTTGAATGGAGAGCCAGTTCATTCTGAAGTTTGTGTAAAACGCAGCCTGGGATGTTGTCCGGTCCCATGGATGCTGTGTTTTTGGCTTTAGAGTGTGCAGCTTTCACCTGCGTAGTTGTGATTACAGGGACTCTGCATTCTTCCTGTATAGATATGGGCCCTTTAGGGGGTGGGGGGGGGGTAAAGTTAGCACTGAACCTATCTGCCACATCTGGAACATTGAGCCCCCATGTTGGTGATGACCAAGTCCAATATGTTGTCCCCTGTTGTGGGAGTGGTAACCAGTTGTTCCATGGCATTTGAGTTTATAAACTCCAGGAACCATTGGGCGGAAGAGTTGGGACTTGAGTGGTTTTCCCAGTCAATATTTTGGTAGTTGAAATCCCCCAATATCATGGTGTTTGGTGAGACCTTTATATTCTCCAATGTTCTCAGGAATGCCGAGTGGGGGTCCTGAGACAAGGTGGGTGATCTGTAGCAGGCTACAAACTGAAAAGCAGTTTTACCTACTGTTAGTTTGCTTGTTTTGCTGGGACAGTAGTTGAGGTATCTGAGGTAAGGTCCAAGCTGGGCATTAAGACAAGCTCCTTAGTACTGGGTACCAGTGCTGGCGGGGCCAGTCTGGGGCAATTAATATCATCCTTGGCTTCTCCTGTCTGACCTTTAGGAGTACCTTGGGTAGGAGAGGCAGAGGGGGAAATGCATATACTGATAGGGCATCCACTTTCCATGCTTGTCTGTGATGAATCCTTGTGCAGAATCTTTTTAGTTGGTAGTTGTGAGGGGAGGCAAACAGATCTATGTCCGGGCATCCCCATTTCCTTATCATGCTGAAGCCTTGTGGATCCAGGTGCCACTAGCGGGGATCCATGAGGTTTCTGCTTAGTTCGTCTGCCACAGTATTTTTCCTTCCTGGCAGGAATTGTGCCTGCAGATGCACTTGGTAAGTCAGTGCTGTGTCCCACAAAGTCATGGCTAGTCTGCAAAGGGGGTAAGAATGTGTGCCCCGCTGCTTGTTTATATACCACATGACCGTGGTGTTGTCTGTCTTTATCAGTAGTTGTCCTGGATGAAGTAGGTCCTTGAAAGCTGTCAGGGCATTTTGAACTGCAAGCATGTCTTTTTGATTGATATGTAGATGCATTTGGTTTGAGGTCCATGTGCCCTGAATTCATCTCCCTGCCATGTGGGCCCCCCCCCCCCAGGCATAATCTGATGCATCCGTTGTTAGTGTTTGCCTGGCAGGGGGTAATGTGAATGGTTGTCCCTTGTTTTGGTGACAAGCCTTTGCCTACCATTGAAATTCCTGTTGCAGGTAGGGAATGAGAGTAATCATAGTTTCCAGGCTGTGGCAATGTTGAGTCCAAACACTTTTTAGGTAACATTGAAGTTTCCTCATATGCAGTCGTGCATATGGAATTAGTAGGATGCAGGATGCCATGAAGCCCAAAGCCTGCAGAATTTTTCTTGCAGATAACTGGGCCTTTGTTGCCAGCATTTTGAAATAGGTAGTCAGTTGCCTTTGTTTGTCTGGCGTGAGATAAGCCATCTGGGCAGTTGTATTTAAGCTTGCACCCAGGAATATTATCTCTTGAGAGGGTACTAGTTTTGATTTCTTTTCGTTGACTGTGTACCCTAAGCATGTTAGAAGTCTTTTCACAAACGCCAGATGCTGTAGAAGAATGTCCTTGTTCTCTGCTTGAATTAGAGAGTCGTCCAAGGTAAGAATATATTTGTATTCCTCTTTGTCTGCAGAATGCAATTACTGGTGCCAGGCACTTTTTAAAGACCCTGGGCGCAGTAGATAAGCCAAAGGGCAGTGCAGAGAATTGGTAATGCATTGAGCCAGCCTTGAATCTGAGGAATCTTCTGCATATGTCTGATTGGGACATGCAGGTATGCCTCTTTTAGGTCTAAAGTCACAAGCGAAGCGTTCTTGCCCAGCATGGCAGGAGCTGCTGCAAAGTTAACATCTTGAATTTTGGTATATCCAGGAATGTGTTTAAAATAGATAGGTCCAGTATTGGCCTCCAGGCCTTGTCCTTTCTGGGTACCAAGAACAGTTTTGAGTAAAATCCTTGTCCCTGCTCTTGCTCTGGTACTAGTTGAATGGCCCCCATTGTCCATGAGGGATGAGACTTGTTTTTGTGCCTCTTCCCATTGATTTTTTGGCAGATCTGGCCAGCCATTTGCCTTTGGCAGGGTATGGAAATGGAACTTGTACCCTTGTGACACGATATTTAAGACCCACTTGTCCTGGGTTATAATGTGCCAATTTTGAGAAAAAAGTGCTAATTTTCCCCCTAAGGGGGCTGCCAGGAGATAAGTGCTTGGTGCAGGCAGGGGGAAGTCATGGGACTGTTTCCTGAATGGTTGTGATTTGTCTTCTCCAACTTTGGAGGTAGAAGCCCCCCAATGTTTTGAGCGGAATGAACCTTGCGCCTGGGATCTGCCTCTAGGGCTTCTGGGTCTGCCCATTTGAGGTCTGTCTGACACAGTAAAGGACCAATTCTTTGTTGGCCAGTGTCTACTAAACCTAGGTGGCTGTACTTGTAAAAAATATTTGACCATTTGTATAGATTTAGCTTTGTCCTCCATTTTCTTTAACACCTCTTCTGCCTTAACACCAAACAAAGTATCATGCTGTAAAGGTGCATCTAATACTTTAACATGTTCAGGCAGATTTTGTTCCTTTAACCAAGCATGCCTCCTAATTACAGAACCTGTAACTGCGGAACTGCAGGAGGTCTCTAAAGAATCAAACCCACATTGCAAAGTATGCTTTCCAACTTGTTCAGCTGCATGCAGTAAATCCTGCATTTCCTTGTTTTCTGCAAATTCAGAGTTTAACAACATTTTCTGCTTAAGCAATGCCATGACATGTTGCTGATATCTGAGCGTATGAAACTGACAGTTTAAGGCCCTTATAGCCAAAGTAGCAGATGTGTAAACCTTTTTCCCCCATCTATCCAGTGCCCTAGAATCTCTGTCAGGGGGTAGGGTGTTTTGCAGCGGAAGCCTTAACTCCTTTGGAGCCCTGAGAAATAGTTTCTGGGTCTGCAGCAGGGTTTTGAAAAAGGAATTAATGAGAGTCAGGAACCCTGTAATATCTGTCAGGCTTAACAGGAGCTGGAGGAAAGGAGTCAGGGGTAAGACTAGACTCCGAAAACACATAATCTACAATGTCAAACACAGGAGGGATGGCTAGTGGCTTTTGTTGAGGTAGTAGCAGGAAATCCTGAGCCTCTTTTTAGATTCTGAAAAATCTTGGCTCTCCCAGTGGAAATGCTCCCTCATGGTATGCAAGGTTTCCCCAAAAGAATAGTCCTCTGGAGGAGAAGCTGAAGGTATAGATTCTTCAGCATCAGAATCCTCATGGGGGGAACAAAATATTCCTGATCAGAAGAGGAATCAGAAGAAATGGAAACCTGATCTGAAGATTCATAGTCAGTCTCTTGCCTAGGCCTCTTATCAGGAGGGGGATGGAAACCCCAGCTCAAGGTAATCAAGTCTTTGGCCATTTTGAGCATCAGCTTTTTGGGCATGGAGGCCTGTCCACATGGCTCTCGAGTTTCTTTCTTTGCCTTTGAAGGTGCTTTAGTCTTTGCTTTTGAAGTTGGTTTAATGTATAGATGTTTAGGTCTGAAAACACCCCCAGAAGCCGGTGCCTGCTCAGCGGCTCCGGACCCATCTGAAGGAATAGTGTCCAAGGCTCCAATACCTTGAGTTTCCAGCAGCATAGCCGACTCCACGTGGGAGTCGGTAGCAGCCTGCGACTCTAAAGTAGCAGGCATCAGGGGCTGCGAAAGCGCCTCACTGAGAACCGGCGACTGTCTTAGGAGACACTTCGTCGGTTTTGGTCCTCGGTTGTCTATCTTTTTCTTTGCGTTTTTTGTGAACTCCAGTAGTCGGATGGCTATCAGATGACATTTCTGGATAGTTAAACCTGCGTCCAAAATAGTTTAATGCAAAATCATACCAACGCTTAATAGTAGAGTATAATAATAATATATGAAGTCTTAATGATAGTTTATTTGTATCATTTCAAAGGGTGACCATTCCTATATATTCAATGCATATTTTATGCATATAACATTTTAATTTTATCATCAAGTACCCATAACCATTGGTTAACATATCATGAGTCCATCTTACTCTATACATCTTCAAGACGATCTATTTTATTTATCTATTTTATTTATTTTATTCATGTCTATGAGTGCCTTATTATTAGCATATTTTAGCGCTTAGCTTACAACACGATGTGTTCCTGGGCACTTAGCATTGCCTAATAGCATTTTTACAAATGAAATTCATAGTCGGCAGTTTGCCGATATATACCTTTCTTTATATGAGTTGAGACAATATGGTCTAGTTAGATTCTAACTGAATGTATATGCAATTTAATCTAATTGGATTCTATAGAGTGTCATTTGCTTAATTGATTGATTTTAGACGCTAAACTTCGGCGCGCTTTTCTGTATTTAAATGGTGGTTTTAATTAATTTTATATTGTCTGATGAAGCGTAGTAGGTACTATGCGAAAGCGCTCACACTTTAATAAATCTGTTTTGGATTACTACTGGAGTTCTTGTGAATATTTCGTTTCATTTCCATCACATTTGGACTTGTGATTGTGATTTTGACCTAATTCGTGGTGAGAGCATCTGGTTTTTATCTCACTATCTGTTTTACGCTACAGGTACTCTCTTCAGCTATCGGGTGTTTTTTATTATACTCTACTCTTTTTGCTTTTGCTATTACACCGATTGCACGCGATGGAACCCATCAATATTGAACTAGACTATTGTCCAGGGACTAGGGATGCTTCAGCCATTTGGACCGGGCTTTTACATCAACAATTAAACCCTTTATTGGCTCTGGATTTGTCTAATGTTAACACTGCTGTTCCTGCAAATGATGAAGGCGATAACATCACCGAATTTAACACCATATCCAAGGAGCTTGAGGATGATATGTACAGGCTACAAAGATATGCCTGGCAAAGACAACACCTCGAGGCATGCTTACACCATCGCATCGTACCGAGGGGGATGAGAGTCCTTTGCATGCCGAAGTATGGGGAAACACATCCTGTACTCCTTAAAAAATGGCAGGACTTGAATATTGACCTTGGATTCAGGTACATAAAGTTACTCAGAGTATTTTAATCCTATAGAATCTGATTTACACTGTAAAATTGATCAAGCATATAGAGATTTAAACGAACGTTTTAAATCAGAGTATTGTGTTAAAATACTACACAATATATGTTTGCAAGTTAACTCGTATAGTGAAAGGCTAAAATCAACAAAGCTACGTAAACTACAGAGGGACTTCAATGACTTTGCTTCACGCCAAATATTTGTTAGGCCGAGACGTAGCAATGCCTCTCTGAGCACAACTAATGGTAATGACCATACTGGACATTTACAAATGAACAGTAACATATCTGCTAGCGTTCAACCCATTGTAGAAAAATCTACACTTCATACCAATAACATTGTGGGGAATAATGAACTGCTGTCACCTTCCCCTTCGGAAGCTATTAACATCATAGCTTCCACTGAGACTGACACGCCCCCCCCTAACCAGCAAGCGCTGAAACAGTCCTCTGGTAATTTAACAGTAGGAGCCAGGCCAAAAGAATTACGTATTGACAGTTCTTCTTCTTCTTTTTTACCTTATCCCGTGAAACAACAGTTTTACAACAGAGGCCGATCACACAGTCGAGGCCCCAGGAAAAGAAAACTATCAAGAGAAAATTTCAACCCAGCAAGAAAAACAAGAATGTGACTGATTTACTGTTTAACCATTCTGATTTTTCTCTTTCTGACTCTGATATATCATTGTTGAACAGACGACTAAATTTTATTCCAGCCTGTCCTGACACTATCAGTAATATTCTTGTTGATCTTAGACTATTCTGCAGACAGGTTGCACTTAAATTATTTTTTAAAGATAGATGTAATCTAACAAATGCTACTGAAAAGGTCACTTTTAAACGCAAAAGCACCTTCACACATCACATAGAATGCTTTTTAAAACTATGTGAGCAGGATTTTTACCATTTGTTCTCTAATGGTGTTAAACCATGTTTTTATAACCTCACTTCAGAAGAATTCATTTAATTACAATATTTGAAAAATTGTAATGAAGTCACTATAAAACCAGCGGACAAAGGTAGAGGTATGGTTATATTAAAAACTATTGAATATAACACTAATATGTCTTTGATGCTTTCAGATGATGCCACCTATATAAAATTGATGCCACATGACACTGTAAAAATTATTAAAGATGTGCATGAAACTTTACATGATCTTTTAATGTGTAGGCAGATCAGTGAACAGATATAAAATTACCTTCTTATTGATAATCCTACCATACCTATCATTAAGGGATTACCCAAAATACATAAGAACCAGTTTCCTATACCACTAAGACCAATTTTATCAGGAGACAAATGGGTAACTGCCAACATATCGTCCTTCACTGAATTTCTGCTAAGACCAGTAGTTGACTCTTATTCTTCAATTTTGAAAGATACATATCAGCTTTTAAATTACTTATCAGATGTACATCTAACCTCTAATGAACATGAATATCTTTTAGTCACATTAGATGTAAAAAATCTTTTTACCTCAATACCCAATGACTTAGGGATTGAAGCCATAAGAGAATTGCTATCGAAGGAGACTACCTTTACTACTGATAGACAACTTTTAATATGCCAACTACTAGAGCTAGTATTAAACAACAACGCTTTCATGTTTTTAGATAGTTACTATTTACAAAAATGGGGGGTGGCAATGGGCACCCCCTGTGCCAATACGCATGCCAACTTGGTCGTTCTCAATTGGGAACAGAGTTGTTTGTTCTGTCATCCCTCCTTTGCTAAGATTAAGCTCTACAAACGTTTTGTGGATGATATTCTTATCATCTGGGAGGGTACGAAAATAGATTTTGAGAATTTTTTATCTTATTTTGAATCTACTTCCACATTTCTTAGATTCACTATGGACTGTTCCCATGAGAAGATCCACTTTTTGGATACAACGCTCAGACTAACGGTTAGCGGCTCTATTGTGTCTACACTATATAGGAAACCTACATGGAAGAACACATTATTAACCTTCGATAGCATGCATCCCAGGTATATCTTCCCAGGCATAATAAAAAGTCAATTCATTAGATTAACTAGACTTTGTAAAGATAGTCACGATTTACATTCTGAAGCTGATTATCTAGAAGAACTTTTTATTGAAAGAGGTTATCAGCCTACTTTGGTTAGTAGTATTAAAAACAGTATTATTAAGAATATATATCAAGACAGAACTAGATACACGAACAGTAAGACTCCTGCATCTATAAACAAAGGTGCCTCAGTTACTCAAGTGAATCACGTTGCTATAACCTTGAACTATACCAGTAGCATTAGTAGTTTGAAAAAGGTCTTCTTTAATAATTGGAAGATTCTAACCATGGACTCGGATACCAAATCAATTGTAGGGAACAAACCTTATTTTATGTATAGGAATAGCCCAAACCTTAAATGATTACTATGTAATGATTCTTATCCTATACACCCAGTATCAACTCCCATTAGTAAAAGATTAGGAACTTGTCCTTGTTACAGTTGTAACAGATGCAACTATATTTCCAAAATACAAGAGTTTCAACATCCCAGTCTGACTTATACTTTTTCACCCAGATTTTTTGCAACCTGCACAACTAAAAACTTGATCTATCTTGCAACATGCAAAAAATGTCAGGCTTTCTATGTTGGCTTAACAAAGAGATGTCTGAAGGACAGAATTTATGGTCACCTTTATGACATACAGAGAAAAAATGACCTAAATGCTCTATCAAAACACATAATAGAACATCCTTCACATAGTTTTTATTTTAGAGTTCTAGAGATAGTAACATTTAATAAAAGAGGTGGTAGTAATGCCACATGTTTAAGCAACAAAGAGTTAAAATGGATTTTGAGACTAGGTGCACACTTATCACCTGGCTTAAATAGCTGCATTTCTATTAAACCAGTTTTAGATATTAGATGAGTTCCATTTATTTAATATTTATCATTTAATATCTCATGTTTTTAAGATCTATTTAACAACACCCTTGTGCATGAATTATTATAGTATATTCATATATTTTTACAGTATTTTTTTATATATGTTATATATGTATATATATGTATGTTTTGGATTACTCTCATATATAAAGTTATATATTTTGCACATTTTTTACATTTATGCATATTTGCACATCATGTTTTTCTATTTATTCATATAGATCATTACCATATAATGGGTATATGTTAGTAACACCTTTAATATAAATAGATATGGTGATACATACATATATAAAAAATTTTGTTTATCTTACAATTAATAATAAGTTTTTAATAGTGTATTTTATGTATTTATTCATCTATTTATCAATTTAATATACTGTCTTAGACATTATTATCATTATTTCCTTTAATATATATATACATATATTGATATTCTTTATCTTTAAATGAAGTCTTAATGATAGTTTATTTGTATTATTTCAAAGGGTGACCATTCCTATATATTCAATGCATATTTTATGCATATAACATATTTTAATTTTATCATCAAGTACCCATAACCATTGGTTAACATATCATGAGTCCATCTTACTCTATACATCTACAAGACGATCTATTTTATTTATTTTATTCATGTCTAGGAGTGCCTTATTATTAGCATATTTTAGCGCTTAGCTTACAACACGATGTGTTTCTGGGCACTTAGCATTGCCTAATAGCATTTTTACAAATGAAATTCATAGTCGGCAGTTTGCCGATATATACCTTTCTTTATATGAGTTGAGACAATATGGTCTAGTTAGATTCTAACTGAATGTATATGCAATTTAATCTAATTGGATTCTATAGAGTGTCATTTGCTTAATTGATTGATTTTAGATGCTAAACTTTGGCGCGCTTTTCTGTATTTAAATGGTGGTTTTAATTAATTTTATATTGTCTGATGAAGCGTAGTAGGTATTACGCGAAAGCGCTCACACTTTAATAAATCTGTTTTGGATTACTACTGGAGTTCTTGTGAATATTTCGTTTCATTTCCATCACATTTGGACTTGTGATTTTGACCTCATTCGTGGTGAGAGCATCTGGTTTTTATCTCACAATGCTTAATAGTGCGTTGGTTAAATCTAGCACAAAACCGACAACCTAAAACGTTATGGTCAGGGCCTAGGCAAGGAATACAGTAAGAATGAAAGTCCTTATGAGGTATTTGCTTCCCACAAGAAATACAATGAACTTTTTCTGACATCGGTCTGGAGCAAGAAAAAAAGTTTCCCCAATGGGGTACTTAGCTTTATAGAAGACTTTGGATCTGAAATTCAAACACGAAAATCTCAGGAGTCGGCCAACCGGCACTTGCAAACTGCTTCTGCTTCAGGCACCGCGCAGCAAGAAAGACTAAAGAAAATAGCGTCGGCCGCATCTTTTTTACCCCTGACGACCTGACGTCAGGGAAGGGGAGACAGCAGCCGACACAGGACCCAGGAGTTTGGAATTCAGGCCGACTGAGGGCAACCTGCCAGCAGGATTACCCAAATGCAATGACTGCAACAGTGAAACACGAAGAACATCTGGAAACCCTGACTTCTGTTTATAAAATGTATACTGATCCCAAACTTCGTTTTATTAACTTTTTTCTAAGGACTACAATTAGTGAGTAATGCCAGGTAGTGTTTCATACTTTTTATTGTTCTAAAAATGGATGTTAATGCAAAATGTGTTGCTCTGTTAACTTTTTAAACGAATTACAGTTTGTTTGTTTCTTTTGGCTTTTCCCGGTTAGGGGTCGCCACAGCGGAACTCCGGTCCACTAATGATTGGCAGTAGATTTTGACGTGCTGGCTTGCCGGGCCTAACGCACAACCTTCAACGAAGGAATGCCCATTCACGCATGTCGCCACACAGAAGACGCTCTAAATGAGAATCGAACGGGCAACGTCTGTGAGGTGACAATGCTACTGCAGCACCACCACCGCAGCGCAAAATGGCCCTGATTATGGATCTTTGTCGTCCCCCCCCCATTATTTTTGGCTTTATTTGTGGATCTTCAACAAAGAAATTGAGAGGTATGAAACAGACTAACTTTTAGCTTAAGTTCCACTCCTCCCCCCACATTTTGGCCTTCTATGTGACTGAGAGATTTATTTATTTAATTATGTTTATTTTATAAGATGCCAGTGTCTGAGATGTACACAAACAAATAAGCTATAACTGCTTGTGCTGTCTTCAGAGGACAAAGATTAAATTGCTGTTGCTCATTATTCTGGCTTTGCAAGATTAATGCTACTTGTATAAAGCAAATTAATGCTACTTGTATAAAGCAACTTAAAATACCTTAATTTGCAGCTGCTTAGCTACTGTCCATGGAACAAAGATTGGATGCTTTACACAGGCATTATTTTATCATAATCAGAGGTCTAAACTGCACACCCAAGTGGCTATAATTGCTGAATGGCAGCCGTTTGTGCATGTAAGTAAATAATTTTGTTTAAATAGTTACTAATCTATCACATCACTAGCGTTTATCTGTGCAGAGTAAAACAGAATGCTTTATCATTGTGACCTTTAATATTACTACTTTTAATCACAGTCTGACATCTACAGTGCAGTCAAAGTGGTAATTAACTGTTGGGTACTACAGTTAAAGGGTAGCTTCTGATCTGGGAAGCATAGCTTTTCATCCAGTGCTCAATTCATTGAAAGTCAAATCATCTAAAACTCTTTTTATCGAATCACAATTCATTGAAAACATTCTAGACAACAATTATACCATACCAAACCTATTTTTTGCAGGAAGCAATCCCTCTGCACCTCTTTTGTGGAGGCTTTGTCCCTCTACAACTTAATATACTAACTCCACATTAACACAGCCACTGAGGAAAGGTAAAACAGAACAGACAATGAAACAACGTTGGCACACAAGCTGAAGCTTATACAGATCTGGGGTACAACATTATGATAGTCATTACCAATTCTACAATCTTGCAAACAACCTACTTTTAATGGTTGCTATCCCAGAAAAATACACCATCACACATTACAGACACACTTCTACAGTTTTCAAGGACTTGTAATTCGAAGAAAAGAGGTTTCGACGACAAGAATTTTACATTAAAAGTTTTAGATGACTGGACTTTCAATTAAATGAGCATTCAATGAAAAGACATGCTTCTCTGATCTGACATGACAAAAATAGTGTTAAAAAAAAGTATTGTTTTTGCTGAAATGTGTAAAACTACTATTAACATGGCTTGTACTTTGTGTGTATGTGTGGGGGGTATTTAAGAATAACAAGTTGGTTATAATTTCTTTCACTTTATATTAAATAAATAGTGGCTATTTTTGGTGGTCTGGAAAGAGCAGGACATGCATGAAAGCATATGATCATTGGTACAGTGGCAGTGTTACTATCTCACAGCACATGGCTGTGGGAGGAGTTCTTGGCTGGCGCTTCTTGTGTGAAGTGTGCACACCCTTGTCACAGTGTGGGTTTATCCACGTGCTTGGGTTTTCTCCAACAGTCCAAAGACATGAAACAGGAGAACTTGTGTTCCTCCAACTTACCTATAGGCAAATATGCAGAGTGTGTGTGTGTGTGTGTGTGTGTGTGTGTGTGTGTGTGTGTGTGTGTGTGTGTGTGTGTGTGTGCGTGTGTGTGTGCATGTGTGTGTGAGCTTGTGTGTGTGAGCGTGTGTGTGTGAGCGTGCCGGAGTGGTTGTGTATCTTCTAACAGACCTGGTTTCTTAGGACCATGTGTAAGTGTAACTGAAAAATCAGGAGCATGTTATAATAGACCTGGCATTCTGGGCCATTGCGTGTGTGTGTGTGTGTGTGTTTGTGTGTGCGCCCACGCGCATGTGAGCGTGTGTGTGTCTATATAAAATGATCACAGATTTTATCTGTGGGGTCACACTATAAAAAAAATATATATATATGTTTTGACATTCTTTTCCAAGGGGCTGTTTGTTGGCTATTAGCCCATTCATGGCCAGTCTGTCCATCAGTTTGCCATCTCCAGAGTGAGGAGCAACTGGAAGGGCACATCACTCAGACAGCTATCAGTGAATGTTTCAGGTTTTTCTGCTTTTGTTTCTCCTAGCTGTAATGTATACAGCTGGCAGAAGGGGAAGGGTGTGTAATGAAATGAAAGCAGAGGTCATTCTCTCATTTCCACACGGGGCACTCCCTCCAAGCAACCCTCTTCCCTACCCCACTGAGGCACGAGTGGTGATCCTTCTGGTCTCCATCAGGAAGTTAGCACCACACACTGTACTCCTGAGTGCACACGCGAGACAAGCAGGAAATCTCCTTCACTCCTTTCCTTTGCCTGCCTTTCTCCTTTAATGCCGGGGCTACTAACTGAACTATGGTTGCCTAAGTCACAGTTGGGAATCTATTCCCTCACCATGGTGCCAGGCTGGACACAGTATTGGCAGGCATATACACAAGTCTATGCAGCACTGAAAAAAATGGCAAATAATTATCTTTCAAAAATATGGCAGAAAATTTAATCAAAGAATAGGAATAGGCAGGCCCCCAGAGCTTCTGGGATCTTGGTGGCCCTCACACTTTAGGCTGCATAAAACAGAGGTTTAGTAGTGGCCTCTGCCCTGAACCTCACACCAGTCCTACACAGAGATGAGCACAGAAAGCAGTTAAAGCTTTTGTGTAGGGGTTGGGAGATAGTTTGGTCATTACTACTATAATTACCTGTCACAATCAAAACTCAAACAGTGTCACAGAAGGTTACTATAGCTTGTCTGGAGGCACTGAACTGTTTAGGACAAACATGACAGACTAAATTACTGTGACTGTCATTTTTTCACTTTCCTGACAAGTAGATATTGGATGCACAAAAGGTGGTTATTTTGGGGGTGCTGTGGTAAGCAGGAATGTTGTGTAAATCTGACAGCAACAGGTTAAAATATTTTACTGTTTTCTATTTGTTCTTTCAGGTTTGTCCCAGTCTGACATCAGAGTAGTACACAGAAGGCGGCTCCCTTTTAGGATAGGGGTGAACAGGCATACTGTATACATATGTTTGACAGCAGCTACTTGAAATACACAAATGTGGCAATTTGTGCTATTCATATCCAAGTCTGATACCAGAGGACTAACCAAATAATGAAACCAAAGCCACCAATAAACATAGAGAGGTGACAGAGTGGTGTGAAAGCTTCCCATAAAAACTTAAAGCAGAGTAAAGCTCCAAGGAATATTTTAATAAACTAAGATTAAGCGCTTTTGTCTTACACAGCTAGCACTTCATCTAAACACAATCAATTATTTGATCATTCCTTATGCAAGTTCCAGAAAGCCAACTGAACCAATTAAACAATCAATTTGTCTACGAATATTTTCTTAAAGGTACAACCACAAACAGAACTGTTGTTAAAAAACAATGTAATGCTAAAAGCACATTCATAAGCTCTATCATTTTATAAGGTATAAAAGAATATATATAAAAATGTAACTTGCACATCTTTAAACACTACGTAAATATAATCTTGAAAAAAACCTGCACTCAAGAAAGCTTAAATATCAAGCTGCATTTCATATTTTGTAGGTAACTCTTTAAGAACACAATTTACATTTTATAATTTAGCTGACTAGAACATTAAAACAGGTTGTATAGAAATATAATAATTTAAACCAGGTGCGGTAAAAGCATTCAGTCTAAATTGCCATATTAACTACCTTTATTCCAACCTATTTTTCCAGTCCCCAACCAGAGGACTAAAATCTACATGTTCATCAAGTCATCATGCAAGGTACATTTATGCAGAGTGTTGTTAATGTCTTTGTTCTTAATGCTATAAACGTGCTTGTCTTTACACTTCAACGCTCCCTCCATCGCTCCCTCCATTTTTCCAACACAGAAACGGTCACATTTCTTACATACCACTAGGTATACAATATTTTTGCTTCCATGATTTCCTTTTAAAAAAACACCCTTGTTTTAAAGATGTTACCTAAAATAATACTATATTCTTCAATAATGTATGGACATTGACTACAACCTCCACATTTTTTCATTCCTCTTCTTTTACTCTCTGGTGTAGGCTCTGCTCATATAAACTTTTTAAGTCCCGGACAGGCTTAGAAACAAACTTACGGTCAAAACCATGTGCCCTCACAATTTCGGGATTAAACCTCAACATATTCTAATAGCAGCCAGAGGGTTTCACAGAGGGTGACTTGTTTTTTACTAGAACAGACATTGTTTCCATATGGGAGTGGAATTTATGCATTCTTACAAGCATATGTTGTCTTTTCAGTTTATTGTGAACTGTTACTTTATCAGACGCACACAAAAAAAAAAACCTGCAAATTTTTTTTGTTCAGGCCATCACTGGATCAAAAGTTTTGGAAATAGCTCTTAAATGCATCTCAGAGCATCTACATTCCCAAGACTTCTGAGGGGTCTAGTGGACCCCCTGACCTGCAGGTTAAGATTATCATTTACCCCAGAGGTAATATACTGCAACTCGTGGACAGTTAGGGTGGCAGGGATGCAAGTAAAAGGAAAGCTGAAGAATGACACTATTTCTTTCTTTAGTAAGTTATGATTTTTGTTTGGGATATCTCTGAATCAAAAGGTTGGGAAAAAATAGAATATACTTCAGAACATTTAAAAAAATCATGACAGTTTAATTCAGTTATTTCCTCCACAGCTACTACAGTTCCCTCTGGCCCAATTGGAGAGCATTAAAAGGATACAGGACAAAGCAAAGCTGAAGAGTAAGACAATTTTTTTCCTTAGTCATGATTTTTTCAGGGTATCATGGAATCTAAAATGTAACTCAGAACAGCTGAAAAATATAAACTAGATGAGGTGAAGAGGTGAAGACTGGGGAATGGGCAAAACAGGGATTTGTGTGTTGGGCAGGGTCCCATCGAACTCTTTGCCTAGGGCTCTATTACACCGAAGGGCAGCCTTGCCTGGCCCAACACACTACTGACTCGGACCTAGAATAATTTTATTACTGCATCACTAATTACTCTATTCCTGCACTAATTTCAGCATTAACTACCTATTTACACCAACTTTTGAGAGAGAGAAAAGATGGCTCTGAGAAACAACAGTGATGGTGTCTCAAAGTTCTGACACACATATATATATATATATATATATATATATATATATATATATATATATATATATATATCAAAAATCACACAAAAAGCTGTACTTACTAAACAGTTAGAAACATAAAAATACATAAGGCTATAAAATATTTTTAAATCATGGATAACTAGACTTATTCCCAGTAATTCTGACTACCTTAACACAGCAAGCAACCACAATAAAAAAACTAACAAACAGAGTTATATAATCTGCTACAGCCAAATGAGGTTCAATACCTGATACGGTGCAATGTGTGCACCTGTGTACTTCCACACACCTTTCAGTTAGAATATATGCACACACTGTGACAGTCCTGCATTCCCTAAAGTTTCTATTTGTAAGTTCTGCTATTGTGGGCCTTTCCACATGGAGCCCTTGTGACGTGCCTTCCAATACCCTTCCCAGGGATGAGTGAGGCAGCATCAGCTTCTCATTCCCATCTCTTCTTAGCTGGTTTCTCTTGTACCCAGCCTGCTAATGCGCGACAGCAAAGGCTTACTTAGAGCTAAAGTCTTTGACACCCAGGTAAAAGAAACCAAATTCTAAATAGCAATTTATAGCTAGACTGTCACAATCATGCTTTTTTTCAAGCAAGATGCTGGCCAGCACAGTTAATGCATAACCATTTTAGTGGTCATCTAAAACAAAAAAAAGAATACAGAACACAAACTTCAACACAGTACCATAATTAATAGAAAAAAAGGAAGAAATGTACAGTGTGCACCTTACCTCGGAGTTTGTAAAACTCTCCATTAGTAGAGTATATAGTAAACATGTTTGGCTCTTCTTCACTGATCAAAATTTTAGCTCCCATTAAAGACAAGAATCCTCGCGGTTTTTGGTTCTTGCTTTGTTCATTGACAAAATACTGCAGAAGTCCAGAGTCATATTCCAGCAAAAAGTACCTGTGGAAGTAGAGAAAAGACAAACATTGTTTTGCTAACTGCATAAGAAAACTAAAGGGAATGTGTACCAGGGTTGCCCTGGCAACGATGCACTGTAGACAATTCGGGCCTATATCACATTGTTGAAAACTGACAATGTCGAACAGCTACAATATCGAAAGTGCCATTCATCAAAACTGTTCTTGTGGAGGGCTGTGCCCCTCACCCCCCCCCCGCTAATTATATATGCCAAGTCCGAGATCGCACTGCAGTGAGGAAAGGGCAAATATTCTGATCCTCACTGCACCGCGATCCCCCAAGAACAGTTTCGATGAACAACACTTTCGATATTTTGGCCGTTCGACATTGTCAGTTTTCGACAATGTGACAGGAACCAGATAATTCAAGTGTATACAACAAGACTGTAATGCTCTTCTGAGGCAGTAGCATAGCTTTCAGGATGGAGGATAAAAGATACAAATAGACCAACTTATTTTAGCTATCATATCTAATTATAAAGTGTTTGGGGGGGGGGCCACAGTGGTGCAGCGGTTAGTGTTGCCGCCTCACAGCAAGAGGTTCTCCGGTTCGATCCTTGGCTGGGGTGCCTTCTGTGCAGAGTCTGCATGTCCTCCCTGTGGTCACGTGGGTTTCCACCAGGTGCTCCGGTTTTCTCCCACATCCCAAAGACATGTTATAGGTGGATTGGACACTCTAAACTGGTCCTAGGCGTGAGTGCATGTGTGCGCCTTCTGTGGAAGGTTGGGCGCTGGGCTGGCAACTCGACACTGTAAAACTCCACTGCCAATCATGCGTGGACAGGTGATCTGCTGTGGCGACCCCTAACCGGGAAAGCTGAAAGACGATGATCTAATTATAAAGTGTTTACAAGCAACCTGGTACTTTTCTCAACACAGTACAGTTCTATTCAGTAGACTGCAAGCATCTCCACAAAGTTATTTTCTTTGCACAGCAAATGTTTACACTTAACTAATGTACAGTGTACAGAAAAAAGCATTAACAGATGTACACAATACTAATTTGAACAAAAAAATCAGTTTGCAAACAAAGAAAATTAAGAATTACTGTAAACAATTAATACAAGACTATAAAAATAGCATGATCTAATAATGCAAGCTTGATAACAATGAGGCCATTATAAACTAAAACCAAAGCAGAACATACACAAGATGGTATACTTGTTGCAAGCCCCATCTAAATTACACAACATCCTGACCGTCATTTCTTAAAATTACACTATAAAGCAGATAATACCCTAGCAGAAAGTAATCCCCTAGAAGTAATACTCTCACATTTACAGGTTCATCTGGGTCATTGTGGGCCATTTTAAGCATAGACAATTTCCTTCAAGGGTGAGAATCATCCTGCACCTTGTATCTGTAAAGTAAAATACCTTAACCATTATGCCACACCAGCCCCCTTTTTTCTTTCTTTTTCTGTTTGTTGCTTTCTTTTTCCTTCTTTCCATTTGGTAACTGGTTAGGTGAGCTTGTCAATCTGACCCTTTTAGCTACAGCCCAGGCTTAATGAAGAGCTACTGGATTAGACAACATGCATACAGCTAAAATGCATCTCTCTGTAACATTGTGAAAACATTTACAAATAAAAGAACACTTGCCAGAGGAAATGACTTAACTAAACAGTACAGCTGTATGAACTGATACACATACAAGGATGTACAATCGCATCTACTATTTTCCCCATAGCTTAAGCAATGTACAAGAGAGAGAGTATTAATAAATATTTATATAAACTGTATACACCAAAAATAATTGGATATAAATATGTACAACTGACAACAACAAAAAAGTTGTAGAAATTATGCTGAGAGAGGACTGCTTCCTCTTTCAGTGCCTTTGAAGAAAGTTTAACAGTGAAAATTAAGCAGGCGATGTTTTCAATGACTGCCCTTCCAAATGGTGACCATATTAAGGCTGAAGTAACTGACTGTGGACCTTTCACTGTGTATTTGTTTTTAGTTCACTCATACCTCCCACAAGCAATCACCAAATTTTAATTTTTTCTAGTCACTTTTATGAGAAGGCTGAGATTGTGGATTACGGCAGGATGTTACACTAGGGTACCAGGTTTGCTATGAGCTCATCACCTTGAAATATTTAAAGAAATAGAATACAAGTTCCACAAACCTTATTTTTATAGCTAAAATTTCTAGTATTTAACATGATACTGTGTCTGACATCTTGAGTTATCACCAGTGCAATATACATCTAAAGAAGCCAATATTACAAAAAGAATGGGACATCAAGTCTGCCAAACCTCTGCAGATTTCTTCTATATAACTATGTACCTGTTCTCCCATATTTCGACTTTGAGTACTTTTGAATTAACTGTTTTAAAACATAACACTATACCATGTTCTCTGTCAGATCATTTCAGGGGTTGTCAGCCCTCTCCATGAAAAATGTACAGTTGTGCAAGTAAACTTACCATTACAGTAGTTTAATAGATCACTGTTGCAGCAGCCAAAGCTACAAGAGCATACCCCACTGCCACTAGCCAGCTTTTAAAAGAAAAAGGGTGCCCTCCACAAGTTGCAACTGTCAGGAGCTCAAAAGGATCTCTAAATAAGAAACAGAGTACAAAAGTTTAAGAGTTTTCTTACTTCAAAACTGGAGGCAATAATCTTGAAAGAAAAAATGCTAGGAAACATAACACAAGGGGAATTATATATACAAGGATCTATGCATCCACAGCCTGGCAATATAACTAAAAGGAAAACTCCAGGGCTGGAGGGAGAAGATGGCTACTGCAACAGTGATTTTTAGAACATCTACTGTTACAGGTTCATAGATTAGTACTGGGCTAACTGCCCTTGTGAGCCATTTTAAGTCTAGCCAATTACCCCATGTAAGAATCAAACCCTGCACCTTGTGTCTAAGGTAAACACCTTAACCATAACCCAGGAGAGTGGTTATGGTCAATTTACTTATACAACTGTGCTATGTTCAACATCAAAACAAACTGAAGTCCAAACAAGTTACCAAAGAAGTACAACCGGCTTTCAAGAACTACACAAAACCAAAGTCAATATGGAACAAAACGTGGTACTAATTGATTAAATGAAGCAAATGCTTTTTTAATTGAGTAAAACGCTTTTCGTCACTTTCATAAAGCAACTTCCTCAGACAATACACAAACTCAAAACACTCTTCAAATAGTAAAAACCGGTCACATGACTATGTCGAACCGGTAACATTGGTTTTACTGAAACCTAAATGTTTTGTTACAAAAATACACTTTGATGCATATAAACCTGATATAGTTTGTATAGTTAAATCACAAGTTAAAAACTAAATTCAAAGAATGTTTAACAACTAAAATTAAACTCAAAACAAAAACAAATGTTTTTAAAAATTTAAAATATATTAAACATGCGTATGTATATATATCCATACACCTAGTACTTTTACATATTGAGGTGTTACAAAACACTCCTTCGTTAATCTAGGTTAATACACCTAACTTCTGTGTCAAATAACATAAAAATGTGTTGTTGTTGTATTCATTTATCTTTGGTCTAAACTTTTTAATTTTAACAAGCATGTTATATTGCAGTGGTCATTTAGACCAGGTGGTATAAAGGCGTTGGTTCTAATCTGCCATGATAACTCTCTGTTGTCCAGTAATAGACTATAAGGACCTCGTCTAATGTTAGATTGAATAGAATCTATTGCTGTAAACATAAATTTGTGTCCTGGATATTTCAAAAGGCGTCTAGCCAGAGTGTTCTCGCTTTTACCCGTATTGATAGCGTATGTATGTTCATATATACGCTCTTTAAATTTTCGCTCTGTCTTTCCAATGTAAAAAACATTACACATGGAACACCAAGCAACGTAAACTATCATTTTTGAATTACAATTTAAGTTGTTTTTCAAGTGGTATTTTACTTTGTTAATACTGACTACCCTACCTGTGGAAACATGTTTACACATACTACAAGTATCGCAAGTAGTCATACCTACAAGATTAAATGGTCTTCGGTCACTCGTAGATTCCAATATTGTTTTTAAATTTCTACCTTTCCTGAAGACTATTTTTGGAGGCTCTTCAAAAATTTCTTTTAATGTCCTATCTAAACTGAAAAGTCCCCAGTTCTTATATAATATAGTTCTAACTTAAGTAGAGTCGAGACTAAATTGAGTTATAAAACTACATTCAAAGTTATTACTTGGAGGTAAATTAGAAGTTCCATCTAAATGGGATATGCCACTAATGAAGCTATTCATGTTGTTTTCACAGGGGACGGAACTTTCATGTTTGTATAAAATAGGTTTAATAATGCCCATGAGTCTTTTCTGGTGCACTTCATATGTTAGTGTTTCTACTAGTACTTTGGGGTAACCCCTTTGTTTAAACATTCCAGCTAGTAAGTCACATTCATTTAAAAAGTCATGGTTGTTGGACACCATCCTAGCTGCTCTAATTAGTTGGCTTTTGACAATCGACCTTTTTTATACTTGAGGATGTGAACTTGTGTAATGTAAAAATGCATTACTATACGTGTCCTTTCTATGTATTTTTGAAGTGTATTTACTGTTAGTAACATCTTTGGTTAAACAAATATCAAGGTAGTCTATAGATCCAGTCTGGAAGTTGAAGGTGAATTTGAAAAATCTAGTGGAACTGTTCAAATAGTCAAGTAAGACATTAGTTGATCTGAGTCACCTTTAAATAAAATAAAAATATCGTCTAGGAATCGAGTGTAGAATATAATCCTAGACATATGCGAAGTGTTATTAAATACATGGTGCTTCTCCCAGTACGCCATCACAGTGTTGGCGAAACTAGCACCACAGGGGGAACCCATGGCAACCCCCTGTTTTTGTAAATAGTACGTATTCTGAAAGGTAAAATAATTATTGGTTAAAATAATGTCCAGTAGTATTTCCACTAGGTGAATCTCTTGATTGTTGGCCTTTTTGTCAAGTAAAAATAGACTCACCCATTCCAAACCTTCCAGATGGGGGATTGATGTGTATAGCTCTTTCACATCAATAGTTAAAAAGTTGTTATGTGCGTCAAAGTCCAACTCACTTGATGTTATAAAGAAATGACCAGGAGTCTCTACAGACTTGGGTTTCACTAGCCAAGTATTTTTTCAAAATACTGTCTACAACCTTAGCGCAGGGGTAGGTAATCGACCCACGTCCATCTATTAATGGTCTAAAAGGTGGGTTTATTAAGTTCTTATGAATTTTTGGCACTGCAAATAAGGTTGGAATATGTGGCCATAAGGTAGTCATGCAATTGTGTAAATTCATGTCAATAATTGCCTCTATGAATAAGTTGTTTATATAACCCTTAATACGTTGGTACACAATATTGACTTCATTGACTGAGGCTATGTCATATGCTTCACAGTCAAGAAGCTTATGAACTCTGGCTACATAATCGCTAGTGTCAAACACAGCTATACCACCGCCTTTGTCTGGTTTAATAGACCTAACTTGTAAAGATCTAAACAAGTTCAAAGCTAAATTCTCGTCCTGTGTGATGTTAACTATACAACCCTTGTTTTTAAATAACTTGTTAAATTGGTAGAAATATCTCAAGTCTAATTCTGTGATATTTTCAAAAATGTGTAATAATGGATGAAGTGGAGGGTTGTATGTGCTTGAGACATGAAAGGTGTTGTCCACATGTTCAGAATTTCTAAACAAAATCTGCAAGTTAAGTTTCCTCACAAAAAGTTTAACATCCTTTATTGGTTGCACTAAGTCAAGTCTATGACTAGGTACAAATGTATTTCCTTTGGCTAGAAGTTCAACCAAGGCTGGGTCAATTTCGATAGATGAATAGTTGTAAACATGGAAGTCACCCGCTTTGTTCTTTAAAACAACAACTTGTTGTTGTGACGATGGTACTACCTCTTTCGTTTGTTGTTCCTCTGTTGTTGGTTTTTTTGAAAATGGTTGTTGAATTTTTTCGGAATAGCCCCAGATGATGTTGCTTTGGAAAAATTTACAGTTTTTTCATACCCATTGTTGTTGTTAGAAGCATTCGTCCCCCCTTGATTATAGTTACTGTCTCTGTTGTTCGAACGGAGACGTTCACTTCTTCTCACTTGATTAGGTTCAACGTCAAGGCTTTCTGCCATAGTCATATTAGAATTCTGGTTGTTTATGTCATTACTGTGGTCGCCATGAATGGTATTGTTACTGCTATGGCTTGTTATAGAATTTAATAACGCAGCCCCTACTTGTGAGCTGTGTGGCATAGGATAAGCAACACAGTCCTCATATGCCAACCGGTCTCTGTTGATTTTTTTTACTTTGTTTAATTTTAAACGGTCTAGTAGTTGGTCTATACTAGCAAAAGTTCTTTCTTATTCGAATTTATATCTACAAAAGTCATTATGGTTGGTTACGAGGCTGTTGAGGTCAGAAACTTCACTAGAAAGTTGTGTTATTTGAAGGTTGTAATGTTTTACCATTAATTTCATGAGGTCGAATCCTTGCTGGTCAAACAGTGAGTTTAATTCAAGGTGAAAAAGAGAGTCCGCTATTAAACCAGTTGGATAAAGGTAGTGCCTTAAACCCTTGGGTACAATTTGTTCTTTCAAGCACTGTTCAAAATAGATAGTTTCTAATTGAAGCTTTTTAAGTTTTAATTATTTAACATCTAAAAGTTTCAACTGGTTAGTTAAATCAATGGAACCAACCTGTTTGTTGGAAGTCCATCTCTGTTGTTTTCATTGAAAGTAAACTTTCTCGTGTCACTAATCCATTCATGGAAGTGTGGACTTCCAATAAGCCCATCAACGCTGGAGTGGTTCCCCGCCTCTGTTCTCGGGGCATGTAGACACCTCACAGGTGATAGTAGAATCAATGTCCAAAATGCGCGTTTGAGTACTAGGGATACGTCGAGGGAGCTGTTGACTTCCCACTATGTTGCCGGTACCAGCATGTTGTTGACCCAGCGGTATTGAGCAGTTGGAATTGTTTGAAATATCTGTATTGTCCAAGTTAGAAAACTGTGTATTGAAACGAGCTGAAAGAACTTCCACTCGTTGAGATAAGGCGTTGATTAAAGCCGTAAGATTCAAGTGTTCCGACTGGGATTGTGTAGGGTTAAACAGTACCGGACTGTTAGACCCGCTAGAAGTTCCTGAAGGCATTAAACACAAAACAAACTGAAGTCCAAACAAGTAACCAAAGAAGTACAACCGGCTTTCAAGAACTACACAAAACCAAAGTCAATACGGAACAAAACGTGGTACTAATTGATTAAATGAAGCAAATACTTTTTTAATTGAGTAAAATGCTTTTCGTTGCTTTCATAAAGCAACTTCCTCAGGCAATACACAAACTCAAAACACTCTAAGTAGTAAAAACCGGTCACATGACTATGTCGAACCGGTAACATTGGTTTTACTGAAACCTAAATGTTTTGTTACAAAAATACACTGAAACATATAAACCGGACATAGTTTGTATAGTTAAATCACAAGTTAAAAACTAAATGCAAGACTATTCAAAGAATGTTTAACAACTAAAGTTAAAACCAAAAAAACAAAAGTTTTTAAAAATTTAAAATATATTAAACATGCGTATGTATATATCCTTATAGTCTATTACTGGACAACAGAGAGTTATCATGGCAGATTAGAACCAACGCCTTTGTACCACCTTGTCTAAATGACCACTGCAACATAACATGCTTGTTAAAATTAAAAAGTTTAGACCAAAGATAAATGAATACAACAACACACACTTATGTTATTTGATACAGACGTTAGGTGTATTAACCTAGATTAACGAAGGAGTGTTTTGTAACACCTCAATATGTAAAAGTACTAGGTGTATGGATATATACATACGCATGTTTAATATATTTTAAATTTTTAAAAACTTTTGTTTTGAGTTTAACTTTAGTTGTTAAACATTCTTTGAATTTAGTTTTTAACTTGTGATTTAACTATACAAACTATATCAGGTTTATATGTATCAAAGTGTATTTTTGTAACAAAACATTTAGGTTTCAGTAAAACCAATGTTACCAGTTCGACATAGTCATGTGACCGGTTTTTACTATTTAAAGAGTGTTTTGAGTTTGTGTATTGTCTGAGGAAGTTGCTTTATGAAAGCGACGAAAAGCGTTTTACTCAATTAAAAAAGTATTTGCTTCATTTAATCAATTAGTACCACTTTTGTTCCGTATTGACTTTGGTTTTGTGTAGCTCTTGAAAGACGGGTGTACTTCTATGTTCAACATCAGATCACTATTGCAGTAAATTAAGCTATATGGGTAGATTGCCATAGCTTGAAAGAAAAAAATGGAGGAGGAAATAAATTAAGAATCCAAAAGCCCCAGGAGAATAGTCCCAACAAGGGATGTTCTGGACCCGGAAAACAAATCCAGTTTGAAGTGCTTTGCAGGAGCAAGCACACAGGACTAAGCTGCTGTCTCTAGAATACTTTTAGAGCTCACCAGCATAATCAACCATCCCCTTTTCCCATTTTCTACAAGGGATCTGGGTGTCATGTCAACTGTCGCAATCTCTCTCTATTCAATGGCACTCTCCTGCCTTCTTCGATACTCACGCCTGACTGCTGCAGGTTCTCTCTCAGACATTTCATCCACCCCTTTGCTGGATGCCCTCATTTCCTCTTGCCTTCTTCCTACCTGTCCCAAATCATCTTCACCAGTTTGTCTTCTGTACGTATGCCTAAACAACCGTAATCTGTTCTCTTTGAACTTTTCTGTAATTGGAACTATTTTGGCTTCTGCTCTTATGTCCTTATATCTTCGTCCACCACCCGTCTCAGGTGCTTCATCTCCATCAGTTCTAGCTTCCTCAACTGCTCTGCCATTACTGCCCAGGTTTCAGTACCATACATTGATACTGGTTGCACCACTGCTTTGTACACCTTACTTTTCAGCTTCTTTGGCATTCTTCAGTCATATACCACACCTAACACACCGTGCCAGTTGGCTGTAGCCCCTCTGATATTAGTTTTGACCTTTTCATTCAGACTTCCCTTCTCCTCAAATCACCCCTTTCAAACAATTGAAGCTGTTAACCTGTTCCACTATCTTCCCTTCATCTCAATTCTCGGCTTCCTCCGAGCACCACCATTTGCTGCTATTACAACTGTCTCATTTTTACACAGTTTCATCCCATGTGCATTCAGTTTTGCATTCCATTCCCCTATCCTTTGTTGAAGTTCTTGCTCAAAGACTGCCTGAAAAGCTGCTTCTTCTGTATACAGCAACTCTGGTGATCTGTCCCCTCTGACCTGTTTGCTAATGTAGTCCATCACTAGTATGAGCAGCAGTGGGCTCAGAGATGAACCTTCATGCACACATACGCCCAACTGGGAGTCCCTCTGTGAGGCCAAACACTTCATACTTGAGTCATTGGGTCCTTGCATACAGCTTGTACTAATTCTACCAATGTTTCTGGGACTCTGAATTACTGCAGAACTGCCCAAATCAGCTCTCTGGGGGCCTTGTCATATGTTTTCTCCAAGTCTAGAAATACCCAGTTGGACTCTTCCCTCACCTCTAGCTTCTCATTCATCTGGCTCACTGCAAACATCAGGTCAGTTGTGCTGCATCCTGATCTAAATCCAAACTGCTCATTTTCCATCTTACTTTCTACTACTCCGAGTAAGCTGAAAGGAGTTTGATACCTCTGTATTGCCCAGAGTTGTGAATGCCCCCTCCCTTTGTTCTTGAACACTGGCACTTGTACATTTATTCTTCAGTCACATGGGGTACGCCTTTCTCTCCACATTGCTATGAGCACCCTCAGGAGCCATTTCTCCCCTATCTCACCCAGCACCTTTATCATATCTGCTGTGACTTCATCTCAGCCTACTGCTTTCCCAGACTATTTTCCTTACTGCTGCTTTTACTTCTATGGTGGGCTTCTCCTCTTCTCTCACTGTGGGCTGTGTCTGGGGCAGTAGAGCTCTGTGGGGTTTTCGTCATTCAGAAGCTGCTGGAAGTACTCCTTCAATCTGCCTTTGACGTCCTGTGGACATGTGAGCAGGTTGTTGTTGGCATCTCTTATAAAGGGAGTCTGGACTATCTTCTTTATCTTTCTGTCTTTGCCTTTCAATCTTTGTACCATCTACTGAGTCACTTTCCAGAAGCTGGTAGAGTGCCTCTGATGCCTTGTTCATTGCTACTGCAACTCCTTTCTCATCTTATTTGTTAGCCAACAAGTATGCCTTTCTAGCCTGGTCCATCTTTTCTGTTTCTTTTTCCTAAACTCCTTTCTTTTGACAACTTTCTGGACTTCTCCATCCACCACTAGCTTTCTTGATGTACTTATTTCCATACCTGACTCAACCATATATCCATTCTATAGTCTTCACACGTTGTTTTGAAGTGCTGCCATTCTTCTTTTTCACCACATAAATCACTTACTATTGTTGCCATTTATATTCCAGCAGGAAATAATATTTTCTTAATTGAACAAATACTCTCCTGGTTAACTCATGTCATACCTAATTAAACTATAATCCTAGGTGATGTCAACAATGACTGGCTAACACTTACCTCTTGCTCCCCTGACTCTTCCATAAATCTTCAAGGCTTCACTCAATGTACTATATCCCCTATTCATCATAGTAATTCTTCCATCTCAGGTACTATTCTTCACTGGATCCTCGTCTCCAATCCTAACCTTTATCACAACCAAGTCACTACCAGATTCACTTAGTGAGCATACTCCCATAAGCCTACAAACATATACCTTACAACACTGTAAATCACACATAAACAAAGAATGCTATACTCCAATTTCAGTTCTGAAGTACTTAACAACACACTCATCTATAAACTGCTCCGTCTTGCTCCACCTTCCCCTAGATGAAGCAGTGTACAAATCCAGTATTATATTTCTCAACACTCAACTCCTTAGCTCCCCCTAGGAAAGTTAGAATAAAATCCCACCCTCCACCATGGCTATCAAGACTACTCGCTCTCTAATGCTGGCTAGAGATAAGGCTTGGAAATACTGGCTAAAATTCAAAACCTAGACTCACCTTCAAAACTACAATCACCGTAACCTCACTAAAAACCATATATTCACTGACAAGAAAAACATCTGCCAAAAACCTCTATCAAGTCGTCACAAAAATCCTAAACAAATTTTGGAATAATGTAAATAAAATTCTCCACCCTGGTAATCCTAGTTTCCCTAACCCCTGCCTCAGCAATACTCCCCTTGAAACTGCCTCTATTTTTAACTCTTACTTCACTAACTATCACTAATTTAATCCATAACAGCAACATCTCTAACCTCCCTCCCCCCTCCCCCCAAACTACTACCTTTTCACTCAAACCAATCCCTAATGCCTTCATAAAATCTCTTCTCGGCAAACCATGCCCTCCCTCAGTTGATAATATCGCCCCCTTCCTAAAAATTGCTGCTAGCTCTGTAGCTTACACTGTTCTCCATCCTTATCAACAGATCTAGCCAAGAATCTTATGCTCTTCTGTCTGGAAACAATTTTATACTATTCCCATCCACAAGGGTGGGCACTCTACAGACATCTAATTTTCAACCCATGGCTATTCTTTCTCCCCTTTCAAAGTTACCAGAAAAATATATCCATATTCAACTTCTGGACCATTTCTTTCAGGAAAATATACTCACACCTACACAACATGGCTTTTACCCTAACCATAGTACTACCACTACTCTTATAACCTTCAGTGAAACGACTGCACAAGCCAGAGACAACAGTAAACTTGTCTCCTGTCTTTTCCTTGACCTCTCCAAAGCCTTTGACACAGTCTCCCATCCACTACTTCTTACCAAACCTGCTGACCTCAATATCTCCAAATCTACCCTTACATGGTTCTCTAGCTACCGAAGAGGCAGCAATCTGTTAAATGGCCCTTCCTTTTCCTCTTTTTTTCCCTGTCTACATTGGTATACTCCAAGGATCCATCCTTGGACCACTTATTATTAAACATTTTCACTAACAGTCTTCATACCTCCTGTTCCCACTCCACTCTCATATAATATGCTGATGATTTCACCATCATCTCCACCTCTGACAATATCTTTGACCTCCACTTATTTATTCAAAACTCTGTTCACTCAGTTGAAAATTAATCAACAATCAACTTGTACTCAACCTAAAAATACTAAACTTCTCCTATTTCTACCCAAGTCCCTTTTCCATCACAAAACATCACTCATCATCACATCACTTAACAACACAACACTATTAATGCTGAAACACACTAGGCTACTGGGTGTAATTCATAGATGACCAATTTAAATATGAATTGCACGTTTTAAACTGTATAAAAAATACATAAAAAACATGGATTGCTTTACAGAAATAAAAATACATCTCAATTGACTCAAGACTTTCCCTTTCCTATGCCTTTCTCCTCCCCATCCTTCTCTATACCCCCCCATCTTGACCAACCTACAATCCTCGTAAAAGGTTAAGCATGAACTTACATACAGCAAAGCTGCCAGGTTCACTGCTAACCAACCCTACACTCACCACTTTCTCTATGTACTCTACACTGGTTGGAACTCCTCATGTACTCTTAACCCCCAAATGTCCATGATTTACTTCATCCTTAATCCCTCCTCCTGTCCCATCTCTCCCCTTATATCCCTTTACTCCTCCCCCTCTTGTGCTCTTTGGAGCTCTGACCAGTCTCTTATCTATCCATAAGCCAAAACAGCAATAGGACATTTATTCAGCTACTCAGTTGCACTAGCTTGGAATAAACTTCCACTGAACATTAGAAATTTATCCCATACCCATAGCTTCAAAAAACTATTAAAGGAAACCCTACAAAATTCCTGGATTTGCACTTGTCAATAGTCTTGCTTAACTTCCTTCCATCAACTATTTTGGTCTACTTACTTTCTCTTCTCAGTCTACTCATCTTTACTCCTCGTTTCCTCTTTTCCCTTGGCTACTTACTTGTATGTCCATCTTGTAACCCCTTCTACTACCTTGGACCACTTCATCCCTACTTAATTTCACCTTATATTAAGCTTCATATCTCTACCTACTTGTATTTTTTATGTAATCTAACTTCTAAGATGTACCCTATGTATTTAATGATTCTCTATTCACTGTTACTGTTTGTTTGCAACTGTTTTTTAACCTTATTTGTATTTTTTCTGTATAGGACTTTCCACCCAGGCCTCCGCTGAAAATGGGCTCCTACTCAGACGGACATTTCCAGTTAACAAATGTCAAATAAATAAAATAAAAATATTTCCTCTTCTTCTTGAGATGATAGAGCCCTAAGTAATTCACTGACCTATTGTGCTTTTTCTCCAGTCAACTTCAGGTCTTCAGCCTGGTCTCTGCTGACCTTACAGTACATTGGTCCACAGGATAAACCATCCAGAGAAAAGAGAATCCTGTCTAACTCTTTTTCAGATGATGGAAATAAGATATGGATATTAACAGCAAGGCTCAGAGTAAAATCAGATACTACTTTAGGCATAAAGGAGGAATTGTTTAAGGAAACCCCATCTTTGTGGAAAAATGAGATAAGGGTGAGCCCCCATCATAAGAGTCACTGAGGATGGTTTTGCAGTCACTGATTCTAGCTCAGTGCTCTTTCCTTACTAGGAGGAAGTCTACCAGAGTTGCAAGTTGTTACTCTAGTATGTGATCTTGTGAGTGCCTCTCTTTCTGAACCATGTGCTGGCTACTATCCCGATATGTACATTCAAGTCACCCATTTTCAACACCAAATCATGTTGTCTCGCTTTATCTATTAGATCCTACAACTGCTGTCTGAATACACTCTTCTCACTATCACAACTCTGCTATGGGGCATATGCTGAGGTTATTAATACTACCCCATCATTAGGCTGGAGACTCATGGCCATGAGTCTGTCATGAATATTGATGACATCTCTCGTTGTCTTCAGAAGCATCTTCCTCACCACAATTCCAACACCATTGCTAGCCTGTCCTCCTCCTGAGCACTCGACTCTGGATCTCAGGCCAAGCAGCTTTGCTGCACTGCCTTTTCATATGGTCTCCTCGTTACATAGGATATTCATCCTCCTCCTTACCATATGTTAAGAGAAAAAGTTTTAAAAACATACTGTTATTTGTCTTTTTCCTGTTCTTGCAAAGTGAACATGTTATTTGTTGGAATATGCCTATCAAAGATGGGCCTCATCTGTGAACAAAATGCAGCATTGCTTATGAACCTGAATTATATCCGTTTTCTGCATTTCAGAATAAAGAGATTTGGTTATAGCTCAGTGAAGCCTGGGATAAGGCCGCATGGCCTAGTAAGAGTTAATTTACTGGGGCAGGCTGTGTGTCCTGTACAATTTGAGCTACTGTTGTTGAACTGAACATTTTGTACTTCTTGAACATTCTGTACTAGCTATGGGATTGAGGTAATTTGTGATAAACATGTTTATCCTATATGTTTTTCATAGCCAACTGTCAACGGTCAGAAATGTAACAAAAAGTTGTTTTGCTTGCAGTATAAAAGTTGATGTCAGTAAACAAGTTGGTCAGATCAGAGGAGATCAGATCAGTCCAGAAAGGACATCTTGGCAAACATGCTGCGTAATCTGGTTAGCAGTTAATAAAGGAAACTTCATCACCTGAGGCAGATGCGACTCGTTTTAATTTTTTCTTCTGACATTTTGGTCCTTCGGACCGGAAACCTCTACGAAGATACGGATCAGACCGACAGAGAGACCGAAAAACCTGTGCAGGTGAGGGTTTCTCATCTTAAGATTCCCTCAACTGAAAGCCCTCCGACTGATTTGTCATTGAAAAGAGGCCGGCCGCTCTCTGATCCCTATCTGAGGGACGGTTTCTGAACGAAAATGGGAAACGGAGTCTCATCTGGTTCAGGTAGGATGAAAAATAAATTTCTTTTAATTTAATTTAATCTTGTCGACAAGGTTTTATTTTTAGTTAAGGATGGGTAGGATTACTTGTTAAGATTATTTTGTTAGGGTCACCCGTTAAGATAGTCCCATTTTATAATAAGCCCTGTAAAATAATTTTGATACAGTCCTAAATACCTGAAAAAAAAGAAGGGAAGGTAAAATAAGAAATCTAGGGGAAACATGGGTTCGAGTTGCTGCAAGTGTGAGAGTGATGCCTGTTTAAATGCTGATGCTAAGTATATGAAAGGTTTAAACAAAAATAATGTTAAATTTTTGAAAAAGCGGAAGTCGAGATATGATTTTGATGGTACACTGAATAAGAATGCCTGTGCAAAATTGGTTAGAGATTTGAAAAGAGATGTGGGAACTAGAACTAAAAGACAACTGGGATTTCCCCAAGCACAAAAATGGTTAGAAGAGGCAAATAAATGAGCTATAAAAGAAAAACAGTGCCAGGAGAAAGAAAAAATAAATCAAAAGGGATCACTGGTGCCAAGTGGAAAAGTAGCTTTATTTTTAGATAAGGAGGATGAGCATACAGTTTGTGCGGTACAAAGGCAGGCAACTGCCCCACCGTATGGGGAAATTGCTGCTGCTGTACCGGCGGAACCTCCTCAATATCAGTCTGAAGATGTGGGATCTGTACAGCAGGGTGGGTTATTGGCTGCTCAAGGAAACGTTGTGACCCCTCCAATTTACCCGCAAATTCCCGTAGTACCCAAGGTTGCTTTGCAACAGGTAGACCAACCTATGCAGTTAAGGTCGGGACCAGCAGGGCAAGGACGTTGGGCCATTAAGCTTTCTGACCACTCAGAAGCCCTTCCCTTAATACAAGTTGCAAACCCACAAGCAGGGGATGTTGGACAAGAGCCAACTATTTTAGTTTATCGTCCCTGGGCTAGAGAGAATATAAAACAAGCTACGGATGGTATTCCTCATCCCAAGGTTAATTTTCAAAAGTTTTCTGAGGACATAGTTGGTATGCGTTTAAGTTATCTAAATGGTTTAGAAGTAGAACAAGTAGTGCAACAAATCCTGGGTCCAGATTGGCACTTAGTTTGTGATACTCGGACATGTAAGGCAGATGACGGCACTACATTAAAGCATAATTCTGGGGTGTTAGACACGCGAGTCACTGATCTGTTGAAGAGAATTTCTGATAAGTGGCGTCCAAGAGCAGATTGGACTGTTATCAGTGCATCCAAAATGATGATGAATCTGTAGATCACTATATTGTAAGATTGACAGAAGTGTTCAATAACCATTGTGGAATGATGATTCCGCAGGATCAGACTACTGATAGTCCGTACGAACAGCAATTGAAAAACGCTTTTCTTAAAGGTTGTAAGGCTCAGATAAATAGTTTTATAACTAAGCATATGGTTGATCACAGAACATGTAGACTGCAACCTTTGTTTGAATATGCACGGCATGCTGAGCAACATTTCAATTTAAAAAAGAAAAAGAAAGTACAAGTGTTAGCAGTAGGGGATGATGGTGGTATATTTTTGGTACAGGACCAAAGGGGGCAAGGGCGCCGTGGTGGCGTACAAAGACGTGGGGGCCCGAAATGGGACACGTCATATAAACAGGATGGACATTCAGAGGAATATGAGGGGAGGTTAAAATGTGGAGAAGGTTTTAAATGCAGTAGACAAGGGCACTTTGCTGCCGACTGCGAAGAGTGGCAACATCCCCCACAGCTTACGAACAAGGGCTCCGCATGACTATATGACAGTAAAGGAAGGCGCCAAATTCATTATTGTGATTATTGTAGAGAAGAAGAAAGCGAGAATGATTGTGATGATGATGAGGCAGACAGTCTCTGTGATGAATGTCAGGACACCCAGGAAATTAAGGAAGGGCGGGATTGTGACTGTGAAGTCATAAACCTTGCACATTTGGGTATTGCTATGCATCTGGATCAAAAACCCATGATAGAGTTTTTGGTTGAGGGACAGAAAGTGGAGTTTTTGTGTGATTCAGGTGCATCGCGTACACTTTTGGGTCCAGCAGTTCTACCCCCGAACTGAGAAACAGACGAGTTTGTCCTTGTGAAAGCGGCAAACGGGAAAAATAGGGCTCATAGGGCTCATAGGTTAGTACTAGGCTAACTGCCCTTGTGAGCCATTGTAAGCCTAGCCAATTATCCCTTGTGAGACTCAAACCCTGCACCTTGTGGTTGTAAGGCAAACACCTTAACCATTAGGCCACCCTATAAGGAACCACTGTCTCATCCTCTATTGTTCACAGGTCCGCCAACAAACCAAACTGTTAGGTGTAGGGTAATTATATCGAAAGTTTGTCCAGTTAATTTGCTGGGAAGAGATTTGATGCATTTGTTTGGAATAGCAGCAATTTCCACACCTAAAGGCATTGAGGCGAAAAGGTTAGCGGATGGCTTGGTGGTACAAGGAGTACAAGACTTGTTTTACTGGTATAGCCAGGACTTGATTTCAAACAGGCCAGGGAGGGTTGATACAGATTTGATCAACCTAGCTTTAAGTAAATCTAGGAGCGGGTCACCGCAGGTTGCGGCGCACTTACATTGTACTATGTACTACAGACAGGCTCCTGGTCCGGATAAAGAATTTGAAAAAGAATTCTTTAGGCACAAATGTGCAAGGATAATTTTGAATGATATGTTTTGGGATAAGCAAGGTAATACAGTAGTGACATGTACTTTGACCAAGGAAATGAGTTCTTTATATCGCTCAGGTTATAGCCCACATATTTCAATTACTAAAGCGGTCGGGACACATTGGGTAGATCTGGCGAAAAAGGTAACAAATTGGGACACAATGTCCGAAAGTCAGTTGAAGGATCAACAGATCCTGGTACAAAAATTAAATTGGGTGACTTGGGCACAATCAAGTGTGCACCTCAGGGATGACGAAACAGAAATGGCATGACAAATTCTCCTAACTCAAGAGGAAGATAGTGCGTTAAGTGCCTTACCTGTAGATTTATGGCCAAAAGGTAAAGGGGATGTAGGACTGATGAAAACAGCAGGTGAAGTTTGTATAACTCCAAAGTCAGGTTTTAGACCTCGTAAACATCAATACCCGCTAAGTAAACAAGCAGAGGAAGGAATTAAGCCAGTCATTGAGCAGCTAAAACAGGTAGGAATTCTTGTTGAATGCCCAGATTCTCCCTGCAATACTCCGTTGTTTCCTGTAACGAAACCGGATGGGTCATGGTTGGTTCAGGATTTACAAGCAGTTAATTTGGCTGTGATCCCAAGAGCACCGGTGGTCCCTGACCCCTATACATTAATGATTTATTACCTCAGTACAGATATTTTTCTGTCATAGATATAAGCAATGCCTTTTTCTCCATACCACTACATAAGGAGAGTAGATTTTGGTTTGCATTCACTTATCAAGGTAAAAGATACACCTACACCAGATTGCCACAGGGCTATTGTGAGAGTCCGACAATATTCGCACAAGAAATGGCTGCGAATTTAGCTCAGTTTGTTCCCCCAGAGGGAAACCAGGTTCTGTTGTAGATAGATGATATTTTGTTGGCCTCACCCACGCAGGAAAGTTATAGAAAGGATACCCTTGCCCTTCTTAGTTTTTTAGCTGAGCAAGGACATAAGGTAAATAAAGAAAAGTTACAATTGTGGAAAGCACAAGTAAAGTACTTGGGTTATTTAATTTCGCAGGCAGGTAGACAATTGGAGAACAAAAGAAAACAAGCAATTCTTGAGGCACCTATGCCTACGACTAAGCGGGAGATGATGTCCTTTTTAGGTGTGACTAATTTTTGTAGAAGTTGGATCCCTAACTAATATGAGGAAGTAGGGCCACTGACCACACTGATCTATGATACTCCCATGGCGGCTAAGAATAATATACAGTGGAAAAATAAGGCAATACAGGCATTTATTAGAATTAAGCAATTGATAGCAGGATCCTCTGTTTTGGGTTTTCCAAACTATTCTAAGCCGTTTGTACAAATGGTCGATTGTAAGGGAGGATATATGACTTCGGTTCTGGTACAAGTACATGGGGATAAACAGAGGCCGATAGCTTTCTACTCCTCCAGATTAGATCCTGTTGCAAGGGCATTGCCGCATTGTGTTCAAGCTGTGGTGGCAGCCGCCATGGCAGTACAAGCCTCAGCATCATTAGTTTTGTTTCACCCATTACAATTGTGGGTTCCACATTCAGTAGCTACTATACTTTTGCAAGATAAGATAACCTTTTTATCTCCTAGTCGACATTTGTAGTGTACGACAGTGCTGCTGACACGGCCTCATATGACCATAGAAAGATGTACTACTCTTAATCCGGCGACACTTTTGTCGATTCCAGAAGAAGGTACTCCACATGTTTGTTTAGAGCATTCATGATAAAGTACTTCCGCGACCAGATTTAACGGATATTCCGTTGATAGATTCTGATCTCGTTTTGTTTGTAGACGGATCAGCAAAGAAGGACACTGTAGGAAAAACACTAGTAGGGTATGCTGTCACCACAGAAACTGAAGATTTGGAGGCAAAAGGATTGTCAAACATTTATTCTGCACAGGCAGCTGAGTTGGTGGCTTTGACTCGAGCTTGTACCTTAGGGGAGGGTAAAAAAGTGACAATTTATACAGATAGTCAATATGCTTTCTCCACTGTACATGTTTTCGCTCAACTATGGAAGAATAGGGGGAATGGTTACTGCGACAGGCAAACCAATAAATCACAGAGATTTAATTTTACAGTTGTTAGATGCAGTGCAACTACCACTTCAGATAGCGATATGTAAATGTTCTGCACATACCAACAGAAAAGATCCTGTCTCCAGGGGAAATGCCTTTGCTGATATGGCTGCAAAAAAGGCAGCTCAAGAAAATGATTTGTTTTTACATGACAATGATTTAGAGCCCGGACACCTCTTAGACTTAGAGACACTAAAAGTAATGCAAACATTGACGACACAGAAGGAAAAATGTCGTTGGGTAAAATATGGTATCACTCAACAGAGTGGGTTGTATAGGGCATCAGATGGCAAAATGGTATTACCCTCAAACCTTTTTAGGTATGCGGCACTGGTAAGCCATGGACCTGCCCATGTAGGAGTACAGACGATGATTCAAATAGTGTCTAAGGTGTTTTGGTGTAAAGGGTTTTCAACTTATGCAAAGCAATTCTGTTTATCTTGTTTATTATGTGCAAAGTATCATGCTCAGGGGGGAGTTAAAAGGTCTCAGCAGGCATTCCCTACCCCTCCGTATCCATTCCACACACTCTGTATGGACTTTATTGAATTGACACCCTCAAAGGGAAAAAGGTTCTGTTTGGTCATTATTGATGCTTTTTCTAAATGGGTAGAAGTTTTTCAGTGAAGCATCCGAATGCACAAACAGTAGCAAAGCTTTTTACTACAGAAATAATTCCCCGATTTGGCCTACCAAGACGCATTTACAGTGATAATGGGTCTCATTTTGTTAACCAGATTGTTCAGAAATTGGGTCAAGTGTTTCAAATTGATCTCAAAAATCATTGTGCTTACCATCCCCAATCAGCTGGACTGGTGGAAAGACACAACGGTCTCTTGAAGAGTAAGCTCTGCAAACTAATGGCAGAAACACATAGGTCATGGACTGTGTGCCTTCCATTGGCACTCCTGTACATGCGAATCTCACCTTCCTACAAAGGACTTACACCATTTGAACTTTTGTTTGGGAGACCATATTATGTCCCGCAGTGGCAAGGATTGTTGCCAGCGGAACGTGAGGGGGGTGAGGATCTAGCAGATTATATGAAGAAGCTGCTAAATGTCAAATTTCTTGTAACCAATGACTCCTTTGCAGATTCCAGAAATGAAACCTTGTTAATAGTGGCACCCGGGGACTGGGTGTGGATCCGAACTGTGAAGAGAAAGAATTGGTCATCCCCCAGGTGGGAAGGCCCATACCAAGTACTTATCTCGACACCTACGGCTGTAAAGATCGCCGAGAGGACTTCGTGGATTCATATCACCCACTGTAAAAAACTCAAGGCTCTTCCTTCTGCCATTGATATTGGTCAAACTCCACCGGACCTCTGAGCGCAAAGTCTGGCTACAAAGGGGGATTAGCCCAATGGGGGTTAGTTCATCTCAAACCCAGTGAAGAAACCAATGGAGCGAGGTAATCCTTAGGGAGGATGGCCATGTTCAACTGGTACTTGAACCGTCACATGATGATGATTTTGGTGGCGAAAGTAAATATGTCCATACGAGAAGGAACAGTTGCAAGAGAAAAAGGAATGGTGGTGCTGCAAGCGCAAACAGGTGTTACTACTGTGTTTAAGGTGAAACTTTGTGAAGGAATTTTGGACTGTTCTAAATGGAACAATAATAATTTCTTGACTCGTGCAAAATACTTGTGCAATAGAGACTGTACGTCCTGGTCAAGTGTTTGGTGGTCAACAGATGTGAATGGATGGGAAACAAGTGGTGCAGTGATACCAGAGAAAGATAAAAGCAGGCAACAAAGAATAAAAATTGCGCATTTCCAAGGTACCGGAGTAGTTACTATAACCATTGTGTCACCACAAGAAAGTGATTCAGGAGTTTATGGAATCAGAGTGTCTCTTCCAATTAGAACTGATCATTTGGGGACCCTCCAACTTAAAGTACAAAGCCTTAAGAATGCTACAAATAAAACAGATTTTGCCTTCACAAAAGAAGAACAATTGTTACTCGAGACAGGATTCGTACACCATAATGAATGGTTATCTTGGGTTAGATATAGTACCAGAGAAGCACATCGTGAGAACTGTATTTCTTGTGCTGAAGGTAAACCGCAATTAGCAACAGTCCCATTGATGCAAGATGAAGGTAACCTAACGTGTCTGTTGAAACTATTCTTCAACAAAACTGAAGATAAATGCAAAGATGAAACTCAGCGTTTTCCGGTCATAAGCAAAGTTGAGAAACCGCCTGCAGCGATTTCCTATCCAAGTTCGTATATGTGCATTTCCAGAGATGGCACAGGGAAAAATTATGGCAATATGGGAAAGAACTATTGCAATGTTACTGTGAATGGCAATGGGAATCCATTTCTGGAGAACCAAACTCATAGTTTAGCAGACGTATGGTGGTTATGTGGAGACAACAAACTCAGATCAAGGCTTACGATTCCCTGGAAGGGAACTTGTGCACTTGTAAAGTTAATTCTGCCATTCTACATTTTCCCAGTTCCAGCAAGCAATTTCATAAGAGAACTTGAAATAAAGCCGAAGTGGTTGAGTAGGAGAAAAAGAGAGGCACCGAAGCAATCTTTCGATAACGGTGTCTACATTGATAGCATTGGCGTACCAAGAGGCGTACCTGATGAATACAAAGCAATAAACCAAATAGCAGCTGGTTTTACATCCATCTTTGTCTGGATTCAACCTAATAAGAATGTGGACTGGATCAACTACATTTACTATAACCAGCAGCGTTTTGTGAACTATACCAAAGGTGGCATGGCAGAATCGAATTGCGTTGGATATGCTCCTGGCCAAAGGAGGAGTTTGCAAGATGTTTGGGACTTTCTGTTGTACATATATTCCAAACAACACTGCGCCTGATGGAAGTATCACTCGAGCTTTGAAAGGTTTGGAGATGTTATCCGAAGAATTGGCAGAGAACTCTGGGGTAAATAATCCCTTTACAGATTTTCTACAAGCGTGGTTTGGAAAATGGAGTCATCTCATCAGCAGTTTCCTGGTGTTCGTTGGAGTCGCTGTGGCATGTGGTTGTTGTTGTATACCCTATATCAGAGGTCTTCTACAAAGACTGGTTGATACTGCTGTTATGAAGACGATGTACCAGCAATTGCAACAGACTGGTGACAGTGAATACATTGAAATGTGACTCTTTGCAAATGTTTTTGAAGTTTAAAAATTTGTCTTGCCAATGAAGTAATGTATGCAGAGAAAAACTTAGTTTTTACCATATATTGCTGAAATAAAAGACAAATAAAAGTGTTTTCAGGGGGGAAATGTTAAGAGAAAAAGTTTTAAAAACATGCTGTTCTTTGTCTTTTTCCTGTTCTTGCAAAGTAAACATGTTATTTGTTGGGATGTGCCTATCAAAGATGGGCCTCATCTGTGAACAAAATGCAGCATTGCTTATGAACCTGAATGATATCTGTTTTCTGCATTTCAGAATAAAGAGATATGGTTATAGCTCAGTGAAGCCTGGGATAAGGACGCACGGCCGAGTAAGAGTTAATTTACTGGGGCAGGCTGTGTGTCCTGGAAAATTTGAGCTACCGTTGTTGAATTGAACATTTTGTACTTCTTGAACATTCTGTACTAGCTATGGGATTGAGGTAATTTGTGATAAACATGTTTATCCTATATGTTTTTCATAGCCAACTGTCAATGGTCAGAAATGTAACAAAAAGTTGTTTTGCTTGCAGTAAAAAAGTTGATGTCAGTAAACAAGTTGGTCAGATCAGAGGAGATCAGATCAGTCCAGACAGGACATCTTGGCCAACATGCTGTGTAATCTGGTTAGCAGTTAATAAAGGAAAATTCATCACCTGAGGCAGATGAGACTCGTTTGAATTTTTTCTTCTGACACCATATCATCCACTTCTAAGCTGTGTCCTGTCAGTGTGAACCTATATTGAGTATAGCAAGTCTTAGTTCATGTTTAGCTGGTCGACTGGTTTTACATCCAGCTTTTTCTCAACAGATCTATTCAGGTAACCCAAGCTGGGCAAAATGGATACAACTGGCCAGTAGCTTACTGGCCCAAGGCTGCTGGGCTTTATGGTAGGAACACTTAACACACCAAACATTTTATTATAAAGCTTTCGGGTCTACACCCTTCATCAGTATATAGTAACTGTGTTTTCTCATCATTTAAAAAGGAGATACAATTAAGTCACAAGCTCCAGCCAGCCTATCACACTAAACAATAATTAAGTCTTAAAGAGAAAATTAAGAATAAAAAATGAAAAAGCGGAGAGAGAAAATATAATTTTAATTCCGCAAATGTATAGTTACCGTTTTTATGATGGATTATACATTTTTGTGAAATATATATATATATATATATATATATATACACATACATATATATATATATATATATATATATATATATATATATATATATATATATATTTTATGTTTGTTTATAGTAATTATGTAAGTGTTTTATCTTGTATAGTTTAATATGTTTTAGATTTCCTTAAAAGTTTTTTAGTGTATTTTAGATAGTGAAACTTTATTCTTAATTTTCTCTTTAAGACAATTATTATTTAGTGTGATAGGCTGGCTGGAGCTGGAGCTTGTGACTTAATTGTATCTCCTTTTTAAATGATGAGAAAACACAGTTACTATATACTGATGAAGGGTGTAGACCCGAAAGCTTTATAATAAAGTATTTGGTGTGTGTTAAGTGTTCGTGGTTGTTAGATATATCTTGGAGCAGTATCACCAGTGTTGACTTTATGGTAGGAACACATTGGCCAAAAGGGGCACATATACCCTTCCCACCATTAACATGGGTCTCTGCATAGGCTGCAGTAGGTGGGGTCCTACACCCACTTATCACCACCAATAACCATGCCTATTTAGCCATATTTTACAATGTCGAGTGGCTGCGTGCAGTCCGTGATCCATGTTCTCCTATCATGAGGATACTCCACACCACAACAGATACCCAAAATGCTTGGTTTATACAACTCTACTGCCTATACGGCAGTGTGCAGAGTCTGTGCTGTGGCCCACAGCTCCATTGTTTGGTAAGTTTGAAATGGAAAAATACAGCATGTTTTTCAGAGGTAGGAGGAACTCCACAGAGATACAGAAAAACTTGCAAACTCCAAACAGGCACTGACCTAGGATGAGGAATGAACCATGTACCTTGTACAGGTGAGGCGAAGACCTTAACCATTAAGCCACCTGGTCTTTTACATTTCAGTCTTTTCCAGAAAGCCACTGAAGAAGCCAAAGAATTAGTGGAATGGGCTCTAACCCTGCCTGAAGTGACTTATGGTGAGAATAAAAAAAAGTAATAGAATGCAACAACTATCTAGAAATAGCCTGCTTTGACACTGGATGTCCTTTCTCCTATCTTCATAGTAGACAGATAGCCGATCAGCTTTCCTGAAGGACTGAGAGTTATCTAGGTAGTATCTGAGCTGTCTGTCGACATCTAGAGAATAAAGAACTTTTTCTCCCCAATTCTTGGTATCAGAAAAAAAATGAGGAGATTAAAAGACTGTCTCAAGGTAAACTTTGAGAACACTTTCAGACATAAAAGAGGGATTAGTTCTCAAAGAAACTCTATCCTTGTGGAAAATCAGACAGGGTTGACTCGCCACATAGTTTCATAGTATAGTACTAGGCTATCTGCCCTGGGGCATTTGTAAGCCTAGCCATAGTGATGTGGCTTTTGCCACCCCATTAAATGGTACAAAAAATGTACAGAATAGATTTAGAATACTGTGCCTCTGTCTAGTAGTGACACAATGAAGGTCCCCTTATATAATAGAATTAGTTTACTGTGCCTCTGTCTAGCAGTGACACAGATGTGACCCCTGGGGTAAATTTACGATCTCCCATCCACTCATCAAGATTTCTCTTGAAGAGAGTCAGTGAGGGGCTCTGCCTAATACAAACTGGGATCTTGTTCCAAAGCATGGGAAGCCTCTGGGTTATGAATCTATCCCTCCAGCACGTCCGATTCATACTTGTGCCGAGGTTCAAGTCTTTAGCTCTCGTGGTCCTGATGGATTTGGATTTTTTGAGGTGGAGCATGTCCATCAGATCCTGATTGGACATGGCCTTGTACGTCAGGCAGAGATCACCTCTGAGCAGGCGGTATGCTACTGAATAGAGCTGAAGTTTCTTTAGTCTGGCAGAATAAGACATATGTTGGAGACCCTTGATCCTCTTGGTGAGGTACTTTTGTGGTCTCTCCAGCTGTTGCAAATGCCGGGTGAGGTACATACCAAATGGGGCATTGTACTCAATCATGGGTCTGATGAGGGAGGAATATAGGGATACAATGACATCCTTGGATCTGGATGTGAATCCCTTCATGATGAGGTGTGCAAGGTAGAATGTTTTTCTAACCACTTTGGCAACGTGGGTGTCAAATGAGAGGTCGCTGTCGACTTGGGTCCCTAGGTCTCAGATTACTTTTTCCGTACTCAGTGGGTTGCTGTCTATGTGTGCTGTCTTTGTTTTTCCCAAAGGGGATGACTATACATTTTTTGGCATTTAGTTTAAGGCCGTGACTCCGGCACCAGTTGTCCGTTTCTGTGAGGCCTTTTTGTAGGATGTATGTGTCTGCTGGTGTATCGACTATGGCACCTAGTTTGCAGTCATCTGCGAACTTAGTCAGCCACAGCCCTCCCATGTTTGCTTTAACATCTGAGAAATAAATGCCGAACAAGAGGGGTCCCAGGGCAGATCCCTGTGGGACACCACTTGTGACTGGCTTTGAGTCTGACATTGCTCCAGCGATTTTAACTTTATGGGTTCTGTCCTTTAGCCAGTTTGCAACCCATCTAGTGACATAAGGGTTTATACTTTTAAGCTGTTGAGCTTATCTATGATGCCTGAGTGGGGTATTGTGTCGAAGGCCTTAGCCAAGTCTAGGTATGCTGTATGGACTGCTTTGCCCTCATCAATGGCTCTAGTGACTGTTTTGAAAAAGTCAACCAGGTTTAAAAGGCAGGATCTGCCCTTTACAAAGCCGAACTGGGTGGGGTCAAGTGTCTGTAGGTCCCCTAGGTCTCTGTTTATGAGTTCCATAATGATTCTTTCCATAGCTTTGCAGACCAGGCTGGTTAAGCTTATGGGGCGGTAGTTTCCAGGGTCTGTAAAGGCACCCCCCTTGTGGAGTGGTTCAGGTACATATCCCGAAGTAAGGCTAAGGTTAAATAGCATTTTTATGTGTGGGTTTAGCTCCTCTTTTAGTTCACGTAACACGCAACCCGGGATACCGTCGGGTCCCATTGATGCTGTGTTTTTTGCTTTGCTTAGGGCGGTTCTCACTTGGACATCTGAGATGACAGGGAGATTACATTCAGCTGGGATAAGTATTTCTTCTTTTGGGGGTGAGGGAGGGGAGAAATTTGCACTGAACCTGTCAGCCAGAATGTTGGCAATATCTGTGGGTTCAGTGTATTTTTTGTTGTTGTGAACCAACTCTGAGCATATCTGAGGGTTTCCGTCCAGGTTTCTAACATAGTTGAAGAAGGCTTTGTGGTTATCTTTAGTGTCCTTAGCGATTTTTCTCTCAAAGTTGGCCTTGGATGTTTTTATGAGAAAACATAGTTTTCTGCTAATGTTGATCAGAGATGTCTTCCCTTCATGGGATTTTGCTCTGACGTGCAGCAGCTTCCTTCTTTTGTTATACAATTTGTTTATGGCAGAGGTCCACCAGACAGGATGCTTACCTTTGGTGGAGAGGAACTTGGATTTATTTGGGATTGCATGATCCACGCATTCTTGGAGATGTCCATAGAAAGCATTTGTGAAGGATTCGGCATTGTGGGATGTGGTATCCACTGGCACAGTGGGCTTAAAGGATACCATCTCAGTCTAAAGAAGAGTGAAGTCTGCTTTTGAGAAGTTTTTCACTGTGGTCTTTTGTGCTGGGGGTGGAGGTGGGATATGTATGTCCAGGGTGATTAGTTTGTGGTCAGATCTCACTAGTGAGGGGTATACTTCCGGTGTGGAGCATTTTGTCCCCATGTTTGTGATGATCAGGTCTACTACATTATCTCCCCTAGTGGGAGAGGTGACTAGTTGTTCCAGTGCATTTGAATTTATGAATTTCAGGAACCTTTGGGCTAGGGTATTAGGGCTAGAATAATGTACCCAATCTATGTTTGGGTAGTTGAAGTCTCTCAGTATGATGGTATTTTGTGATACATTCATATCCTCCAATGTCTTCAGGAAAGCTGAGTGGGGTTCTTGAGATTGGGAGGGTGGTCTGTAACATGCTACCAGTTGTATAGCAGTTTTGCCTATGGTTAGTTGCACCTGTATGGTCTCTGATGCTTCATGTGTTGCTACTAACCTGGAGGTGTGGGTGTCCTTGATGAATATGGACACTCCTCCTTTGTGGTTCGCCCGGTTTTGGGGCCGAAAAGCATGATATGAGATATAGCCTGGTAGTGCTGGGGTGCTCTCAGGAGCCTTGAACCAGGTTTCAGTTACCGCACAAACGTCGATGTTCTCCATGCTGAGGAGTGCATCAAGTGCCTGCATCTTGAGATTTAGACTTCTGGCGTTGAGCAGCATTACCCTTAGTTTTTTTCCATTTTTGTTTTCTAAGGAGGTGGGTTTGTCTTTTGAGCCTTGCCTAAAAAAGGCACTATGGGGGTGGCAATAGCCTTAGCCAATATCCGGAAGCCCAGTGGTGACAGGTGTAAGCCATCCCTTGCGAAGCAGCGTGGCTTGTCCAACATGTCATCCCAGGCAGACAGACATTGGATCCCCTTAGAATGACACCAGTACTTGAGCCAATTATTAAAGCTGATCATCTTGTCTTTGTATTGTGGTGGTATTCTTGGTGAGGGCAAGATACTGCTCAGGGTCAGGGTCATACCAGCCTGGGCTACATAATCGGAGAGCTCCTCTATGTCTCTTTTCATGTAGTCCAGGGAGGTACGTCTCAGGTCATTCACACCAGCATGGACAATGACGGAGTCATATTTGTACTTGCTTTGGAGTGACCTGAGTGCGTGTGTTATGTGGCGGATCCTAGCTCCTGATAGACAGCTCACAGTCACCCTCTCCTTGTTCAGCTTGTAACTCAGATACTCTTCTAGCTGAAGTCAGAGTAAAACAGTTTTCCATGTCAACAACTGCAATTCAGCCTACTGAGCTGGTTCAAATGGAAAAAAACAGTAAGCTTTTCAAGCAGAAAGTTAAAATTGCAAGGCACAGCAACCTGTTTTTTAAGGGGATGAATATGTAAAACTCTTTCAAAAACTGCTTGACTTAAGGATAGCTGCAAGGGTGTGTGGAATCTAAGGAGCATCATGCACAGATGAGTGACAAATAAAGCTTGACAGACAAGGAAGAAAGGCCAGAGGGCATTAACTCCCGCAATCAAGAACCAGAGGCAGACAGGTCTTAAGAGGGTACCAAGTCTGAAATGCACCAACTAGAAAAAAAAATTCCACTTAGACATATATTACTTTATAAAAGCAGTTTTGCTTTGTTTCTTTAGTACCTACTGCATGTCCTCAGAATAAAAGGTGTGTAAAAGGTATCAACATTCTATCATCCAGGGAATCAATTGGAATATTTCAAGTTGGGGTGTATCAAACAACTCCTGTCTTATGTGAAGTAAATCCTGCCTGTGGGAAAGCCTGTGGGAACTGTCCTTCTCCAGCTTGAAAACTTACCCCCAACAGTAGATTTTCGAAATGATCACTGCTGTAGCCTTGACTATATAGGGTTACATCCTGCTAAAACCAGACTGCTTCCATATCTTAAATAAGGGCACCTTCTACATGCCCAAACCATTAACTAGCACAAATAGAGTTGAAAAAGAGTGATTTGGGTGCCAAAAGGGCACCTTCTACGTGCCCAAACCATTAACTATCACAAATAGAGTTGAAAAAGAGTGATTTGGGTGCCAAACCCTTCAGAGCTATCATGCCAACAGAGACGGTGAGGCTAAACCCTGAAAAGGGCAATGCTAAGAAACTAACAATAAAAGTCCTCACCATGGTAACAAAAACCTACAAAAATAAAGAGGATGGAACAGCTATTGCTGCAGTGATCACTTGAATATTTACATTATGGTAAGTTTACTTACACAGCTGTACTATGTTCTCCATTTAATCACTGCTGCAGTAGCCTTAGCTACATGATTAGACTACAGCAGCTTATACTAAATGGGAGGAGGAATGATGAGTATCCACAAGCCCCTGGTGAATGGCCCTAGCAAAGCCTCTTCTAGATCTGGAGAAGGAATGTAGTCTGTAGTGCTTTGTAAATTTATGTACAGAGGACCAAGGTGTTGCTTCTAGAAAACTTCTACAATTCAACCATTCAAAAAGCCACAGATAAAGCCAAGGCCCTGACAGCAAGCCTTGACCCTGTCTGAAATTGCCTTATTGTGGTGTGTGTGTGTGTGTGTGTGTGTGTGTGTGTGTGTGTGTGTGTGTGTGTGTGTGTGTATAACAAATGGTAATAGCATGATACAACCATTTTGAGATAGTCTGCTTTGACATAGGTTATGTTTTTCTTCTCCCCTTCATAAGAAATGGATAACTGATTAGAGTTTAACACATATCAGCTTGACAGAACTAAAACAGAGTTGTATGTTGCCATCCAGAGAAAAGAGGATCCTAACTCTTTTTCAGATGATGGAAATAAGATATGGAGATTAATAGCAAGGCTTAGAGTAAAATCAGATACCACTTTAGGCATAAAGGAGGAATTGTTTAAGGAAACCCCATCTTTGTGGAAAAATGAGATAAGGTTGATCCCCCATAAGAGCTTGCAACTCAGATACTCTTACTGCAGAAGTTAGAGCAATCAGCAAAACTGTTTTCATGTCAACAACCTCAAATCATTGTGATGAGCTGGTTCAAATGGTGCAAAAGTTAATCTTTCTAAAACAAAGTTAAGATCTCGAGGAGGAGCCACTTGTTTTATAGGAGTCTCTACATGCAACAACCCCTTTCAAAAACATATTGAAATAGCTATGCATTGAAAAGTAGAGAATCCATGGGCAGAGATGCCGAAATGACAAACAAATGAACCTTGATAGAGGAGTAAGAAAGGCCTATGGATCACAACTCACACAAATATAGAAGAACTAGAGAAATACTAGCCTAAAAAGGGTCGCAATTCTTGTCATGGCACCAACTAGAGTACCTTTTGTTAATATATGTTTTCAGAGTAACAGGGTTTCTTGACTTTTTTAATACATGCTGGACCTCCTCATGAAATGGGTGCCACACAGGTATAAGACTATCATCCAGGCAGTTAGATGAAGTTGTTTGGAACTAGGATATATCAAACATTCCCTGTTTTGTGGAAGTACATCCACTCTGTGAATACGCTTGTGCTAGTTGCCCTTGGCCATTTCCAAAAGAAGGAAGAAATGAAATTTGTCTGTGTCTGTCAGTCTCAACCTGTAGGATTATCTATCAGACTTGGATCAGAGGCCGGCCATACTTAATCTTCTGTGTGCTCTGCCTCCTCCACCCAAGACCCCTTACTGTAGCATGCTTTCCTCAGATCAAGTTTGCCACCTGAAGATAACCCTTGAACTAAGATGAACTATAATTAGGATGAAGGGTAAGGAGGACCAGTAGGACTAGGATCTTCAAACAGGTTTTGAGGCTGGACCACCAAGGCCAATCACGAGCATACACTATAGAGATGACAACCTGCAGGGAGCATTGAGACAGATAGGAGAGGACAACACAGATCTATTATGTTAAGTACACAAATTCTGTATCCATTGTTGGCTTATCAGTATGGTCTCAAGCTGTGGGATAGAGTCCCCAGCCAGTAAAACCCCAAGGAGGCCATTGCAAAAGACATTCCTCAAGATGGTGGAACCAAAAGAAGCTCTAAATCTGGATTGTACATCTAGTTTGTAATGGGATATAAAGGTATGATCTTTAGATCAAGTAACCACAGCAACAATATCATCAATAGAAGTCTGAGAGAAACAGGTAGTTGATGTAGTTACTGGGCTTGTTACATGACATCTAGGCTTCACAGGTAAAGGAATTTTTTTCATGGAGTATACAGAGGAAATACAATCTGAAAGCCATTTGGATACGGATCACTTTGGAAACAGGCTTGACAAGTCTTGCCTTAGAAAAGGAAGCAAACCTTTGTTCAGATTTTATGAAACGTTTTGACCTGTCCAAATAGAACGTAAGCTGTCTATAAACATCCAAACAATGAAGCAAATGCTAATCTTTGTTACTGAAATTTGGAAAGAAAACTGGCAAGCGCCAGGTTCAAATTAGATGCAGAAGCATCCTTTGGCGGAAAGGATAGCTTGGTTCTTAAGGTGACCCTATCTATGAAAAATTAAATAAGGAGGTACAGAATACACAGCATGAAGCTCTGAAACCCTCCTAGCTAACATGACTGCTACACAAAAAGAGTTTTCCATGACGAAAGCTATATGGATACTGTAGCTGAAGGTTCATATCAGTTCTGGAATATACACAAAGTACTTGTAGTATGGGAAAGCTCCAAGAAGCACCAGGTCACTGACCAGTGGATGTAGCAAAAGTACCCCGCAAGAATGCCTTAAACAATTTGAGAACCACCATAGGGTTACTATCCCTGCCAACATGATGGACAGAAATTGTGGCCACTTGTACTTCAGCTCCTGAGGAAAAGAAGACAAAGCTTAAGAAAACTAAAAACAGAGATTCAGGAAGACAGAAATGTAGGCAAGTTATGTGGATATATCATGGACAAGTAGGGATAAGTCCTAGCTGTCGGTCTCCTAAATATCAATGTCATATCCCACACTGACTAAAGGAGTACAGCTACAAACGTAACATTAAATGCTTCAGGCACATAGCCAGGCCAGGAATCCAAAGTGTTAGTGTGGATCACCTTGGTCGTCATATTATCAAGGTAGTTGTACATGAAGCTGACTTTGAAGGTACAGAAGTAGTAACAACAACAACAAGTACTTCATAATCAAACTGGTCGAAAGTAATGGAGTGTTACCCTTGTCATGCAAAATGTTTGATGGAGAAGCTTCAATAAAGGAGTTGGCTTGTATAGATAAACTGCTAAACTATTACACCACAAAGATAATGACTGTGAAGAAGATAACAGTGGTGGACATTTCTCTGTTGGTCTCAAACAGTTACCTGAAGCTTTTACATTAGCAACAAACATGACCTAGAAAATACAAAAAATAGGATTAAAGTGGAATGGATCCCCAACCCTTTGCAAGAAATTGACAAGAATGAAAGAAAATGCTTTTTCAAGCTCCAAACTTTTCTTCATGGGCCTTGTGTATTAAAAACACAATCACTTTCTGGAATATACACCAGAGTGCATAAAAGGTAAATTCATGGTATGCCATCATTTTCCAGGATCATAATTTCTAAAATGAAACAAAAAGATAGATCCCCCCTCCCCCATGCAAGACATGAAGTGCAATCGGAGAGTCTTGTCTTCCTCTTTAGGTCTCAAACATTCTTCTGGTTTCTCATGTGTCTAGTGGCAATGATGAATGGTGGCCAAAAAGATGCACTTAAAAAAAATCATGATTAGGTAAGAAACTTCTTAGGCAGAGTAGATGAAGAAGAACCCTAAAACAGATAGGGCTGCCACTCAAGTCTACAGGTGGAATAAAAGTTGGAGAGGCCATCTTGCTCCTTACGGGGAGAACTTGTATTTGGCAGGGGCGTAACAGGACAACCGATGTAGAGCATGTCGAAAACTAGAGGTCAGAGAAATCCAGCCTGATATCTAGAACTCAAAGCATAACAATCAGATACCAAATTCCTGCCAGTGCTTACAGACATCAAAAAGGGGACAAAAGTCAATGTGAACATCAACAGGTGAGAAAACATGAACCCTACATACAGCTTACTAACTTGTTCCTTGAAGTTGTGACTTGAAGAGATGCCAATTCTTCTCCAATAAAGCTAATACTGGACACAAGCAGACACCTAAGGACCAAATGACAGGGAGGAAAGAAAAGCAGCAGCATTTGACATCCATAGGCAGAAAATAGAAGGTGTGAAATGCAGACTACCCCAATGCATGCACGTGTGGGTGTCAAAAGTTCATCACTGGGTCTACCATTTCCTCCTTTTACCTCCAGACTTTCTCTGACTCAAGGCTGGGGCGAGAATGAAAGTCAGGACTCCCTCCCCTGCATTTGTCAATTCAAGCCTAGTGCTACTCCCCTCTGTGGACCAGGTCTCCCTTCAGGAAGCACCTAAATGGATACCCATCCCTCCATTCTAGTGCTTCAGATGCCCAAGCCCCTAATCAAACACTGGTCACCTGGGCTGTACTTGGAGCTTTATCTCTCTACTCTACTTCAATGGTTATGGAACAGGAGACTTTATATCTAGGGGACCGTTTCATTATGTCCTTCCAGTCTATGTATTCATGATCCCCCTTGCTTCCCTGTGGTGATAAGACTCCATTCTTCATTATCACTGTGACAGGTCATGCTAAGAATCGGTCTTCATGATTTTCTGTGAAGGGAGAATGTATTGCAAAAATGTTACCAGACAGCCACATTAAAACTGTCGTAGGGCATGTGTAGGCAGAAAAGTTGCGATTAAGCCTGAGGTAGATAAGGCACTTGGTATGGCAGTTAGTCTCGCTTATAAAACTAGGATAACACAATCTCTCACACACACACCACACACACACACACCACACACACACACACCACACACACACACACCACACACACACACACCACACACACACACACCACACACACACACACCACACACACACACCACACACACACACACACACACACACACACACACACACACACACACACACACACACACACACACACACACACCACACACACACCACACACACCACACACACACACACAGAAAAACAGAATGAAAGAAAGACAAAACACATACTACAATGGAGAAAGAATGCATGAAAAGGAGTGGGAGCTCAGTTCATGCTGACTGGCAAGAATGAAGTTTTGGGAAGGTGAAGACCACCCCAGATCAGGTTTTCTGCCAACAGCAACATGGATAAATGGTAGAATACTGGAAGACAAAAAAAGAGCCAGGGTGGAAACAAGTTCTGAAGGTATATCCTTTTGACAATATCTCAGAAAAACACTCTAGAGATAAGTAACATCTGATCGTACTGATTTATTAGCTATTTCTTTTGGTTACTATCAAACTGTAGATCAATATGTATGTATATCTTTAAGAAGCTTTCTAGGGGCTTGCACAAGCATATAAATACTGAGCACGTGCGAGCCTGACTGCCATTTTGTAGTTCACTGTTGAGATGTAAGCATGTATGTCTGTATAGTCTGTCAGTTAATCAGTTTGCTTATATTTTGTACTGCTGCTATCCATCCTGATATGTTTCTGCATAATAAAGCATATAAACAAACTACCCCACCTGTTCATCTTTAACAGGAAACAAGAAGAGTGACATGGTGTCAGAATGGGATCCAAAAATTCAGATTCTGGACTGTGAAGGCACTCAGTTAAAGGTGGAAGTATATAGAGGAATGGATCATTCCCACTGCACGTTTAATTCGCAAACCAGGTCAGAAACGTATTTCAGGTATCAAATTAAACTATTTCTTATCCACAAAATACAAAACAAAGCACTCAGAACACTCTAAACGAATTTCTAAGTAAACTAAATATCTGAAACTGACATATTAAAAAAATATTTGAATAACTATGTAAAATGTTTGAAATAAAGTCCAAATCAGATAAAATAAGGAAAACTACTGCATTTTTCTTCAAAGTGGCTTACAGCACAATTTTTTCACATTGATTAAAGCTACTCAAGATATCCAAAGTAAACAGAGAATTCACAGGTTTGTGCAGTACTACAGTAAAGTTATTTCGAATACAGCCATTTCAAAGCATATTTCGCAAAGTAAAGCATTTCAGAGAGTTTATTGTGCATTTGAATGTTATTACAAGTATTGGCGGTGTGTGCATGTACGTACATAATTACAACGGCCACCTGTGTGTGCATGTACGTACATAATTACAATGGCCACTTTTTCACTATTTGGGCATACTTTGTTGGCATGGCTAATGGATTTCGAAAACCAGCTCCACTTGTCTTTGATGATAATATTGCAAAGAATTGGAATGTGTTTGAGCAAGAGTACAATATTTTCATACAAGCTGCATTTTCTGATAAAGATGACCATACAAAGGCATTTATTCTGTCTAACTTAGCTTGTTCAGAAGCCATTGAAAGAGAGCATTTCATTTATGTATGCACCCACTGTATTTGCAGAGGAGGGGGAAAACAGTCATACAGGTGTACTGGCCGAGTCAAGGGAAGACCCCAAGTCCTTAAAATGTAAATTTAGAGAAATGTGTGATCCCCAAGCGAATATTAAAATGGAAAGGCACTGATTTTACACAAGAAGATCAAAAGCCTGGGGAAACTTTTGCAGCATATATAACTGACTACAGAAATAAAGTTAAAATGTGCAGATTTGGTTATTTAAGGGATGAGGTGATAAAGACAGACTAGTGTGTGGGGTTAAAAATGATGCTTTGAGAAAAATGTTGCTTTATGACAGTGATCCAACTTTGAATATGGCCATTTTGATTTGTCAGATATATGAGCTCACAGAAAAGCACACAGATACGCTTACAAATGAGAAATGCATGCTTCCAGTACCTTCTAGTGTTCATGTTGATAGTATGCAGCACATGCCAGCAACTACAAGTCCTGTAACACTCATTGGGAAACCCCATAGCTCTCCACCAGGTTCCAAGGCACACACTGGAAATCACGGTCTCAGTGAAGCACAAGGGTGAGTCAGCAAACTCAAGGCATGCACCCTCGCCTAGCTTCATAGTCAACTGTCATAACTGTGGTGGTGATCATGTGTCTAAAAGAAAAGTGCTTAGTTTTTTGATCAGCAATGCCACAGATGTAAATAGTGGAATAATTTCCAAAGATTTTGTAAATCAAGAGAGGCAGAGAGGCAGATTATTTTATTAAAACCAAACATTCAAGGGGACCCTTTTTATGTTGATGGTGTGTCTTGACTAATTAAACATTCAATGCAGTAGATTTATGGGCAAAGAATGAAGTATTTTGTACTGTTCGAATAAATGGAAGCTCAAAGTTGACACAGGTTCAAAGTGCAATGTTATGTCAGCAAAAACTTATGCTAGAGTATGTGCTGGTGAGAAGCTTGATTTGGCAAAGTGTGCAAAGCTTGTTGCTTATGGTTGTGAAGAAATTCAAACTCCAGGTTCAGTAGTGCTTTCATGCTACTCTGTTGGGAACAACTATGACTTGCAAGGTTTATGGTCAAAAGGTATGCCCAGTCATTATTAGGCCTCAGAGACCATTTGAAAATGGGATTACTTTCATTTAATAAAGAAGGCCAGCATGTCAGCTTGAAAGATCACTGTTCTAATTTCACCCAGTCTATTTTTTCTATCTATGCTGATCTTTTCAAAGACAAACTAGGTAAACTCCCAGTTGGGTACTCCATGAAGTTAGACCCTGAAGTCAGTCCAGTTGTCAGGCCAGCCTGAAAGATCCAGCAGTTATAAAGAACAGAGTTAAAGCAGAGCTAGATAAAATGGTGCAGCAAGGTGTAATTCGTCCAACTGAGGAACCGACGGAATGGGTATCTTCCATGGTCGTTGCTCATAAGAAAAGCTCAGATATCAGAATATGTATTGAGCCACAAGATTTGAATAAAGCACTGAAAAGACATCATCCAATGGATACAGTCGAAGAAGAGGGTGCTCTTATGCCAAATGCCACTGTTTTTTCTGTCTTAGATGCAAAGAGTTCATTTTGGCAAATTTTGCTTGATCGTAACTTCATTGCTAACCACTTTCAGTACTCCTTTCGGCAGCTACAGATTTTTGAGAATGCCATTTGGGTTAAATTCTGCCAGTGAAGTCTTCCAGCATGCAATGGAGCACATTTTTTTCTGTGTTTCCTTGTGCTAACGCAGTAGAGGATATTCTACTAGGAGGTAATGGTGAAGGTGAGCATGACAGAAACCTCAAGAAAGTTCTGGAAAGAGCACGTGAAGTGAGTCTTAAGCTGAATCCTCAGAAGTGCAGGTTCAGGCTACAAGATGTTACTTATGTTGGTCATTTAATTTACCATTTCAGGTTTACTACCGGACCCTTCAAAGCAAACAGCAATTCTTGAGACACCAACTCCAGACAATGTTCAAGCCTTGCAACGTTTTCTTGGCATTGTTAACTACCTAGGCAAGTTCATTCCAGACTTAAGCCAACTTTCAGCACTGCTAACAGAGTTGACACAAAGATGCATCTTGGTCATAATTAGAATACCGAAGAGCATTTGATGTCCTGAAATTGAGAACTGCCAGTCAAACTACTCTCAGATACTATGATGTTCACAAACCAGTTACTCTTTATTTATGGTAGACTTATCCAGATTGAAACAGATCACCAACATCTAGTCACTATTTTGAGAAAGCCTATGCGTACAACACCTGCCAGATTGCAACACATGATGCTGAAATGGCAAAAGTATAATTTCAATCTTGTCTACACAAAAGGCAAACTTATTTATTTTGCTGATACTTTTTCGGGATCGCCCAGAAATACCACTGAACGACATGAAAATGAGAAACTTGATTGTGAAGTCATGGAAGTGAGAAATCTTTCCTTCCACATGTCTTGATGAGCTTAGAAGTCATAGTCTCAGATCCAATACTTGAGAAGCTGAACCACTTTATCAGTTGAGGATGGCCATCAAAGCAATCTTATTTACCTCATGATCTGCAACCTTATTTTCCTTACAGAGATGAGATTTTCTTTGACAATGGTATCATGAAAGGTCCAAAAGTGATTGTTCCGAAGTCCTTACAACAAGAGTATATCACCATTTTGCATCATGGCCACCCAGGAACTGATTCTACCAAAAGGACGGCGAGAGGACTAGTACTTTGGCCTTCTATGTCACAGGATATTGAGAGAGTACTTTCATCTTGTACTAAGCCACATCAACAGAAAGAACCACTTCAGCTAAACCAGATTCTGAACTACCTTTGACAGTACCTAGACACTTTCAAATGGAATGGTCAACACTACTTGGTGTTAATAGACTCTTATTCAAATTTGTTCGAGATTGACCTACTTCCTAGTGTCCAGTACTGTCATTAATAAGATGAACTGACATTTTGCAGTCCATGGCAGTCTGCACATAGTTACTTCTGACAATGATACACAGTTTACAAGCCAGCAGTTCAAAAGACTTGCTGAAGAGTAGGACTTTACTCATGTCACGCATAGCCCAGAGTACCTGCAGTCAAATGGTTTGGCAGTACAAAGTGTGAAACAATTATTAGAGAAGTCGAAACAAGACAACAATACTGATGTTTTCTTGAATCTCAGAAATGTCCCTCATAATAAACATCTTGGTTCACTTGCACAGCGACTTCTGTTGAAACAAACCAGAACCACACTACCGATTAGTAGTTCATTACTGGTTCTCTGTGTCAACAACAGAACAGATTAGTGAAAGCCAATCTGCTGAAGAAGCGCTTATCCCAGAAGTCCCGTTATGATAAGACAAGCAAACCGCTCAATCCATTATGAGAAGGGGAGATAGTAAGGTTGCAGACGTCCAAAGGTTTTGGTCGGATTGGTGTCATGAGAAGTGTATGTCCAGAGCAGAGACCATAAATTGTGGAATCACTAGGAGCACAATTTAGGCGGAATCGGAAAAATTTTATCCCGGTGTCCAAGCTTGTACTGCAGTATCATACCTGTGAGAAAGACTCTATATCTCAGAGTGAAGTATCCAATGTTCCAGTTCCAGAGGACATTCCAGTAAATATCACTGTAACTGATACAAATCCAGATACTCCTGAAGCAAGTTGTTCACCAATGACTGTCCCTGTTGCTAAACCCAATTCTAATTGCTATATCACTAGATCACGTTGCATTTCCAGACAATGTTCTAGATACATGGCAACTTGGACATAAGGACATGAATGTTGTGTTCATTTCTTACTGTCTGTATAATTGCATGTTTCTTTTCAAATGTCATTATATTGTGAGCAATTCATTAAAGAGGAAGGATGTAGATCAATATGTATGTATACCTTTAAGAAGCTTTCTAGGAGCTTGCACAAGTGTATAAATACTGAGCACATGTGAGCCTGACTGCCATTTTGTAGTTAGCTGTTGAAATGCAAGCATGTATGTCTATGTAGTCTGTCAATCAGTTTGTTTATATTTTGTACTGCTGCTATCCATCCTGATGTGTTTCTGTATAATAAACCAAACAAACTACCCCGGTTGTTCATCTTCAATGGGAAACCGGACGAGTGGCACAAACCTTATTCAGATTCACTTGAAGTAAAAAAAAAATATATATCAAAAAACTTCAGTCCACTTCAATACCAATTCCATACCAATTCCATACTTTTCTCGCTTCTAGTACATATTAAAGCAGAAAAATTTCAATGCATAATCTTTGCTGCTACCATTCTCCCCTGCTTTGCCTTTTTAAATAGGTGTACCAATAACAGGCTTTGTTCCCTTTATGCAATAACTTCAGTGCATGCTCTTCTTAAACAACACTGACATCTAGTGCTCAGCACCATGCTTCCCTCCATTTCTCCTGCCACTTGTGTGTGTACCTTTTTTAAAGGGCCTAGATTTAGTCTTCCGGCTCTTCACTCCCTTGGTTTTGCCTCTCTGAAAAGCAGTAACTGACTTTGCCATAAGGTCTGTAAAGCTCACAGTCCGTCTCAGCAATCATCACAAGACTCACAGCAGAAGCCTACCAAAGTTGACCACTTATTGACAGTTTGCTCTAGCATGCCCACAACCTCAAGCCCCCTAAAATTACTGTCGCATACAATGTGCCAAAAAGTACTTTGGACAGAGTTAACAGAAACAACTGGTTGGAGATGATAAATGCTCAGTCTTGGCCATAAAATACATTGGTTTGTTATGAGCCACTTGTGGTACTAGTTTCTGAAATTGCTCTGTTGTGACCATTTTATGAAATGCTGCCAATAATTTGAGGGTTAATAAATTCACACCAGATACTAAAACAATTAATTACTAAAGCATGTTATGTTTCTTGAGTACAATACTACTTTTCATATAAAATTATGACTGGTTTGCATGACTTAATAAAGTTTATTGATTTGTTGCTATCATCAACTTTGCTTTCATGAAAGTCTGCTTTTTTTCCTTACATTCTCTACAGCACACACTTTGTGCTAGAGTGAGGAATCTCTGCAAATGTCAAGAGGCATAACTGGATCTGATACTTTAATATGTACATCAGCATTTCAGGGGAGCAGTATTAAACTTACTCTTGTGACTTAAATATGCTAAACATGCTACTCAACCACTCTTACCATGTACTTAACACAATATTTTAACAAAGAAATTTAGGAACTGAAGTTGCAGGATCGAGCTTTATACTACAATAACAATGTCTGCATCTACCCTCCTGGTTTTATTTATTTTATTTTACATTTGTTAACTGGGCTAGTCTAGCTGGATATGTGTCCATTTTCAGTAGCGGCCCGGGGAGAAAATCTCCAAGAGTTATAAAATACTAAAAACAGAGATTGACAATACAAATACAAGGATTTTACATCAGGACTAGTTAATACATGTATTGCATAAACATAATCAGAGCAAAAACATAAGTATAATCAACAAATGATTTTAAAAGATTTTTTTTTTTTTTTTTATCAAAAGAGAATAAACATATGACTGTGTACAATATTTTATAAAGGGGGAGCTACGAGGATATAGACAAAGGTAAATGTAGGAATTATAGGGGAAGAAAGGTTAAAGAGGTAGAAGTAGAGTTAAGCTGGGTAGGTGCAGGAGCACAGCCAGTGTTTATTACGATGAATTTTCAGCTGTTTTTTAAAACGTGGGAGAGAAGACAAAGTTAAGATATCAGAGGGTAATTTGTTTCACGTTTTTCCAACAGAACTGGAAAAGAGACCGTCACCTGCAGAGTTATTGGGTTTGGTTGAATTAATCAGTAGTTTATTGGAAGAGCGTAGATGTTTCAGATTATTGTATGGTGAAATGAGGTTAGAGAGTTATAGGTGTTTTAGTTGGTTGGTATAGTATCTTGTGAGCTATTAAGAGCTGCTGAAGTATGAGTTGGTTCTGAAGTTCAAGCCAACCTAGTTTTCTTAGGTTTAGGCAGTGGTGAGTTCTAAATGGGGATCCTGCTGTAAATCGAGCAATGTTATGGTAAGATATTGTTAGTTTCTTGAGGTTGTTTTTGGAGAGATTAGTGTATATGGGGGAAGCATATAGAAGAGTAGAGATAAGGTGAGATCTGGCTAAGGTTGTCCTTGCTTCAGGTGAGAGGAAGGGTTTAATTCTGTAAAGGGATCCAATTTTTTTATTAACTATTTTTATTGTGTTGTTGACGTGAGTCTCAAAGTTGAGATTATTGTCAATAGTTATACCTAAAAGTTTAGTAGCTGAAACTGGTGAGATGAGAGTACTATCAGTGGAAGTAAGAGTGAGGTTTAGTGGGGCAGATCTACGGGATGGTAAAAATAATAACAGTTTTGTTTTCTTGGGATCGAGTAGTAGGCAACGATCGGAGAACCATTGTTCAACAGTGGTAAAAGCTTTCTGGGTTATTAACTGTAGTTCAGTTTGAGACTTAGCAGTGCAGATAATAGTAGAATCGTCTGCATATTGTATACAGGTGGTATATGGGATAGCTGATTGGAGGTCATTAATAAAGATGGAAAATAGAAGGGGGGCTAAGATAGAGCCTTGTGGTACACCTAAAGAGATGGGGAAGAGATTGCATAGTGCATTTTTCCAGAGAACTGCCTGTTGCCGGTTTTCTAGGTAAGACATGAACCAAGTTAAGGAAGGAAGGTCAAGTGAGAGAGATTTTAGTATGTGCAGAAGAAGTTTATGGTTAACAATGTCGAAAGCTTTAGATAAGTCAATGAAGACTGATGATGATAGATTATTATTATTATTACTACGGTTATAGTTGATTGAGTTGGTAAAGGGCAGTAGAGCTGTGGTAGTACTGTGGGAAGGTCTGAATCCATGCTGACAGTTAGCAAGTAGGTTGTTGTGCAGAAGGTGATTAAGAAGTTGCTTATGGATACATTTTTCCATGATTTTAGCTATAGGTGATAGGAGTGCTATGGGATGAAAGTTAGAGAAGTCATTTGACTTACCTCCTTTGTGTAGAGGGATGATGTGTGATATCTTCCAGATAGAGGGAAAAAGTCCTTCCTTTATGGATCTATTTATCAGAATAGAGATGGGATAGGCAATGGCTTTGGCTCCTATTAGCAAGAATTGTGTGTGTGTGTGTGTGTGTGTGTGTGTGTGTGTGTGTGTGTGTGTGTGTGTGTGTGTGTGTGTGTGTGTATATATATATATATATATATATATATATATATATATATATATATATATGCGTGTGTGTGTGTGTATGCGTATTTAACGATCTGTTGAGGTTTCCAAAGATATGTAATGCATCTCTGGAATGTAAGTCGGTACAATACAAAATGTGAAGACTTCAAACTGGTACGCTGCATTATATTATGCAGGCAACTGTTAATAAACTGCCATAGTTTCAGTGATCGTGATTCAGTACAACTTGCTAAGGAAAAAAGTTTAGAAGGCAGCAGTAATCACAGTCTGACACTTTTCAGTAGTTTAATACCGATTTACATTCCAGAGATGCATTACATATCTTTGGAAACCTCAACAGATTGTTAAATACACATACACACACACACACACATATATATATATATATCTATGGGTACACTTCACATAATGGAATTACTGAAATCTCGATTTTCGTATGGTCGAGACCATATGATCGAGATTTCAGTAAATCGAATATGTGTAGTGTTGAAAAATAAAAGTTTACTTACCTTAATACATTGCGTACACACAGAGGCAAGGATTCTTGTACGTGTGTACGTAATGTTTTTTTTTTTTTGTGTGGTGTTTACAGGAAATGAGAAATCTCCCGTTTTGCGCTTCCGCATACAGCGCAAGATGGGAGATTTCCCATTTCCCCACTGTAGCGCGATCTTGGAGTTGGTATATTTAAGTAGGGGGGGTGGGGGGCACAGCCCCCATGAGGTGCAGGCGGCCCCTGCAAAAGTGAAGTTTGTCTTTTTTTTTTTGGTTTCATTTCAGAAGTTCGAGTTTACAAAACTCGATGTTTTGGTTTCGGTTATTTGAAGTTCGAGATTTTGTAAATTCGAGCTTCTGAAGTGAATCCATTCTGAAGTGAATCCATATATATATATATATATATATATATATATATATATATATACATATACATATATATATATATATATATATATATATATATATATACACACACATATACATATATATATATATATATATATATATATATATATATATATATATATACATACACACACACATACATACACACAAATACATACATACATTTACACACGCATATATTACATATAGCACTAGCAGATAAAGCCCAGACCACTGCAAATGGGGCAGTTTAAGTCCTTTGAGAGTAATCACACTGTGCACCCGCAGAGACGAATCATTTTACCTCACATTTGCATACCACCACCACTACATAAAATATTCCCTTTTTGTCTGGGATAAGATGCACAACATATTGCAGGTTTTAGAAGATTATGGAAATGCCCTACAAGGGTTGTTTAATTATTAGAGAACCCCTATGTCCTATTTTAATTAAACATTTAAATTAGAGAAATGACTATTCTTATTCCTTTATAGTTCTCAGTTACTCTGATTCATTTATAGTTCTCACTCTGAAGCAAAGTGTACAAAAAGGCCAATAAAATAATTTGATTTTACTCTAAAACATTCTGCACTGGTTCTGCTTTATGTTGTTATCTCTAAATCATGCGCACTGAGCCATAAGCTTTAAATAATTGAAAGTATTCAAGGCAGCTGAACATCCTTTTTCTTTAATCCATGACTCGCACTAAGCCAGCAGTAGATTAACTGCTGGCATTTATTACTACAGATGGCCATTTCTAGTGCATACAATTTATGGAATAATTCCAGGTTACTGCGTTACAGTAAACCATTCTTGCAGCATTTATGTCTTTGCTCGTACACTGTTTCGATTTAATCATATACATGTGGTATACAAGTGTGGAAAAAGTTTATCAAACTACAGCCACAGATGTTCAAACATCTCAAACATTTACATACTTATGGACTTTAATTACATCAGGGTCTGACCCACACCTTCCACAGCAGTACAACATAAGATTACAGAACAGCCCAATTTTTGAATGTAAAAGCAATTATTGGGCATCAACTGACTCAACAAGAATAACAAAAAAAATGCTACATAAGGGTCTGCAAATTATCAGAATAAGATCTCAATAAATGGCCACCATGATTTATCATACACATTAATTTCATGACTTGAACAGTAACAGCAGGCAGATAAATCCCATATAGAAACCATTAATGCCGCTATGCTTTAAATTGCTTTCAGCAAACTTCTCAACGATGCTGATCTCTTTTTACTATAAAAGCATACTCAGTGAACAGCTCAGGTATTCCAGAATGCATTCATGGGCAATAAAGAGAAATGGACAGCATAGGGCCTATACCTCCTCTACCCCTGCAATAACATGTACCTACAGCGAGATAACCCACCTGTCTTAGTAGCACAGGTGCCTGTTATCTGAAAGGGTATAGATAAACAACTGGAAATCTAGAATGACTAGTTGAGAGGCAAATCAGAAATACAATGGCCGTTTCTGATGATATTTATCCAATAAACTAAGCTAAGTTATATCAAATTTACAGGCTGCAGGAGCTTAACCCCTCAGTAACTACAAGGGTTCATTATTCCCACACCTGTTTACCATTTTACTAAACTCATGGGGGGGGGGGGGTAAAGGAATCCTCTACTTGAGTACTGCTTTTCATTAAATTACCTTCAGCAAAACAATGATCAATCTGTACCAAGCTGAAATATGTAACTCTGCATTATCACAAATATGATTTGGAGGCAGCCCTGCTATTGCACAGATTACTTGGAATAAGTGCCTATCACGGTCACAGTCCTTATGGGTAGGGTGATGAATTATCTTTGTAAAAAGAAAACAAAAATAAAAGTTACAAACCATAATGCTAGGGCCTTGTTTATATGTGATTCACCCTGTGGGTTATCAGATCCTCCACAGATCCAGTGTTGGCCTTTCTCATGGACTTCAAATCCAGAGCTCTGCCTTCTCTACCCATGACACAGTAGTCCCCCATCTAACTCAGATCAAGTTTGCCTCTCACACAGATCTAGAAAAATTGCAAGAACTCCAGCAGCTTAACATAGGACCCGAAGGGGAAACTCAGAAGGCCCAGTCACCAACTTGTTTATACAGCAAAAACCCCAAGAAAGGGGGGGGGGGTAAGAGGGATGGATGGTTGAAACAGACAACATGGATAGTTATAGTAAGTACATAACTTTCATATCCAATGTTGTCTTTTCTGTCCTGCTTCAACCTCTGGAAGAGTCTCCAGTAATGTATCATCCCAGGGAGGCCCTAAAGGACATTCTGCAGAATGGTGGAACCAAAAGAGGCCTTGGACCTCGACTGCACATCCAATTTATAATGGGACACAAAAGTATGAGTACTAGCCTAAGTAACAGTGACACAAATGTCATTAATAGAAGGTCTGAAGAAAAAAAGCAGCAGAAGTAGCCACCGCCCTAGTCAAATGTCTTTTAGGCTTTGCTGGTAAGGACTTTCCTCTCAAATTGTACAAAAAAAGAGATACAATCAGAAAGCCATATGGATAGGGTTGCTTTGATACTGGTCTGCCCAGCCTGGCCTTGGTAAAGGAAACAAAGATTTGCTCCGTTTTTCTAAATGCTTTGATTCTATCCAAATAAAATCTAAACCGTCTATGAATGCCCACAAAATGGAGCAAATACTCACCCTCATTACTAAAGTTTGGAAAGAACACAAACAAATAAGTTGGTTCAATGCATAGTCCAAAGCAACCTTGGGCAAAATGGAGGGATTTGTCCTGTTCAGGGGGTGGACCAAGGACATCTCCTCTGAAATGCTCTTTTTGGTAGCTACCACCATGACTGTGCCAATAGCAAGTCCCTTACTCCAATGTGGCTGGTCCTTAGGCAGATCCAAGATTTTTGTCAGGATACTGGGGACTGATCCCACCACATCGGATTCTCTCCATGCCCTCCAGTATACCAAATCAGGGTGTCTGGAGGAGGAACTACCCAGGATGTGGATGGGCCCCCATCAAATGCTTCCACAAACATGGACTCCTCTGGAGAGGAAGCTTCAGTAGTCCAGCCCCTGTGCTGGTGCATTAACTCCAGAAGACTGTCAAAGGAGTCACTGTGGTGGTGGGGTGGGGCTTCGTGGAACCCTAACCTTCATCAAGGTCAATGTCCTTGGTGAGAGATTTCTCTGGGGAATCAGTGCACTTCCTCTTGCAGTGATCCCTCCCATGCCCCCCCCCCCCAGACCAGAGAGCCCAGAGGGTATGTGGAAGAGGCTGGGTGTTCAGGAGCTAGGGATACTCGGAAGCCAGGAGGTGTGAGCTGTCCTGGAGGCAGCTGATGCATGTTCACAGGTCCAGACAGTGACTGGGGAGGATAACCAGTCATTAACAAGTGCTCCACCTGAGAGACCTTATGTAAATCCTCTCTGTGATGCTAAAAGCTTAAACCAGGCACTTGGAACTCGCGTTCCTTAGGCCAAAAAATCCAAATGAGAAACCAGTCTCCACACCCGACCCAATTTGCTCCAATGTCAATACCAGAGCCAAACTGCTGAGTGCTGAAGACCCAAGGGGGAGGGATGAATCCAAAACCAAGGTCAAACCCACCCCCAGAACCACAGTCCCAAACTCTCAGCTCTGAGGCATCACAGGTTCTGACACAAACGGAGTCAAGAAGGCCAAGGAAAGGGTCACTGGCCTGAAGTAGCCAAGCTGTCACAGCTGACGTCGATGATGGCAAAACATCCGGATCTATAAATCATTAAGCAAAAAGGCCTGGGAGGTAAAGAATAGGATGAAGCTGAACACTCCGGCATTGACATAAAGGAGACAGGAAAGAACCATAACTGAATCTGGCCTGCAAAAAGGAACGCATCAGCTGCTCCATATCTGAAAATCTCAATCTCCCAACTGAGCAGACAGACCGAGCCTATGAGTCCACCAAAGAGGGCTTTGATACCCTTGCTGTAACACTGGGATCCAATGATCAGATCCAAACCAGAGAAAACTGGATTCTGAGGAGGAGAAGGGAAAGACTCTGGAGAATACTCCCTGGGAGTTACCAGAGAGAAGGGGGGAGTGCAACCAACCCAAACCAGTTCCTCCCATAGTTAAAAAGGCAGTGGGGATACTCATAGCTGAGGATGCGGATTTCCCCAAAGTCAGAGCTACAGAGATTGGCTCTGGGAGGACAGAGTTGACCCCAGCACTGAAGCAGCCACAGATCATTGGACCTTCAGGTCGAACTGATTTGAAGAACTGGGGGATGCTCATTTGCAGTCTCTCCTTTATCTTGGGCTTTCGAGTCTTTCTTTTCCTGCAACTCCTGTCATGCTTGTCAGCTTTCTTCCTCAGTGATGGGGAGGTGGAAGGAGCAGAAGCAGATGTCAAGGGCAATAAGCCCTTTAAAACCAATTTACCTCAGCGCTCGTTAAGCACTCCAACCCCAAATATTGTACAAATGCTCCACTTGATATTGAGGTACGATGCATCAAGGCACAAGGTAGTAGATCCACCTATCATGCACATCCTGAGATGGTGGCTTGTGACCACAAGCCATTTCTGAAAGTCTTTATCCTTGTTCTCCAGATAAGGAAGCTGGTGAGGAAAAAAAGAACAAAACAAGTCCGCCAACAGAATACCAAACACATACAGTCCATTACCTACCAACTTACCTGTCTGCCTAGCAACCTAAGGAAAAAAAAAGCAAACCGTGACAGCACAATAAAAAGGCCGCTAAACTAATTTTATATCTAGCTACATAATATACCCATAATTTTACACACAAACAGACACACCTACATTTACACACACACACAGACACACCTATATCTACACACACACACACACACACAAATATAAAACACAAAAGGGCAGGAATACTACAAAAAAAATCACCAAAATCAACTAACAGCACTCTAACACTAGTGGCAAACAAACCAGCTAAACAATCAATCCTAGAACTATTCCCCACCACCAAAAAACAGAGAGAAAAAAACAAAACAGTAGGAAATCACAAGCCTGGTCGAAAACCAAAAAGTCCCTCAAGGTGGCAATAAGAGATCTGGGGTAGATGGGGCGAGCAATGTATTAAGGGTGGAGGAGGCGGAGCTCTGGAATTGAAGTCTCTGACAAAGGCCGGCACTGGATCAGATAATCCACAGACTGAAGATGAATGAAAAAACAATACTGGATCTCAAATTCAGTCCTCCTCCATAGTACACGAGATCTGAATGTGATGTACCCATGCAACATGCCTAGCAAGCAGATGCTGCCATAAGCAGTGCTATTTTGCACATAGTGGCCTGGAAAGTAGCATGTTTGAGGAGACATGCAGGTTTCCCCCAAGGTGATAAGCAGCATTGCAGAGTTCAAGGGGGCTGGTTTAGGAAAGTAGTTCCAAGGGTGGGGTGGCTGCTCAACAAGACCTACAACTTTAATCTACTACCTATAATTCTACTCTCATTACTGGGAAATGAATGGACCGATAGGGCTCCTTGGGCAGGGACAAGTGAATCACTGGGCTCACACCTACCCCAGGAATGCCCAACTCTTTCCCTGTCAAATTAAGAGACCTATTGTGTACAGGAGAAGAGGCCATCAGATAGGGTTCTCTGGAGGTATGAATGGGTGAGAAAGGAAATTAAAAAACAAACCAAAAAAAAACACAAATCTCAAATTTAGCATACCCAGGCAAGAACCTGAATGGTGATGATGACAAACCTTACCAATGTTAAATAAATACACCCATAAAAATTTGTATTCAAAATATTTCAGATGCTTTAAAACTAAGCATCTTGCAAGATGCATACCCAATAAACAAGCAATAGCAACTGGATTAGTACAATAAAAACTGGTGCATGCATAAAACCCATGCAATATAAAACAAACTCCATAAGTTCAGCTATTTAAAGGTACTGGAAACACCTATGCCTAAGTCGAAATACACCCTTCTGAAAAGGTAGAACTTGAGTGACATCTTTAAAGAGCTCCTAGGCTTGCTCACTCAAATTGTGGAAAGCAGCTCATTCCACAGGACTGGGGCAAGGTAAGAAAACCAGATTTAGCCTAGTGTTTCAAAGCTTAGTCTGTGAAGCAGCCAGCAGCCCCTTTCCCAATGCCTAGTATACCTAGCTAGGACACAAGATTCATAGCAGCTCCTTCAAGTAAGCAGGACTCAGACCATGAACATGAGTGCCGTGACTTTGGAAATGCAGATCCTATAAAAACAAAAGTTATGTACTTATCAAAAAGTAAGATCTGTGTTGTCTTCTTTTGCCCATCTCAACTTGTGGGGTTATCAAATCTAAGCCCACACCACAGGGTCTTGGCTCTGATGCTCCAACTCCCCTCCCACAAGGTTCTGTATTCCTTAATCTCTTCAGTTTGCCACTCCCATACCTGGTGTCGACATGATATATACAACCGAAAACTCATCAGGCCAAGATCTACGTAAGTCCAATAAATAAGACATTGAGCATGTCCACAAGGTCCACTAACAGCCAACAAATACTAGTACAATTTGAGAGGGGAAACGGAGGAAGGGGTTGGTGTTGTCATCTTCAGTCCTACTCAACAATCTAGCATTACAGGAAATGCAAAACTTTGAATCTGATTTTGTTTTTTTCCTTCCATCTCAACCTGTGGGACAAATTCGCCAGCTAGGCTAAACCAAGTGATATTAAGAGAGAACATTCTGAAAAATGTTGGAGCCAAAGGATGACACTGACCTAGACTGAATGTCAAGCTTGTAATGAGACCCCAAACTATGAGTATTTGACCAAGTAGCAGCTCAGCAGGCATCATCTAAATAAGCATGACTGAAAAAGACTGTGAAGGTAGATATTGCTCTTGTAGAATGAGGCTTTGGTTTGGAAGGCAAGAATAAACCATTAGACTTGTACACAAACGATATACAGTCAGAAAGCCATCTGGACAAAAAGACACAAACAGTTGCCCTGATTTTCTGAAGTCAGTGGTTCTGTTAAACATCATCTCAACTGTCGATGATCCAGAAAGTGGGGAATGTACTCATCCCTATTGTGACAAAGGGGGAATACTGCCAGCACAGCTATCTGGAATTTTGTAAATAATGATATGTTATTTGTGAATATCAACATGATTTATATAAGATAATTGCGTTACAACTGTATTAGAACTGCATGTCGTGTATATTAAACTGGTTTGTACAGATATGTGTGGTAAAAAGGTATTTTATAAAGTGCTTGTGCTTAAAATGTAGCCACAGTGTGCCCTACTGGAATAGAACAGAAATGTACATGCACTATTGTAACTGTTTAAATGTATATATTTTAACAGTGGAAACTGGAATACAGGAGGTTAACTTCAGAAAAATAGCTGCTAGATTTCAGCATCTGCCAAAGATCTGAGGTCTATGTGTTTTCACAGGCAGATGCTAAATACAGCCAAGCTTCCAGCAGTGGGGGTTTCACCTGCGATAGAGTGAGATGGCAAGAAATTATGTCATTCTGCAAGCTATCCATGCAGTAATATTTGACATACTCATTTGAGGTGTCTCTTAGGGAGATGGTGCATTCTGTATTCTCTATTGGTCATGACAGATCAGCCACCAGCCTTGCTATGATGAAAGAAGTTTCTAGGGAACAGTATAATTCTCTTGGATATAGGCAGGAATACAGCAAAGCTTAGATTAGATATTTTTCTTTATTTACTGGAGACTGTCCTGCAATGTTGTTTTAAATATTTCCTGTGATTTTGAACGTTGATGTCACTGTGAATATATATGGAGTATTTTCTTGTTCTTTTATTATTTATTATTAAATATATTTAAACCTTTTGTGGTGGCTGATCTGTCTAGATATATTTAAGTTTTGAGAGTACTTGCATATTTATTTGGTGACAGTGTGGGCCACTCCTAATACCCTTGCTCTTGTTCAAACTACCATTTGTATTAATATTACACAATTGGACACTCTGTTAAAGGCCTTAAAGTAGTTAATAAGGAGTTGGCTGGTGGCAGTGATAACTACCTTATAGTCCTGTCAAAAGGGGGCATTAGCTAGTAAATCCGTGCCAGCTTTTCAAAGGGGTGTGCGTGTGTGTCAGCTACTTGGTTGGGCAGGGACATGAAACATTGGTTGGACAGAGGGTGCTGGAGGTCTTGGTTTGCCACTCAGCTGAGATCTCAACTCTATAGTTGTGCCAGTGGGGAGTCTTATTGGGGATATGGAGAAAGAGGGAGAATCCAGCCCCGGACTGACTGTGGTCTGTGTGTGCTCTTAAGGGAAACTGCACTTGATGCAGACAGCTGTTTCTGGAAATAGTGTGTGTGTGTGTGTGTGTGTGTGTGTGTGTGTGTGTGTGTGTGTGTGTGTGTGTGTGTGTGTGTGTGTGTGTGCGTGTGTGCGTGTGTGCGTGTGTGTACCTGTCATCCTCCCAGTGCACATCCCCCACTGGTGAGGATTAAGTCTCTGAGTTTACTGGTCCAGTGGAAAATCAGATAAGGAAGCCTGTAAGAAAAAAAAAAGAAAGAGAAGTTTTGATACCTGTCTGGAGGGCAATTAAAAGTAGTTTTCCATGAAAACAATATATGATCCATAGTAGCAGCAGGCTTGAAGGGTGCCTTGGTTATTGTCTCCAATAAAAGCGACAGATCCCAAAGTAGAACCAAGTCCCGCAAAGGAAGTCTGAGGAGAAAACCCTTTTCAAAACAGCTTTAGATACCATTAAGAATGCTATGGGGAAATGATCCTGACCAACATGGAAATTGGAAACAGTCACCAACTGAATCTGAATAGTCAGCTAGCTGGTATTAAATTGTAAAAGGCCAGCTAAAAAATCCAAAATTACATTTAAGGGAGCAGAGAGAGACTACAAACCCAAATACTAAATATTTTTCATTTATTATCATAAATGATCCTGGTGGAAAGTTTGAGACAAGGAAAGGATTACATACAACTCTGTCAGATAGCTTGGGACCTCTAGCCATTGTTGGAAGTGGAGAAACCAAGAAGTCAGTTTGAAGGACTTCATAGGAGGTGACTATCCATATTTATCCCAAGTTGCCCCAACTTTCGGTTAAGTGAGTGAAGTTTGCAGAGGTAAGGGTCTATGGTAGTTAATACAGACATCTTCTGTCCAGAAGGGACACTGGTACCACCCTGGTACCACCCCAGGAGTGAATCTGAAGTTACTCATCCATTGATTTAGACTGCGTTTGAAGAGGGTCATGGAGGGACTTGAGATCTAAGTGAGGTTGACCTGAGGGATGGGAAATTACATCCACAATGGAATACCAGATACAGGAATGGTGAACCAGGTGGGACTGCATAAAGGCGAACCAGACTTGTCTGGGTTAGCAGGGGGGCTGCAAGGATCACACACACACACACACACACACACACACACACACACACACACACACACACACACACACACACACACACACAATTACATCCAGGTTGCTGTATATTTCACACTAGGTCTTGAAATACGACCAAATCGTGTGACATAGAAATCAGAGTTAGGTTTAGCAAATGGGATGGTCTCTGCTGAATGTTCAACCTTAGGAAAGTACAGTTGTGTACACTTACCATAAATGTAGATGTTTGAGTGTCTTCACTGTTGCAGTCATGACTGTAGGGTTCTCCCCTGCCAGCAGGCAGTCCTCGGTCGGCCAGAATCCCAAAGTCTGGGTCCGGCGTCGGCTGTTCAACCATGCTCCCTGACGTCAGAGTGCCAGGAGTACAAAGCTGACAGCCGGCGCCATGTTCTCCAGTTTTTCTTGCCCCAGATGTCATGAGTCCCAAAATGAGAAAGGTCCCATATCCTTTGCAAATACACCTCAGAAGAATGGTGAAAAAAGGAACCACACAAAAGTAAAAATAAGAGGGGACAGGAGGGAGGGAAACCCAGACTGCAACAGTGAAGACACTCGAACATCTACATTTATGGTAAGTGTACACAACTGTACTATGTTCATCATGTTTCACTGTTGCAGTCATGACTGTAGGGTAGAATCCCAAAGCAGAATGTAAGGGAGGTGGTCATAAAGTAGAAGGGGCGGATAAAAGGCCCTGCAAGACTGCAGAAGCAAAGCCTGCCCTAGACTTAGAGTAGAGAGGTAGATTGTAGTGCTTTGAAAAAGTATGCACTGAACTCCAAGTTGCAGCTTCCAAAATGTCTTTGGTAGGAACTCCCCTGAGGAAGGCAGCAGAAGTGGCAGCAGCTCTGGTGGAATGAGTCCGTATACTCCCTGGGATTTGCTTTCCATGGTGTGAATAACAAAATCTGATTCCATGAGCAATCCATTTAGAAATGGTCTGTTTTGAAATGGCTTTACCTTGGGAACTTGAAGCATAAGAAACAATTGCTCTGATTTTCTGATGTCCTTGGTTCTGTCCAGGTAAAAACGTAGTTGACTGTGTACATCCAAGGAATGTAAGATCCTTTCCCCTTTATTTTGAGGAGTGGGGAAAAAGTTGGCAAGTGGATAGTTTGATTTAAAGCCACTTTGGAAACCACCTTGGGCATGAATGTAGGATTAGTCCTCAAAGACACTCTGTCTTGATGAAAAATAATAATATAAGGTTCCACAGCCAACTCTGAAACTCTCCTGGCAGAGGTCAGGGCTAACAGGATGGCGGTTTTCCAAGATAAAAACTTGATGTCAGAAGAGGCAGCAGGCTCAAAAGGAGGTAAGGTGAGCTTTTCCAAAACATAGTTGAGATCCCAAGCAGGAATGGGAGGAGATCTAGGAGGTTTTAAGTTCTTAGCTCCTCTGAGAAACTGTCTCATGAGCTGGTGGGAAAAGATTGGAGGGTCTGTATTATAATGAGCGGAAATAGCAGAGGCATGTATCTTAATGGAAGAGAGAGAGACCCTTATGTAAGAGATCTGTAAGGTAAAGTAAAATCAAAGGAATGTTAGGAAGAAGAGGATCAGAATCCTGAGCCTGCATCCAGGAACAAAATCTTTTCCATTTTCCTGCATAAGATTTTCTAGTGCTAGGACGTCTGGCTTCTAAAATGACATCCATAACCTGTTGGGTAGGAGAGAAGGGATCAAAGTCCCTGGATTAACCAGGCCGCCAGGCTGAGAGTTCTGACATAGGAGTGTAGAACCTGACCCTGATGTTGGGAAAGAAGGTTCGGAGTCTGTGGTAAGATCCAAGGGGGCTCCAGACATAGGTTTTTCAGAGTAGGGTACCAAAACTGTAGAGGCCAATTTGGGGCCAGCAAGATTATCATCTTGGGCTTGTCCTGTTTGATCTTTAATAAAACCCATGGAAGAAGAGGAAGAGGCGGAAAGGCATATCCCGAGAGGTTTCTCCAACTGAATGATAGTGCATCCACTTTCCAAGCTTGTTCGTGGAAAGTCCTGGTGCAAAAATTCTGTAGATGATGATTGAGATGGGATGCAAAGAGGTCTATGTGAGGACATCCCCAGACTGCTGTTATCATCCTGAATATTTCGGTGTCCAGCATCCACTCGTGTGGATCCGAAAGGTTTCTGCTCAGACTGTCTGCTAGGAAGTTTTGCTTCCCTGGTAGAAACTGAGCTTGAAGGTCCAGATTGCAAGCTAGAGCTGTGTTCCATAAATCCATGGCTAGTCTGCAAAGGGGGTAGGAATGAGATCCCCCTTGCTTGTTTATGTACCACATAACTGTGGTGTTGTCTGTCCGTATCAGTAGTTGTCCTGGTTGTAGAAGATTCCTGAAGGCCATTAGAGCTTTCTGAACGGCTAACATTTCCTTTAAATTGATATGCAGGTGCTTCTGATCCTTTGTCCAAAGGCCCTGCAGACACAGTTGCCCTGAAAATGAGCTCCCCATGCATCATCCGAGGCGTCCGTGGTTAGAATCTGAGTGGCAGGAGGCAGACAGAAGGGTTTCCCTCTGTTTAGAATACATGCCTTGGACCACCAAAGGAATTCCTTTTGAAGACCAGGCAGGACGGAGATCAGTATGTCTAAACTGTGGCAATGCTGAGACCATACACTTTTTAGGTACCACTGTATTTTCCTCGTGTAGTCTTGCATATGGTACGAGAAGGATGCAGGAGGCCATGTAACCAAAAGCCTGCAGGAATCTCCTTGCAGATAGCGGAGTTAAAGTTGCCAAGGTTTTGAAAGTTGAAGCCAGCTGAAACTGTTTTTCGTATGTCAGAAATGCCATCTGGGTTGTTGTGTTTAAAGAAGCGCCCAGAAAATTATCTGTTGTGAGGGTGTCAAATTTGACTTTTTTATGTTTACAGTGAATCCCAGGAACTTGAGGAGATCCTGAACAAACCGTAGATGCTGGAGTAAGACCTCCTTGCTGTCTGCCTGAATAAGACAGTCATCCAGATAAGGGTAAATTTGAATTCCCTTGAGTCTGTAGTAAGCTACTACTGGAGCCAGGCATTTGGTGAAGACCCTGGGTGCAGTAGACAATCCAAAGGGCAGCGCAGAGAATTGAAAGTGCCTCGATCCGGCCTTGAACCTGAGGTATTTTCTGCGTTCCTGCCTGATGGGAATGTGTAAATATGCCTCCTTTAAATCCAAAGTTACCATCCATGCATTTTTGGACAGCATTGGAAGTAGCTGCTGTACAGTAAGCATCTTGAATTTTGGAATCTCTAGAAAGGTGTTCAAGACTGACAGATCCAGAATGGGTCTCCATGAATTTTGCTTCCTGGGGACTAGAAAGAGCCTTGAGTAAAAACCTTGTCCCATCTCTGAAAGTGGTACTAGTTCTATGGCTTTCATAGCCAAAAGAGCTTCCACCTGGTTTAAGGCCTCTGTCCATTGATGTTTTGGAAGGTCTGGCCATCCGCTTGGCCTTGGTAGGGCATGAAAATGGAATTTGTAACCTCTTGAAACCACATCCAGAACCCACTTGTCTTGGGTTATATGAGTCCAATTTCGATGAAAAAGAGAAAGTTTTCCTCCGAGAGGGGCTTCCAGGCAAGAAGTTCCTGCAGCCCAACAGAGGGAGTCATTGAGTCTGTTTCCTATGAGTTTGCGACCTGTCCTCTCCTCCCCTAGGGGTGGAAGCAGTCCACTGTCTTGGTCTATAAGAGGCTTGTGTTTGAGGCCTTCCTCGGGAGCATCTGTATCTACCCCTCTGAGGCCTGTCTGAATTGGGAAAGGACCAATTTTTTGAAGGCCAATTCCTGCTAAATCTGGGTGGCTGTACTTGTAAGAAATCTTTAACTGTTTGCATGGATTTCGCCTTGTCTTCCATCTTTTTAATCACCTCTTCAGCTTTTGATCCAACAAAAAACATTATGCTGAACAGGAGCATCCAATAATTTAGCTTTTACTTGTTCTGGCAAATTTTGTTCCTTCAACCATGCATGCCTTCTAATTACTGTGCGCGAGGCAGCAGCCCTACAACAAGCCTCCAAGGCATCAAATCCACAGTGTAAACCATGCTTCCCAACTTGTTCAGTGGCATGCATTAAGTCATGTAATTCCTTATCTGCACAGGCAGAAATGGAAGTAAGCTTTTGTTTTAAAACAGACAAGAGAAATTGCTGGTATTTCAGCATATGAAACTGACAGTTTAAAGCCCTAATAGATAAAGTAGCAGAAGTGTACACTTTTTTTGCCCCATCTTTCTAAAGATCTTGAATCCTTCTCAGTGGGAATGGGGTTTTTAGCAGAAGCGGCCTTAACTCCCTTAGGACCCTGAGAAATGGTTTCAGGGTCAGCAGTAGGGTTCTTGTATAAAAACTGGTGGGAATCAGGAACCCTGTAATATCTATCAGGCTTAACAGGAGCAGGGGAAAAAGAGTCAGGGGTTAAGTTAGCCTCTGAAAAAGCATCATCCACAATATCCAAAATAGGAGGAATAGCCAGGGGTCTAATGTTGGGGAAGAAGAAGAAAATCCCTTAGTCTTTTCTTAGATTCCGAATACTCCTGTCCTTCCCAGTGGAAATGTTCCCTCATTTCATGCAAAGTTTCCCCAAAAGAGAAATCCTCAGGGGGAGAAGCTGAAGGAATGGATTCCTCAGCATCAGAATCCTCATAAGGAGGGAAAGAATATTCCTGGTCAGAAGAGGAAACTGAAGAAACATAAGCCTGATCAGAGGAATCATAATAAACTTCCTGCCTTGGCCTTTTATCTGGAGGGGGATGTGAACCCCTGATCATAGTAAGTAAATCCTCCGCCATCTTAATTAATTGTTTCTGTGACTTGGGAGCCGGTTCAGAAGAGGCCTGTGTTGTAGTCTTTGATTTGGAAGGAGGCTTTGCCTTTGTCTTTGGCTTTGCCTTTATTAGAAGCTGAGTAGGCCTGAAAACCCCTTCGGAAGCTGGTACCTGCACAGTGGCTCCGGACCCATCCGAAGGAGCATTGTCCGAAGGTCCTGCAATAGAAATATTCAAAGGCCTAGTTGGCTCCTCATGGGAGTCCGTTTTGGCCATCGGTTCCGAAATGGCAGACGACAGGGGCTGCAAAAGCACCTCACTGACGAAGGCCGAACCTGAAGCTGGCTCTGCTTGTGCAATATCGTCAGATTTGGACCTCGGAGGCCTGTCTTTGTCCTTGCGTCATTTGTGAACTCCGGTAGCCGGAACCGTATCCGACAACATTTTGTAATTAAAACGCCTACCGAAGTAATGAAATGCAAAATCGTAACTTCGTTTAATTGTACGTTGATTGAATCTAGCACAAAACCGACAACTAGCTACGTTGTGGTCAGGACCTAAGCAAGGAATACAGTAAGAATGAAAATCCTTATGAGGTATTTGCTTCCCACATGAAATACAATTATTAACTTTTTCTGACATCGGACTGGAGCAAGAAAAAGTTTCCCCAACGGGGTACTTAGCTTTGAGTAAGAGAAAGTCTTCGGACTGAAGTGTTTCAGAAAAGATTGTCAGGAGTCAGCCGACCGGCACTTGCGAACTGCTATCACCGCACGGCAAGAAAGACTGGAGAACATGGCGTTGGCTGTCAGCTTTGTACTGGTGGTGCTCTGACGTCAGGGAGCATGGTTGAACAGCTGACGCCGGACCCAGACTTTGGGATTCTGGCCTACCAAGGACTGCCTGCCGGCAGGGGAGAACCCTACAGTCATGACTGCAACAGTGAAACACGATGAACATCATCAGGATCATCAGAAATGGAAATAGGAGTAAAAACATTCTGCAACAGGAACATTGTCTGGATTGGTCAGAGATCTAGAGTCTGTATCACAGGAGCAATGCTGTGATGATGGTTCTGATACAGGAAGTAGATGTCTGCGATTTCTCCTGTACTCCACACCCTCAGATTTCACAAAACAGGATCTCTGCTATGCACATATACTTGTTACGTGACCAATCCAGTCAAAAGCTTTCACTGTTTGTATCCTCAGTGTCTCTCCTCCTTTCAATGGACGAAGAAATCTGCTCAATTTACCATAACTGGCCTTCTGGAAAGAACGCTTTCTTTCTAAATAGCTGGGCTTTGACTGCTTTGTTGTTTTTAACTTTGGGCTTCAACAAACTGGAACTGATGGACAATGTTCTGGTTTGCCTGTACAGAAGTCTCTGAGCAGGTGAGCCAAGTATAGCGTCACAGGGTATGTTGCCGAGATTGAGTAAATTCAAAAAGCCTTCTGTACTGTCACGCTTTGACTTCTCCAGTAATTGCTTTGCACTCTGTACTGCACATTCAGCTAGTACATTTGACTGCAGATATTCTGGACTGCTAGTAACATGTACAAAGTCCCATTTTTTGCAAATTTCTGAAACAACTGACTGGAAAATTGGGTACCATTGTCCGAAATAACTTTGTGTGGACTACCATGGACTGAGAAATGACGTTTCAACTTGGTGATAGCAGTGGACATTAGATTAGGTAGTAAAATTATCTCAAAACAGTTTGAATAAGAGTCTGTCAATACTAAGGAATGCTGATTGTTCCACTCGAATACATCAGTGGCTAATGTTGACCAAGGTAGTTCAGGAACTAGACTTAGCTGAAGTGGTTCTTTTTGCAAATGTGGTTTAGTACTACTGCATACTGAACAAGAAGAAAGTACTTTATCAAGGTATTTTACTAGAAAAGGCCAAAATACTAGTCCTCTCATCCTTCTTTTGGTAGATTCTGAACATGGGTGACCTCGACGCAAAATCTGATATACTCATGTTGTAAGGAAGCAGGAACAACAATTTTAGGATCTTTGAAAATAATGCCACCTTCCATCAACATCTCATCTCTGTAAGGAAAACAAGTTTGCACTTCAGGTGGTATACTAAATTGCTTTGACGGCCATCCAACATTAATGCAGTGGTTGAGCTTTTGAAAAATTGGATCAGTCTTTGTATGATCTCTAAGCTCATCAAGTCTTGTAGTAGAAAAAATACAAACTTATATGACAAAGTCAAAATTCTCTGCATCAACCTGTTCCATTGTACTTCTGGGCGAGCTGGATAAGGCATTAGCCAGATAAAGAAGTTTGCCTTTAGTATAGACCATTTTGAAGTTGTACTTTTGCAATTTGACCATCATTCTTTGTAATCTCACTGGAGCTAAATGCATAGGCTTTTCTAAAATAGTGACTAGAGGGTGATGATCAGTTTCAATCTGAATAGCGTGACCACAGATATAATAGTGAAACTCTGAACATGCAAATACTATTGCCAAAAGTTCTTTCTCAATTTGAGCATACTGCATTTCAGTTTGGGTAAATGTTCTAGATGCACAGGCTACCGGTCTACCTTCGTGAAGAATAAATATGCCAAGACCAAATGTTGAAGCATCACAGGAAAGAGTTACCGGTTTATTGACATCATAGTAACAATGTAGGTGGTGTAGCAATATTCTTCTTAAGGTCTTCAAATGCTCTCTGGTACTGTTCCAACCAAGACCATATAACATCTTTGCATGTCATCTCTCTTCAAAGGTGCTGTCAACTTCTTCAGTAAAAGAAAGCACATTCATTCTCAAACTGTCTCTGAGATCCAATAACGACTGCACAGGTCTTCGGACTACATTGAACAAGCTGCAACAATTCCTAGCCAAATAACATGAAAGTACTACTGAGTCTTCAGTTTGAATTTCTTCACCTCCATAAGCAACAACTTTCACACAACTAGCCACATTGAGTTGTTCCCCGGTCCTCACCTTATCAAATGTGTCTGCTGACATAACATTACACTTTGAGCCAGTATCTACTTTAAGCTCAGTGGAGTTACCATTGATCTGGACAGTACAAAACAATTCTTTGCCAACAAATTCACTGCATCTACCTTTTCACCAATCACTGACACACTGTATGTAGAAAGTAGAATTGCAGCTCTGTATATGATCAACTTGCTTTTTTGAGTGACCCTTCTTACAACTGTGTGAGGTTTACTTAATTTGCAAAACTTCTGAAAATGGTTCCATTTTTTTACACTTGTGGCAACCAAATGCTAAGCATTTTTCTCTTTTAGACTCATGATTAGCACCACAATTGTGACAGTTAACAATAAAGCTGGATTTAGGTTTTGCTGACTTACCCTTGTACTGCACTGAGTATGCTCTCTTCTTAGAACTTGCTGGAAAACTACAGGTTTTAGCTGGGGAGCTGCAGGGTGGCAGGTGCAAAGTTGTTAGGCCTGCTTCTGCTAGACACGTGTTGCATGCTGTCTGCATTTGCTCTGGAGCCTGCTGAAACCATGCACTCAATCACTTGCAAGCATATCTGTGTGCCTTTCTGTAACTTAATGGATTTGACAAATCTCAATAGCTTTGCTCAGTGTCAAATCACTGTCACGAAGCAAAATCTTTCTCACAGCAGCAGTATTAATACAACAAACAAGCTTGTCCTTTATCAACTCATCTTTCACCCAACCAACATATTTTAGCTTTGTTTTTCAGGTCAGTAATATAAGCTGCAAAAGTTTCCCCTGGTTTCGGATCTCTTGCGTAAAACAAATGCCTCTCTAATGTAACATTCATCTGGGGGTTACACATTTCCCTGAATTTGCGTTTCAAACACTCTGTGCCTTCCCTTGATTCAGCCTGTACAACAATATGATGGTTTTCACTTTCTGCCTCATATACTGCTGGTGCATACACAAATGAACGCTCTCTTTCAATGGTCTCTGACCCAGCCAGGTTTAGCAAAATGAATGCCCTGGTGCATGCATCTTTGTCAGAACAAGCTGCTTGTATACAAATATCGTACATTTGCTCAAATATTCTCCAATTCTCTGCAACATTCTGATCAAAAAAAAATGGTGATGGCTTGTGAAATCCATCTGCCATATTAACACATACCAGTGAAGGCTTTTGCAAGTATGCAAGAACACACACACACACACACACACACACACACACACACACACACACACACACATATATATACATATGCCATGTATTTGTAACTATGCCCAATAGAAAAAGAAGTTATGTACCTACCATAACGTTCCATATTAGTTGTCTTCATCTCACCTTCTTTCTTGCTGGTTGGGATCGGAGCCGACTCAGGGGACAGCACGCTCCGCATGACCTCAAAGGCACCCCAATCTCGAGGAAGAGAAAGCTCCGGCGAAACAGGAATCTTTCTCCGCGCCAAGGGGGACGGCTCCAAGGCAGATGTTGGAGCTGAGCTCACCTGCGCCGAAGCTCCGAGAGGGAGAATGGGGTCGGACAAGGGTCCGATGCCACTCCTCTCCTCGGAGCTGACGAGGAAGCTCTGGCGACCAGATTCCTCGATCAAAGGAAGTATCGAGGTAATCGGAGCCGAGGTCGGAACTGAAGAGGATATGGTGATCGGAGCCGAAGGTTCCATACCCGAACCCCAACGAACTCCAGCTCTGAACTCATTGGAGTTGGAGGAGGAATATAAAGTGAAGTGGACGGAGCAGGTAGCTGTTGAGGAGGGCTGGACAATAATTTAGCTAGTGCCTGCAACTTTAACAACCTACTGACTACTCTCTCTCCACATCGTGATCAGACAGCCTAGAGGACTGAGAGGAGTGAGAGTTTCGGTGGCTACGCTCACTTTGAAACAATGGAGACAGAGGAGCTGAATGCACAGACTCTAAGGAAGGGGACCTCAGCCTCTTGTTATTCCGCGATGGCTCCGAAACATCCGATGGAGCCGACGGGGAGTTTGACTTGTCGGTGCCAGCTGGAACCGACTTAGAAGGTAAATCCAGCACAGGCGTCGGCTCCGAGGATGGAGCTGACAGCTTAGTGGACTTTGGGGACTTCACTGGCTGTGAACTCTTTGCGGGTGAATCCTGGGGTTTTAACAGACCCCTAAGAATTAGTTTGTTCTTATGCTCCTGCAGGACTCTTGGACTAAAAGCATGGCAAATAGAACAAGAGTCCTACAGGTGAACAGCACCTAAACAGTAGACGCAACTAGTGTGCCCATCTGTCAGAGACATTTTCTGACAGCATGAGTCACACTTCTTAAAACCAGAAACCTTAGCTTCCTTAGACATGCTGTACTAAAAAAAAGGAGGGTTAAGAAGTAACTACTTACACAAAAACAGTACTAACCTAGACAAGCACACCAGTACTATGCCAACAATAATTTTTTTTTTTATAACAATAAGAGAAAAAAGAGAAAAAGGAGAGCCCCTAAGTTAAACGGCTAACCTAGGGATGGGGGAGGAGCGGGGAGAACTCTCTAACTTAAACGAGTTCTAACACAAGGCCGAGATGCAAGAAAAAACAACAGCAACAAGTATAACTATTCTAAATAGAAAAAAATACTAGAAAAATTTTTAATTTAGAAGGAAAGTTTACACAAAAAGCTAAATATACGAGCCTGAGCCAGAAAAACGACACCCTCGCAGCTGAAGCGGCAAACGAGATCTGGTAGCTATCGCTAGGCATTATGGGATAAGGGGTAGCCTCGAGCTAGTAAACAGCTCTCGAGCTATTGAAGATGGCCGAGTCGGAGCAGAGGATCAGCTCCGATCCCAACCAGCAAGAATGAAGGCGAGATAGACAACTTAACATCAACAAGCCTTTGAACAACTGAACTTTGCGAAATAAGTTTCTCAGGCACAAGAATACTCTTGAAATTACTGTACTTTAAGAAATCACCTCTTATCCATATAAGAAACATTTCAAAATAACTGCACTGTGCGAATGAACTGGGCAGAAGAACTTGGAGCAAGAAACATTTTGAAGTAATTGCACTTTGGGAATAAACAGCACACAGTACCCTGAAACTTTCCCAAAATGACTGTACTTTAACTCTTCAGTGCAAGAAACACTCTGCAATGGCAGCATTTTGTTAAGACACACCCAGCACAAGAGACTTTTCGAAATGGCTGTATTTTGACTATACTTCACAAAATAGTTACACTTTACAAATACACTCTTTGGAATGAATGCACAGTAACACACTGTAAGCACTTTACACACTTTTAGTTACTTCGAATAACTCTAGTTATGCCCTGAATACAATGCGAAATAGTAGTTATGCCAAAACAGAGTACTTTGACAAAAAACATGCAGTCGCCTTGCTTTATTTATGCTCAATGTGCCCGTTTGTTTGCCCTTATTATATTCGTGTTGCTCGTTTAATCTTTTTTCATGCCCATTGTACTTTCTTTTGCTCGTTTAATTCTAATCATACAAATTTTGCTTTAAGCATGCTCATTTTGCAATTCCGTGGCAATTCCAAACCCCTTATATGCTTTTCTGATGCTTGTTTCATCAAGTATCTTAATTTTAAACATTTTGTTTAATTAATAACCTTTTGATAATGTGGTTTGTGCCCTTGTAATACTCCATTTTAACTTTTTTTTTTATAAAATAATTTGTGCAAGTTTTTATTACCTTTTGTTCATTCCTGGTCCTTTTTTGTGCTCGTTTCTCTTAGTTTTCCTTCACTGTTAACCCTGCACCTCGGAAATCCTGGTTCTGACACCATGTCGCTCGTCCAGTCAGGATGAAATAGAGGTGCCTTTTTGGGGTCTTGTTAAGCTGCTTTATTATGTACAAACACATCAGGATTGAGGCTTAATAACTTTAACTTAGACAAATTTATAAACAAACGAGCCATTACACTCATACATGCTCACTCTCTGGCTGCACTCTCAAAATGGCACCGAGGCTAGCACGTGCTTGCTATTTATATGCATATTCAGTCCTTGGAAATGCTTCTTAAAGGTACAATACAGCTCTCTATTCTACAGTGGGGTCAATGGCAGGCAAGCCTTTGGTCCAGAGGGAACCACACAGACAGGAGTCAGATTTATATCCACCAGCTCCAAAGGGTGGACTGGAGAAGGAGAAATAAGAAAAGGTGAAGAAGGATCAGCTCTCTCCACCCGAATGGTAGACACTGAGAAAATGATCCCAAAGTCAACCTAGGCTTTCAAGAATGTCCACATCACCCCGTATAAGTGAACTTCCTTAAGGCTCCGCTTGGACCTAGGGACCTAGAGGAAGCCAACAAAGGTGACTTACCAGGCCAGTGCAGTAGTTTGTCCAAATCCTGGAAACAAATCAGTGAAGTCCAGACCATAAGGAGTGAAGACTGCTGTGAAAATGCTGGATCCAGGATTATAGCTACAAAATGTGATTGGTACAGACACATCTCTAGTGCTGCAACCAGGAAGGGGCTCATCACTTCTGAAAGTTAGGACTGATGTGGTTACGACTTTGGTGTTAAAGAACCACGGATCTGGAGCAGGGAGATGCCAAAGCTGGATCCAAAATGGCAGATGAAGAAACCAATGGTATTAGGGGCCTTCTAGACTGACTCAGAGGCTGAGAACTCAGCCAATCATTTCCTGATTTACTTTTCTCTTTCGTTTTCCTTACCTTCCTTCTTGTCTTTTCTGCCTCTATCCTTATTTTGAATTTCCCTCCCTCTTCTATCTCCTGAGGGTGCATATAAAGACAGTTGGAGTGTAAATGAACTCAGAGCAAAGGCGACAACAGTCCTGAAAGAAGAATGCTAGAAAACAAACCCAATAGCAAACCATTTACAAAACAATGCATCCACTCCCTGGCAATACAAAAAAAGCCAAAATAAGGGGTATAGAGGGAAGGGAGGCTACTGCAAAAGTGCTATGTTAGAACATCTATCATTTTGGTAAATTCACTTACATAACTGTGTTCAGTATATAGATCACTACTGCAGTAGCCCAAGCCATATGGGTAGAGTAACATGAATTGGAAAACTAAAGAAAAGTGAGGAAGCCAGTGAACTAGGACTCCAAGAACCCATGGAGAATGGTGCTAGTGAAGCCTGTCCTGGACGTTGAAAAGTAATCCAGTCTGTACTGCTTTGTAAAAATATGTACCGACAACCAAGTTGCTGCATACAGAATACTTTTAGAGTCCACCCCTTTCCAAACAACCACCAAAGAATCCAAAGCCCTTATGGAACCGGTCTTAACACTGTAGTATGAGACAACTATCTTGAAATAGTCTGCTTTGGCACTGGCTGTCCTTTCCTCTTACCTTTGCAGGATAAAATCAGCTGATTAGCTTTCCTGAAGGCTTGAAGTTTGGCTTAGCAGTACCTGAGCTGTCTGTGAACATCCTAAGTGTATAGAATATTTTCTCCCTTATTCTTAGGTTCAGGAAAGAACACAGGAAAATGAATGATCTGGCACAAAAGAAGATTCAAGTCATCAAAGAAACCCTGTCAGTGTTAAAAATGAGGTAGGGTTGACTCACCATCAGTGCTTGTAACTCAGACACTCTCTTATAACAGATGTCAGAACAATGAATTAAAAACAGTCTTCTATGTTAAGAACCTCAATTCAGTCATATTTGCTGGTTCAAATGAAGAAGCAGTAAGCTTTCCAAGCACATAGTCTGCATCCCAAGGAGGAGACACTTGTTTCCTAGGTGAACTGATAGATTTTGAAAGGGTTTTGCCTGTTTAACTTGAGTACGTTTATAAAGAGGAAGATGAAGAGCAGGCAAGCAGAAATGACTGACACACGCACTTTGACAGATGAATAAGAAAGACCAGTGGTCAGTAACTCTCCCAAAAAATTAACTAGAGGTAGCCAGGCCTGAAGAGAGTATGGATTCTTGTACTGGTATCAAAAAGAAAATCTTTTCCACTTGCACATATATTATTTCCTAGTAGCATTTTTTCACCTCCTTTAGTACCTGTGGCATCTCCTCAGACAATTAACTGAGGAGTTTTCAGGTTGGAGTGCATCAAACTTATGCCTTGTGTGATTAAATCCGTGGGAAAGCTTATGGTAATTGCCCTTGGCCAGACTGCAAATAAGAAAGAACCACTGTTGCCTACGCCAAAAGGGAGTTACCACCACAATTTCTGGAGAGTCCTTTCGGATCTTCAGAAGAACCCTGAATATATGGGAAATATGGAAAAGCATACAGGAACATTTACGTCCATGGGAATGAGAATGTATTTTTCTTCCAGGTCTCTAATAAGAAATTCTTTAGTTTTCTGTTCTGAAAGGAGGCATACAAATCTACTTGAGGTGCTCCCCATAGCCGCATCAATTCAGGGAGAAGTTTCCATTCGTGGGGCTTCTCCAAGTCCTGCTGTGCTTGTCTGAGATAAAAAAGTTTTTCTCTGATGGACTGTATGAGGCCTAAAAGGTCAAACCAAGCTAAGATATCTCCCAGGCTATCATAGTAACTCTGCTAAGAAGGTGAGTTCCGGTACTTACTTGTTTGTTTATGCACTACATCACTGTGATGTTGTCTGTGCAAACTTGCAGAGGTCCTGGAAACCAGAGATTGTTTAAGGATTTTAAATCACTGATCACTGCCAACATCCCACTCACATTTCTGTGCTTCTGTCTGTGTCTTGATGGTTCTACAGCACTTGAACTTTTATCCCTTTTGAAACTGCTCTCTACACTTGGTCCGATGCATCTGTAGTAGCAGACTGTAGGGGGATGAAAGGCAGAATGGATTGCAACAGAGTTGGCCTACCCACCATAACATCTTCCTCGGCGATCATTGACGCCTCACAGCAAGAGGTTCCCCAGTTGTATTCTCAGTTGGGGTGCCTTCTGTTGGAGTCTGCATGTCCTCCCTGCGTTCACGTGGGTTTCCTCCAGGTGCTACAGTTCCCTCCCACATTCAAAAGACATGCAAAAGATGGACTGGACACACTAAATTGGCCATAGGTGTCAGTGCATGTGTGGTGTGGAAGAAGAACTGTGGCAGGGCTAGCCATGCAGTGGTGTAAACCTTGGCTATAGATTATCACTGTTGAAATGACACCCCGATCCCATATGCAAAAATGGGAAAAAGGGGTTGTGGATGGATGGATCAAAAAGAACAAACGGTGTAGATGCTGAACTCAGACTGATCTGAGGTACGACTGCATTTTCCCCTTAGAGAGTCTGGCCAGGGGAAGTAGGAGAATCATTGACGACACATAAAACGTCTCAACTTTGTCTGGAGGAAGAAAGGCACTTCCCAAGGCATAATATTACAGGTATCCCAGGAATACAATCATGTGAGAAGGGATGAGAGAAGACTTCTGCAAGTTGATCTGAAAAATCCAGGCCAAGTAGAATACTCTGAATAGTTATACATTTCCTTGGTGCAGTGGAAAGCCCAGAGGGTAAGACATAGGACAGATAATGTAAACCAAACACAGCAAGTCTTAAAAAATGCCTGAATTGCTCAACAATGGGAATATGATGAAGGGTATGCTTTAAATCTAGCTTTACCATGAAAGCTAGAAAATAGATCATGTTGGGATAACATTCTGAACTTCAGAATCTTGACAAAGATTTAAAAATGAAAGATCCAGGGCAGGCCCTTCAGGATCTTTCCTTTTTTTGGTACCAGAAAAATCTTGAATAAAAACCCTGGCAATGGGGCTCTGATGCTATAACTTCCTGAGCAAGCATAATGTGCAGAATAGGAGGAGAGAGAAACTTGATTCACTGGGCAAGAAGTAATCCCCTGGAAAGAGGGGGCATTCCCACTGCAGAGTGGATTAGACTTAAAACCCATCTGCCTGTAACAATTTGGTATCACAAAGGAAGATGAAGCCAGGGTGGGAAATGGGAACAGCCTGAGCACACAAATAGTCACGCTGACAGAGAACTATCCTTGACTTTTTTTTATGCTTTTCCATTTGTTTTAGATCCTCCTTGTCATTGATTTTAAAAATGTTTGAAGGCTCCTTACTACTTAATTTGCTTATTGAAAAAGGGAGATGGGGAGGAGGGGAAATTTCTATTTGCTCTGAAAAGACTGTTGAAAATCTTAGTTCTTTCATGAATCGGCTTTCATCACAATTCTTTAATAGCATTTCTGCTCCAGAAGAGCCAGAGAAAACTTCCTTAATGAAGGGAGAATTTAACATTTCAGTCGTAACATCTTCAGGAAGGTTTCGAAAGCAAAGACACTCATCCAATCCTCTCAACATTGATCCAGAAACAGGAGCTCTGGAGGGAGAATCTGCAGCATCATAAGCACACTAAAATATGTTTAAACACAAGAAGCAGACATAAGGCATCAATCTAGGGTAATAAGGCAGTGAACATAGCTAGTGATATGAACTAGGCCTTAATGCCACAGCTTACTGAATCATACTTGACTCTGTTATGACCCCGAAAATAGGGGCATGAAGTCTATATAAAATACACATACTATGGTACATACGTTTTTTGTAATTTCTAAATACTAACATGCAACACTTTTTCCAAGAATGCTATTAACTTTGGGACTCGTTTATGGTCTCATAAAAGCAGGCTAATTTTGTAACCACTTGCTGTTCGTTAGATGTGAAGAAGACAGAAAGCACATTAAAATAATGTGTACCCTTGATCAGAACTACATTCTCTGACATGTACGTTTTTTGGCATGTTATTTTTCAGTAATGTAAGAGGCAGTGCTCTAGGGCAGGAGCATTGACTGGCTCAACTATTATTTATGCCATTCAGGGATATGACTTACTGGCGAATCCTGAATGGCTAAACTTTATACCAATCATGGCCCTCCACCTGTGTCTCCCCTTGAGTAGCCTTAATATAAAAATACAAGAAAAATGATGCAAAGCCCTCACCAATCTATAATTAATAAAAGATTTTATTTAACACAATATTTCCATCAGAAAAACACAAGTTCCCTCAGAAAAAATATATATAGTGGAAGGTTTTTCCTAACAAGGGCTTTATTTGCCTAGGCTTAAAGAATCATTACCCACCTGTCATTTCCACAGGCCCACTGAAAGAGTGCTCTTTGGCAGAAAAAAATCACATTAACAGGACACCTAAAGCATACTTCTGTGATAATGCTAATGAGTTTCTGAAAATCAAAAGTAAACTGCCTGTATATGCAAAGCTTTTCATGAACGCAAAGACTAAAATAATACACTGAAATCATTTCACACGATCTTCAAGAGTGTCTCTAACATCAGGTTCTTGTATCAAAACAAAACAGTATACCTCAGGACTTGCCATTAATTAAGGCAACTTAATTAACATAAATATCCAGATATCTGGAGCAGTCCTTTTACTCTCATCCACTCTTCATTCAGATATGGCATCCTAGAAGATCATCTCCCATGATAATTTAGAAAATCAAACTACTGGGCTTCTGATGCAGAGCAATAACAACTACAGGAAAATTCTTCCTAGACTGAGACCTCCCTACTTTGGGATTGACAAGTTTCTGCCAATAATCCTGAACAATCAACTACAGTCACACACACAGAGAAAGCCTGGACTGTGACCCAGGGAGTCCAAATTCTATTAGCAGTTCAGACAACCTCTGGACCTGGCTTGTGAAAGGGAGATGCACTGGTGAACACAAGCCATTCTCGTACTCCTGTTAAAGAATAGGAATCAGAACAGCATATGAGTGAAGGCTGTGGCTTGCCCTGGGAGGCATTACCACCTTGACAGGGGGACAAAGAATTCACCTTGACCATGCCGAATTGCAGGCAAGATCTATAAAGTGAGTGTCATCATGCTGAAGGGGTACAACCTCTACCAGAGGAAACAAAAGCATACATCTACATGCAGCTGTGGTAGCTCACTAGTACACCCCCCCCCCTCCTACCAGCAAAACCAGTTAGCCAATTAAAGGGAAAAGGCTAATGTGGAATGCTGCATTTCCTCAGAAGCATAATCCCTAATTTATAATAACACTGGGACAGAGAAAAAAAATAACCCTGACCAATATCTGGAGGTTTATCTCTATCTGGTCCACTACTACACTGCTGTCAGTACTTTATCAAGGCAGGTGAGACACCCAAACAGGAGACAAGATCTTTATTGAACCTTGTCACATACAATTCACTTCCTTTTCTCAGCTCATCCCCAAAGCATACATCTTTTTAACAACTTTATTAAAATTATCACTTAAGACAAGGCAAACATATTAACAGAAAAGAAAACAAACCATTTTAACATTTGCCATATAAGTACAATATACATCCATACATCATCTTTGCTACTATCAAACATTAAAATTGCCAAATTCCTGCCTTCCCTTAAACCTCACTCCTCCTCCTTATCATTATTATTATGCAAATATTGTTCCCACAATTTACTTCAGTGTAATTTGCTCCTCCCCATTTTCAAAAAATTCCTCTTCTAGTTATATTATCTCTTTTATAATATTGACTATCTCAGTTACAACTGGTGTACAGTTTGACTTCCATTTTCTAGTAATTGCTTTTTTGGCAGACAACAGAATTAAACGCATGTTTAGATAGTTCAGATCCTGTATCCCAGCTCAAAAGGATAATTTCTTTACTTGCAGTCATTTGCTCACCCAATATTTTGGATAGATTACTCTAAGGAATTTTTAAAAAGTGCCAACTCATTACACTCCTAAAACACGTTCCTAGTTACCTCTTTCTTCTCCATCATACCTCCATCGTTACCTACCAAAGGAAAAATTCTTTGACGTCTGCTTGGGGTAAAAAAAACCTATGCAAACACTTCGAAGCAGAGACTTCAAATCTTCTGCACTTGGTTGCACACTTGGAAGCCATACATACGTCTTCTCATTGTTTTCTTGTAAACTGCTTTTCTAGTCTCTCTTCCCAATTTTTAGTTATCATGCAGTACTTTATATGCCTTACCAATCATCTCTTTTTCAACAGCTGCATTTGTTCTAGACTAAAATTAAAAATTATACCTGAGCAGGTCTTTCACTTAAAATTCCCTTACCCCTTCCTCTTATCCTGTAGTCTGAGATCAAGCCCTAGTAAGGAAGTCAGATTCTAATCTGTAATCCAAATATCTTCTTGGCCTCATCCCACTCTAGTGCCTTTCATGCTTCACTTATGTGCTCCCAATAATCTTGGCTCCTTTGCCAGGTTTCTCCAATAAATTTCAGCCCTCTCTTGCCTATTTGCTGTACCAAAGCATGCAATCATCCCTAATGGCAAATTCTCCCTTCTCCATTCTCGTATTGGCTTAGTTCTTAGAATACCTTCTGCTACTTTATGAATATAATATTCTGTATGGTTATTGTTATTCTCCTTAAGGATAAGCATCCTAAATCCCTCTCTATTTCTTGAACTTCCATTTTGTCCATCATCATCCCTTTCCACTTTGAATTACAAGCTTCTACTTGTGTTATGTAGATAAGCCTTAGCTGTGTAGCTCTAAAATATCCCTTCAAATCAAGTAAACCTAAACCATCTTTTTCTACTGGAAGGATCAACTTATCCCACTCAATTCTTGCACCCTTTCCCTCCCAGACAAATTCTTTCAATTCTTTATTAACTATTGTCCACAATTTCTCCGCTGCTTGATAGAAGTATATCTGACCCATATACAAGACTAAAGAAATACATTTTTTCACAGCTTGTTTGTATCTTACTATCCATATCCATAAATAAGGGTTTCCAGTTTCTCAATTTTTGTAACTTTTATTTAATTTCTTCGCATATATCCTTAGCTGTCATAACAGAAGCCTTTTTAATCCATACTCCTAAATACGTAATCTTATGTCCCCATAAATAGGGGTATTGGTAAACCAATTCCTGTGTGGGTACATAATTGATAGGTATAGCCTTTGTTTTACCCTAATTAATATTATATCCCCAAAAAAACCTGAAATGGTCTCAAAATGCCCCACAACACTGAGATGTCCTTTTCTGGATTTATCAGGTACAAAATAAAGATCATCTGCAAATAAAGCCAACTTTTCCTGATTATCATACCAATTATATCCTTGTATTTCTGAGTCCCCTGTTTTCTTTATGCTGACAGAATGAGTGAGGACACTAAGGACCATCTGGCCTGAGCATTAGCGATAACTTCTGGTAATCACTTGCAATCTGCTGTATAAAAGATGCAAAGCATAGAATCTATGGTGCCTTTGAAATGAAGGAAACAACAACCTGATTATACTCGGATAGTGAAACTGATGTAACAATTAAAATGCTAGGGATTTGTTCTACCCATCGCTGCACCTTCTGATATTGTATCATTCACTATCAATGGAAGGTGCCACCTGAGTTCCAGAAGCTTTAGTCCCTTTTTTGGATATCATCACTTTCAATATTTAGCTTGACCTAAAGAAACAGATGAATTAATAGTTGATAGCTGATATGAGGCCTTGGTTTGGTTTAGCAAAGTTTGCCTTATTAAAAAAAATAGTGCTTTGATGCCTTTTCTTACACACCATCTGGCTGAAACTTATTACTCATTACAAATAATGTACCAGAAAAACACTGAGCCTATCACCTAAAGGGTTAACCTTACAAGTATGCTTGTAGGTGACTGAGATGGCCATACATACATACACTTTCTGAACACTGGCACTGGTATTGCAATTGATATACAAGGCATAACTGCCTAAAGGGAAAGAACAACATTTTTTGTTTTAAAGATTAAACAAAAAAAAGCCAAAATATACTACAGTTAAGATAAATCACTGGCTGCCAAACACAATCGCAGTAAGCAAAAGCATACAATACAGATGATTTTTTTTTTTTTCTGTTGCTGATTTTTTTTTTAATAAGGTAGCCTTAGGCAATCTTTATCAACTTTTGGTTAGTGTAAAAATGAAGCCATAGACAGCATCATAAAAATGCATGTGTGTTTGGAAGGAGTTGGTTCCTGGGAAGTTTTTAGTCATTGAGTGGTCTCAATGCCTATGGCATATAGTCCTACGGGCAAGCCAAAGATGGAAACGTTTTCCCCCTTGATCAGCGAGTGTCTCTTGTGACTTTTCTGTCTTCCTGCAGGTGTCTGCCATGTGTTACTGACATGTTGCAAAAAAATCCAAGCAGTAAACGCCACTGCAAAGGGAAATGGAGAAAAAAACTAGTTGGCAAAAAAAAAAATGTTAAAGAAATTTTCAGGTGACATGTCTACCAAACAGGTTCATAGGTAGGTACTAGGCTATCTGCCCGAAGGAATTTATAAGCCTAGCCGGAATGCGTTGGCTTTCGCCGCCCCCTTAGATTAGTTCCCTGTGCCTCTGTCCAGCAGAGCTACTGAAGTGATCCCTGGGGTGAACTTTCCGTTTCGCATCCACTCGTCAAGGTTTCTCTTGAAGAGGGTTAATGAGGATCTCTGCCTAATGTAGATTGGAATCTTGTTCCAGAGCATGGGAAGTCTCTGGGACAGGAATCTATTACTCCAGCATGTCCTATTTATTGCTGTGGTGAGGTTTAGATTCCTAGAGCATGTGGCTCAAGGGGATATGGTTTTCTTTAGGTGGAGCATGTCCATCAATTCTGGGTTGGACATGGCCTTGTATGTCAGGCAGAGATCACCTCTGAGTAGGCGGTATGCAACCAAGTACAACTGGAGTTTCTTCATTCGAGCTGCACAGGGCATCTGTTTGAGGCCAATGATCCTCTTGGTGAGGTACTTCTGTGGTCTTTCCAGCTGTTGCAGGTGTCTTTGTAAGGTACATCCCAAATGGGGCGTTGTACTCTATGATGGGTCTGATGAGTGATGCGTAGAGGGGCACAATGACCTCTTTTGATCTGGATGCAAACCCTTTTGTGATTAGGTGGGCCACATAGATGGATTTTCTAACTACTTTGGCAATGTGATTATCAAAGGAGAGGTTACTATATACTAGGGTCCCCAGATCCCTTATTAAGTCTTCTGTATTTAGGGGGCTAGTTTGTGGGTACGTTTTTTTCAAAGGGGATGACTATGCACTTTTTGGCATTTAGCTTGAGGCCATGGTTTTGACACCAGGTATCTGTCTCAGTGAGACCCTTTTGGAGGATGTCTGTGTCTGTCAGAGAGTCAATTATAGGCCCTAGTTTGCAGTTGTCTGCGAACTTGGTCAGCCATAGTCCTTCTGTGCTTGCCTGTACCTCTGAGAAGCATATGTTGAACAGGATGGGTCCTAGGACTGAGCCCTGGAGAACGCCACTTGTAACCGGTTTATAGTCAGACCTAGCTCCCGCAAATCTTACCATGTGGGTTCTGTCCATGAGCCAGTGGGCAACCCATCTGGTGACATAGGGGTTTATGTTCAGTCTGCTGAGCTTGTCTATAATACCTGAAAGGGGAATGGTGTCGAAGGCCTTTGTGAGGTCTAGGTAGGCTGTGTGAACCACCTTTCCCTTGTCTACAGCCTTGGTAACTGTCTCAAAGAAGTCCACCAGGTTAAGGAGGCATGTTCTGCCCTTAAAGCCGAACTGGGTAGGGTCCAGTGTTTGGAGGTTCCCAATGTCTCTGTTTATGAGATCCATGATGATGAGTTCCATAGCCTTGCAGACCAAGCTAGTCAGGCTTATAGGGCAATAGTTCCCGGGGTCTGTTGTGGCTCCACCTTTGTTGGGCGGAATAATCGTTGCTGTGCGCCACTCTATGGACATGTAGCCTGTGGAGAGGCTGAGTTTAAACAGTGCGTTTAGGTGAGGGGTTAGTTCATCTTTAAGCTCATGTAGGACGCAGCCTGGGACACCGTCCGGTCCCCATTGATGCTGTGTTTGTGGCTTTGGAGTGGGCTGTTTTAACGTGAGTGTCTGTAATTTCCGGGACACTACATTCTTCTGGTATGGTTATGGGCCCTTTTGGGGGTGAGAGGGGATTGAAATTTGCACTGAACCTGACTGCTAGGATGTTGGCGATATCGGTCGGTTCAGTGTATTTTGTGCCCTTCTGCAGTAACTCCGAGCAGATCTAAGAACTGCCACTTAGATTCTTGACAAAGCTAAAGAATGCCTTGTGGTTATCTTTGGAGTCCTTGGCAATTTTTTTTTTCAAAGCTAGCCTTGGATGATTTTATGATCGTAGTTTCTTCCTGATACTGATCAGGGAGGTCTTCCCTTCTTGGGATTTTACTCTTTTCTGTACTAGTTTCCTCCTTCTATTGTATAGCTTGTTTATGGCAGGGGTCCACCAGACTTTTCCTTTTCTGGGATTAGGGAGTCTTGGTTTTGCTTGGGATAGCACGAGCCATGCATTCTTGTAGGGGCCAGTAGAGTGCATTAGTAAAGGATTTTGCAGCTTGGACAGCGCTATCCTTTAGCATGGGGGCTTTGAAACGTTCCACCTCGGTCTTAAGCAAGGTGGCTTTGAAACTTTCCACCTCGGTCTTAAGCAAGATGAAGTTTGCTTTCGAAAAGTTTTTCACGGTGGTTTCTTTGACAGGGGGTGAGGGCGGAATGTGGATATCCAGAATGATTAGTTTATGGTCAGATCTAACCAGCGAGGGGTTGACCTCCGGTGTGGAACATAGGCCGACCATGTTGATGATGACCAGGTCCAATATGTTGTCACCTCTGGTGGGTGTGTTGACTAGTTGATCCAGAGCATTTGAGTTTATAAATTCTAGGAAATGTTGGCAAGGGAGTTAGTACTTGAGTAGTTCTCACAGTTAATGTTTGGGTAATTGAAATCACCCAATATCAGGGTGTTTGGTAGGACCTTTACGTTTCCCAGTGTTTCCAGAAATGCAGAATATGGGTCCTGGGACATGGTGGGTGATCTGTAGCAAGCTACAATATGACTTGCAGTTTTGCCCGTTGTTAGTTGCACGTGGATGATCTATGAAGCATCGCGCTGTGCCACTAACCTGGAGGTGTGGGTATCCTTGATGAATATGGATACACCCCCCCCACCTTTTGTATTTCGGTCCGGGTTTTGTGGCCGAAATGTATGGTATGAGTTGTAGCCTGGTAGTGTTGGGGTACTCTCTGGAGCCTTAAACCAGGTTTCTGTTACGGCACATACAATCAATTTTCTCCATACTAAGGAGTGCCTTGAGTGCATGCATTTTGAGGTTTAGACTTCTGGCATTGAGTAGCATTACCCTCAGTTTTTTGTTACTTGTGCTATTTATGGTGGTGGGTTCGTCTTTTAAGCCATACCTAAAAAAGGCACTATGGTGGTGGCAAGAGCCTTGGCCAGTATTCGAAAGCCTAAGGTGACAGGTGCAAGCCATCTCTAGCATAGCAGTGTGGCTTGTTGAGCATGTCATCCCAGGCTGACAGACACTGGATCCCCTTTGAATGACACCAGAAGCCCAGCCAATTGTTGAAATTGATATTTTTTTCTTTATACAGTGGTATCATTCTTGGTGAGGGCTGGATGCTACTCAGGGTCAGGGTCATACTGGCCTGGGCTACATGATCAGAGAGCTCCTCCATGTCTCTTCATGTAGTCCAGGGAGGTACGGCTCAGGTCATTCACACCAGCATGGACAATGTCAGAGTCGTATTTGTACTTGTTCTGGAGTGACCACAGTGCTTGTGTTATGTGGCGGATCCTGGCACCCAGAAGGCAGCTAACAGTAACCTTTTCCTTGTTCAGCCTAGTGAGTGGGACGTCAGTGTGCCTGACTTTAGAGTCACCTATTACTAGTGTGTTGGGTATATTATTTTGCCTTAAGGGCTGTGATTGCGTGGCACACTGGTTTTGTGAAGTATGTGTTTCATGGTTTGTGTTGGGGGGTGGAGGTTGCTTGGATGTCAGCTTTGGAGGTCTCTTGTTGCTTTTGCAGATTTTTATTTAGAGCCTCTGAGTATGTTTTCGTGTATTTGTGTGTTTTTTGCTGTTGCTGGTATCATAGGTCTATGTGAGACTGGTGGTGCTTTGCAAGTAATTCCCTTCTCCTCTTGACTGTCTGGGTCCAGTCTTAGGTTGAGAGAGATTAGCCTCCAGTTTGGCTGTATAATTGCATCTCTCGCATGTATTAGTGTTTGGTGGTAAGAGGAGCGGATTGTCTGTGTACATGAGGCAGTTGTAACACTGCCTCAAAATCCCAGATTCACCAGTTGGACCGGAGAGTACACCTGAAACTGCCCTTTGGACATGCCTGAATAGGTACAGTGAACTGTTTTACTGATTGGCTAGTAAGGTCGAATAGAGAGCCTGGTCCTTCTCTACAGTATAGGGGGGGGGGGGTGTCTAGTGCTAAAGTTTATTAGTGCTTGCTATGAGTTTTGAGCAAGTGTCGGGCTGAGAAGTGAATGGTTTGAGTGCTTAAGTTAAAAGTTTGTCTAGTTCCAAGGGAAAAATTGAAGAGTAGACTTTGTGGAACCGGGAATAGTTATACCCAAGCTAACTGGCACTGCCCGGCACACAAAACTGTGCAAATGTAGTCCTTTCTTTAGCAATTATATTCAGTTTGTGCAATGTCTTGTAAATGTAAGCAAATTAGCCCAGGTTGTAGCCATGCAAATACTACCCCAGATCAACAATAAGCAAGGTCACTGATGTAGTCACAGACCTGGCAGAATAAGTTTTGACTGTAATGGGCAACAGCTTACTGCACTTGCAATAAAGGGTAATTTACTCTTTTAGTCTAGTTGTTAGATTCAGTTTGCAAGCCTTCCACCAATCGCCACATTTGTCAAACAGGATAAACTACTACTTTTAATATATTTTTCCCCATTTTAGATAAACTCTAAGGTATCTGCGGACATGATGAGAATGATAAAGTTTCTCAAGCCCATTCTTAAAATTAGGATAATGAAAAAAATGAATTACCGACTTACAACTATGACACAAACAATTAGGAATGCATGTATGATTAGTTTTCAAAACAACTCTGCCTTTGTTTAAAGCAATAAAGGGCTCTTCTGAAGACCCAGCTTGCTATTCACAAATCATTCTTGCAGATATCACAGGGAATAGACTTTGTATGTAAGAAAACTATTTTAGATCACTTGAAGCAGCAGGTTTGAATGGTCTGCAAATAAAAGTTTTCAGAATTAACTTGAGACTCCAGGGGTGGGGTACCAGGTTATGTAATGCAGAGTTCAAATGAATCATCAAATCTGCCTTAGCATTGCTGTTTCTAAAGACGTGCTCTCTGTCCCTGCCAGGGGCAAATTGTTCCAAACTTTACACATATTGCCACTTTATAGGTTTACAGGGTGTTACTAGGCTAATGACCACTAGGGCCCTTGCAAGCCTAGCCATGCACCCCAAACTATTTATAGAATTGAAGTATCATGGGCATCTATATGGGGAGGGCATGTTAGTAGGGGGCACCAAAGGATTTGTTGGGGGGGGGGGGGTTTGGACAACACTTTTCTTATTAACTGCCTCTGCCCATAAGGGACATGGGGGCCAGAACATGAACACATTTATGATTCCCATCCAGAGGTTCACAGGTGTTTACTAGACTAACTACCACAAAGGCCTTTTTAAGCCCAGCCCTGCATCGCAAATCTCTGACAAGTTCTAATACCCTTGATAAGTGTAAGCAGGGGCTTGGGAGATGAACCATTTACAGACTACCTGTGTCCATTAAAGACATGAGTGCCAAACCAGGGATGAATTTCCTGTTCCCCATCCAACTGTCCACGTCGCATCTGAATTGGGTTAGGGAGGAACTCTGCTTCACATGGATGAGAAGCCTGTTCCAGAGACGGGGTATTCTCTAGGATACATACCTGTCTCTCCAGCAGGTCCTATTTATATCACAGGCAAGGTTCAATTCCTTAGAACTGGTAATTCTGGTGCTGTTTGTTTTGCAGATATGCAGGAGGTCCATCAGAGTGGGGTCTGACAATGCCCTATACGTCAGGCATAGATCTCCCCTCAAAAACCTGTAGGAGACAGAATACAGGGATAGAGCCTTGAGGTGGTTTGCATAGGACATTTTACTTAAGCCCTGTATTCTTTTAGTGAGGAATTTCTGTTGACTTTCCAATTGTTGGATATGACTACTTAGGTACATATCAAAGGGGGCACTGTACTCAATGACAGGTCTGACGAATGCCGAATAAAGTAATACAATGACTTCCTCGAACTTAGATGCCATACCTTTGTTTATAAGTTATGCAACATAGAGCGATTTCCTCACTACTGTAGACACATGACAGTCAAAGGCTAGATTACTACCCATGTGTGCCTGTAAGTCCCTGACTAGTGAATTAACTCTAAGGGGCGTGTTGTCAATATGATAGTTACCAGGGATGGATGACTTCCCGAAGGATACTATTATGCATTTCCTGGCATTTAGTTTTAGTCCATGGCTCTGACACCAGTTGTTTGTCTGTGTCGGCCCCTGCTGGAGAATTGTCAAACTTTTCTTTGAATGGGGAGCCCATTCCATATTGTTGGGATCCTTTGGGTCACATATCTATTTCTCCAGCGTGTTCTATTTATGTCACAAACGAAGTTCATATCCTTGGATCTAGCATTTCTGCTGCTGTCTGTTTTGCTCATGTGGACTTTCAATGTGCCAGAAATCACATCTACATCAAATAAATGCTTCCACTACAACAAAACCTACCGGTGAGAGAACAATATTTATTAAAACATCCAAGGAATTACATGTTTCCATTTTGCCAATCATTTTTCTAGCAGACAAATGCATCTGCACCACAGTTTCTGTGATGTTTTGGTGGGAGAGATCTCATTGGAACTGCAAGGGATACTGCAAATGACACACATACAGCCTTGCCTATGGAAATGCAGCAATTAAAGCTGGCATTAAGCCAACACCTATATTACTTGAAATAATGTAGAAATATTGTACATCAATTGCACTGTTACTTAGGGGAGTTAAAAAAAATGACCCTTTGCCTAGAGATAAAAAAAACGTTGTAAGAGAATAGAATCTTACCTCCATGAATTTCAATAGCAATTAAATGTTTTATCATCACAGATGACTGTTATGAAGCCACCAAGGTCCTGAAAAAGAGGGTCAACATGGCATCTCTCCCTTGATTAAAGAATCTTTTAAAGGTGCTGCCTAAAGCCTGGATACAGATGCACCAAAACTGAGAAATAAGCCATTATCACAATTAGATGCAAAGATTCTTGCAGCAGAAAATAAAAAAGGCAGAACTCTGAAATCTTGAGAATTTTCCTTTTGCAGCATCATTATATATGCAAGCCTTTTGCATGCCCAAAGACTACATGTAGTAGTCTCCCACTGCCAGACATGGAACAGACTGCAGTCAAGACTCAAAAAATTATTGTACATAATAAACTTACTGACAATACCAAGATCAAAAAATTGGTCTTGGATTCCCTCCATTCTACGGAAGCAGGAAGAAATGGGAGCAAAACCAACTTCCCCAGATTATGTTGTCGGATAACGGAGGTAAGAAACGGAAACTTCTAAGTCATACCTCTCGTAAATTGCAGCTTAACTGCAGTAAATCCAAGGTCTAAGTGACCCAGTCCCACCAGATTTTTCCCCTGGAAAAGGTTACGGCCCGTTATGGGGCATCCTTCTGCCAACACTTGCAGTAGACTGCAAAACTGGTAGGCCTACTGCCAGGAAAGTCTTCAGAAAAACAATCATGCTAAAGTTGACCTAGAAGCATCATGGATGTCACATGACTTCTCAAATGTGGGTAATGCAGCCTTCCTCGGAATTTAGTAAACATCTAAGTTTTTTTTAAATTCACTGGGAAGAGGAGCTCTTAAGATTCCCTATCATATCATGGATCAGGAATCACTGCAACCTGACCATTTGACCTATTCAGCTAAAAGCGGTCATCCAGAGGATGGTTCCTGCAAAAGCACAGTCTTCCAGCCTATCTAAAATAGTTTAGTCCATGTCTAGTGAGTTAGGCTATAGGAACTGTGCTTGCATTTGGAGATTGTGAACGCCAATGAGGAAATGTCTCTAGAAATCCATTTATGAATGAGGTAAATCAACAAATCCTTGACAGCACACCTATGGTCAGACTTCTCAGCTGTTTGTGTTAAGTTACCTAGATGGCACCAGATACCAGTGGTTTACATCCCAAGAGTTAAATCTGGGGCCTCTTTTTACTACTTAAGGTACTTCTTGGACACGTCCAGTTCTTTAAGTAGCCAACTGCCTGCTTTTACCTCAGAAAATCCTCAAAAAGATAAATAACCTAGGTCAGATTCTTGCAATCTGGAAGACCTGCCATATACTACAAGTTACTGTCAAAGGAATCTAGCAAATATACAAAAGAATTAGAAAAAAAATTCCTGAGAAGAAAGAGATAAGGTGAGACTGTTTTCTAACCTTGTAGGAATATGATATTGTGAAGTATTTCTTGACCGTCAACTTGCAGTGAACAAAAGAAGGATAAAAACATGAAGGTGAATTTTGGGACAGGTATCTCATGTTCTTGGTTCTGGGCCTCAGATCAACAGCTTGGCTAAGGATACTGTAGTTTACAGTTTCAAACAGTGTCGACAAGACAAGCTGTTCTCTGGGTGCCCAACTGAGTCAGACAGCAGTTAGACTTTCTGATCTGAAAATGGCAGAGAAGGCAGCACCAGCATCTTGGGAGAATTCGGCAGGCAACTGCCCTAGACATTGTGCTATACAACATATCTGATGAAAGGTGTTCAAGTCAGGCAGTAGCATGAATTCATAAAGCAGGCATTAAATGAACCATTCCCAAAAGACCTACATTAGTCCAAAGCACTCTGATGTTGTGGTCCTAACTATCAAGTTAAATTGAAAGAAACTTGGGGACAGCAAAGCCAGAACTAGGAGTGGAGTAATATCAGCCACACCTGTGACATTATAGGTAGAGACTTAGTCATGTCTTTACAGAGGTGGTGCAGGTGGAAAAAGGTGAAGCCCTGGATTTCTTTAAGGAGAACTTATTTCAGTATTGGAAGATCTGAGTTTTCCCTTTTCTGGTCACCACACTGCATTTCTCATTGTATGAATATTTAGTTGTCTTTTTTTTTTTTACACTCCCAATATTATAGCTGTGTTTTCTGAACAACAGACCAAGATGGATGATGTAACAGAGATGGGAAGTAGCTTGAAATTTAAAAGGCACGTGTTCAAATGTGAAGTTCTTTTCAGGGTCTCAGGCTGATTTATGTGCAGCAACAAGAACAAAGTACTGTGATCTAAGGAACAACAGAAAAGGCAGCTTGCAACTTGCAACTGTATCTTAGTATATTATTTCATGTTCACAGTAGCAGCTGTGGAAAATGCCCTGTGGAACTGATGGAAGAAGAATCAGCCACTAAAACATTTTAAATTATACAAATCAGAAAACCGGCTGAAATTTTTTAGTACTGCTTTGATTAACTCATATCTGAATTTAGTTCTGGTTCTGCTCTACAGTGCAGAAAAATGGAGATAAGATGGCACCATCTTTATATTGCAAACTGACATTCGAGCTTAAATCAAGTGTCAGTGGATATGACAACCGAATCTAACCATTATGGTTGAGAGGTATCCAGAAATACGGAGCCTTTTTACAGATAATGCCAATTGTCTAGGTAAATAGCTGCTGCGGAAGACCAAAGAGCTTAGTCCCTACAATACCAGGGAGCCCATTCAATCTAAAATCAAAAACATTTCACATGAGGAATGAGTTTTTTTAAGCTAAGTAAACAAAATATCCTAGACATACCAGACATAAAAATAATTACTTTACAAGGGATCTTCTTCTTCTTTCGGCTGCTCCCGTCAGGGGTCGCCACAGCAGATCAACTGTTTTCATGTCTTCCTGTCCCTCAGTATCTTGTTCTGTCACACCAACCACCTGCATGCCCTCTCTCACCACATCCATAAACCTTATCTTAGGCCTTCCTCTTTTCCTGTTACCTGGCAGCTTCATCCTTGGCATCTTTTTCCCAATGTACTCTGCATCCCTCCTCAGCACATGTCCAAACCAACGTAATCTTGCCTCTCTGGCTTTGTGGGATAAAATGAAGAAATCTTTGAGGAGATATTTTAGATAACCATTTTTACACACAGAATGGAAACATCCCCAAACAAACTACTTCAGCCACTCTGGACACCGATCTCTTACTTGTCTATGCATTAATGTTACCCAAGAATGGAAACAGCTAAAGAAACTGAATACATATAAGTGCAGCCTGTTAGACATAGGAAATGTGTATAGTAAAGAGGTCCTGAGAAAGTCCTAGAGTCAAGTCTCCAAACGGTGTGTTTGGAGTAAATATTCCTGTTTATCTAAATACAAAAAAGACTACACACATGGACTGTTGTTTGGGTTTAAATTTAGTCTGGGAATTAAAGGTGCAAAACCTCTTGGCACAAGAATTCTGGGTAAAGCAAAAAAAAAAAAAAAAAAAAAAACAGGAGGCAAAGACCCAAAATCAGGAACAATTTTTAAATGTCACTCATATAAACCTAGTAAGCTGATATCAGGCTTTGCATTAGCAAACATTTTCTGAATCTTATAGAGTCAAAAACTGAATTTTTTCCCACTACTGGGCAATTTCAATCATGAATAATTTCCAGAAGACCACAAAATGTATGGGGAACATAAGAAAAATATGAGGAAAAAGTCTAAACAGTCTACAAAATTTTGGACAGTGGAGAGGCAAGCATGATGCATAGTACTGTGCTAAGGTCAACTTACGGTTATTCATGTGATACGTGCTCCTCGACAGATACAATTTTCTCTCTTTTTTTTTTTTTGTTAGTTTTAAAAAAGGGGGGTGTTATATATGAGGTGCACACATTTAAGTACTAATATGATAGGTACAGTAATTATGTTCTCGTGGGGTTATACAAAATTTTTATATATATTAGACCCCCTGGATATCATACCATGTCTCTTGGGTCTGCACGCTATTAAGTGTCCTAGCATGACAGAGCCCATAAAGGACTTGGTAAGTAAGGATTAAACACAACTCTGATATCGTAGTCAAGCACAACATCAATGGTAAAAACAGATGATTAAAAATGCCAAAAGACTTCAACCTTCTTCGGCAGAATGTGAATATGCAACTACAGCAAGTGCAAACATCACCTCAGTAACAAAGCAGCTGATTACAAAATCCCATACCACACTGCCCCTAACTACAGGTGACTGACTACAAGCTTCTCTCAAAGCCTGGTAAGACAAGATGACTTTATGCAACAGCACCAGAAATAATGCAGGATGCATTGGAGATCCACAGGCATTCCAGTGCAGTTCTGATGTTGGCTTCTCTTCCAACAGGTTACAGCTTGAACCCGACAATAATATACAGATGACTTCTTGCTTAAAAGTCTGCAACTACTGAATCTAGAATAAACTCTGAAAGTCACTAAACCAGGATGGTGATTGAGCAAATTGACTGGGTGACAAAACAGCTCCTCTGTACAATAAACTAGAAGCTGAACATCTCAGTTTCTTTAAAATGACAGTGTTCTGCTCATTCTCCTTCTAGCTGTGTTGTTTTAATAGTTCTATCTTCTTGTTTAGTGTGTTGCTGTTTTGAGTATTTCTATTTTCCTCTTCAGGCAGCACAGCAGCACTGTGAGTAGCACTGTCCCCTCTCAGCAGGAGGTTCTCAGACTCGCTTCTTGTCTGGGGTGCCTTCTGTGTAGAGTATACATACCTTCCCTCCCTCTGTTTGCATGGCTTTGAAAAAGGTACTCAACTTCCTCCCACATCCTAAAGGCATGCAATACGTTTGTTGGCTACTTTAAAGTATTCATAGCTGTATGTGGTACATGCCTGTTGTGTGAGTGCAGGTGTTCTGTGTGTGTTTGTATGTCTAATATGGAAGAGAGGCCTAGCTACTTCTGCAAGCTACTTGCCTAATAAACACTGCATTTAATGGGAGCTATTCATGTAAGTTTATACAGGAAGATCAGATGCAACAACAGCACTGAATGCATGAATCATTTTTTCCACTGCTTACAAAAGGTTTAAGTATTAAACACAATACAAATCTTAGCTGCATAACACAGCATCTGAAACAAAATAAGTAATCTGAATACATGTCTTTGCTTTTAATCTCGTAATTGCAAAACCTCAGGGCAGCTTGCAGCTGTATCCAAAAATACAAAAAACAAGCAACTTTATCTATTCACACTTTTGTTACTACTGTGCAAGTTTACACGGTTAAAATAATTTTAACTCCAAAATATAAAAACAACAAGAATGTCAACAAAGGATGGATAGTGACTTTATAAACTGAACTGGCAGGCACTTAACTTTTATAAATATATATAGAACACGGTTTATTTCCTGAGCTATGTATAAGCAAATTTAGTGGTTGTGCTGTGCACTAAAACAACATTTCTGACCATTTGGAAGACCATAATCAACTATCTTTTAGTAAACAGTCTTAGAAGCACAGGTTTCCACCCTTTGTTCACCAAAGGAACCACTTCATACTAGTAGTGCTAACACTTTGAAAGTCCTAATACTTGTTTGCACATGTCATACTATAGTTCGTTTCAGTGCTAAGATACCCCATCATAAATCTATTCTGAAGGATAAGTGGAGAGTAAAGTAGGGGGGAACATATCACAAAATTAGCATTAGTCAATGGACATATTTAAACAAATACCTGGAACATTACCAATGCCACTTCCTAAACCATCCTGAATAAACACTCAGGACTGCCATGTTGACCCACCTTGAAGAGTATACAATCAGCAGACTGAAAATATGTAGACAGC
>NC_056744.1:1681791058-1681818558 GCF_019279795.1 Protopterus annectens | reverse complement strand
CTATTAAGGGTGAGGTGCATCAGCTTCCAGATTGTATTAACCCATGTAACAAAAAAAAAAAAAATAGCAACATACATGTTCCCACAGAAACCAGCATCAGCAGGGCTAAACAGGGAAGAGAGGAGGTTGCAGAATTCACCATCTCAAGGAGCACTCTCCTGTACTGGAATGGTGGCAGTTAAGCTGACAAGCTTTTGAATATTTCTGTAATCTTGCCAAGTCACTTTGAACAACTTACTTTGCAGGTCTTTACTTCAAGTATAAAAGTGTATATTCTGCCCACAGCCTCTCTCAAACATCACAAAAATGTATTTACTTTTACTTACCTATGCAGTAACAAGATGAAGTCACAAAGACAAGCTCCACTTTCAAGGAAGATCTGAGCTCTAACAAGATGGCAGCCTGATGGCTTAAGAAGTAAAATTTCTGCCTCAAAGTACCGCTCAGAGGTCTGTGGTTCAGTCATGATCTCTTGATCATTAACATAGCAAGAGTGGGGAGAAGGGGGCAGCTGACCCAGGTGAAAAGTGTTGGGTGGGGGTCGTGATGTAGAAGTGCAGCACTTAATTTTTGTTGTACTGCTTTTTTTTCCCCCTGTTCACTTGAATCGTTGACAGGTCGTTGGTCTGCTGTAGGAAGCCCATGCTACAGTGTAAGCCAAAGTCCATCCAGAAGTGGGGATTGGCTGAAGGAAGTTGACTGGTACAAATGAACCAAATGACTTGCTACAGTGTAAGCTGTTTTTTTGTTTTTGCTTTTCACTTGAGGGGGTGGGGTTCTACATCAGGAACGGGCACTGGGGACTAGATGAGCCAGTTATGGCTCACCATCTGATCACTGCATGTGTATATGGGGGGGGGGGGGGGGTGAGTATAACTTTGCATGGTTGTCCTACATTTTGTTGGTTTTCTCGGTGTGCCCCAGTTTACTTTCACCTTCCAAAAATATGCTGCTTGACTGACTGCAAATTATCTATATAAATGTAGCTCAAAGTCTTGAATGAAAAGGATTTGAGAAAAGCCAGTTCACTTATTTGGTTAAGAAATAAACAAGTCATTTAAAAAGAACAAGTACTGAATCATATCATAAGATACTAATAACCCCTTTTTGTAAGAAAAAATAATCTGGCTTTACACAAAGTGCTCTGACACTAATACACACCCTAAGGAGCCTGTATAACAAGGTAACACTATTGTCTCCACAGGCACAAAAGAGGTTTTGCTATTCAGCTATAAGTTAACAGACTGCAGACAGCATTAAGCAGCATGACTGCCTGTTAATAAGTACATGCCATGCAATCTTCAAATGTCTTTGGCTAAAGATACACTAAATGTGGCAAGAAAAAAAATCGACAATTTTACAAAGCTGGATGTTGTACTACCTAATATTTCCTGAATATCATTCCTAAGTCAATAAATCAGAAACATTCAAAAGAATTAAGAGACAATATCAATTAATTCATCATTCACTCTGTGAAACCTAGCAGCTGAGCCAAACACTGCTGTGCTTGTCAAACTATTTTATGCACAGAGCTGTAGTTATGCCAGAACCTTACCTGGAAATACTCTACTAATGAATTCACAGATCAGAGTCAAAAGCAATTTCTGTACATAGAAAGTACCTAAAAGCAAACACTAAAGCCCTCGGGCTTCAAGAGCTTCATCTGTGGACTCTGAGCAGCACAAAAGTAGACAACTGAATGAAGCCAAGCGTGACAGTTGAAGCGCAGGTTTTGAAAAATATTCTTCTCACACTATTTCCTGCTTTACTCTTATCACAGAATACTAGCTAGCCCACAATAATGGTGAAGCAGTGCCCATACATAGTGCAGCCTGACTTAGCCTCAGCGCATACTGAAACCTTGTGTGCCATACACATTCCAGAGCTGGTGAGCAGAACCTTTTTTTTAAAGGGGAAACACATACATCTCTCATGAAGCCTTAACAATGGTCGGTTGTGCAAGTCTCTGTACATACATTTCTAGGCTTTTTTAGCAGTGTAAGAAAGTGATACCCTTGTCCTCTCACTGCTGGCACAACCCTTTTCAAAACAGAATAACCCCATTACCTCTAATTAAAAAAATAACACAGAAGTCATCTGGCAGCCCATATTCACTACTGAGACTTTCCTATGTTAGGCATTGCATCAAAATGCATTATAAATTCACGGTTGATCCAGAATGACAGCATGAGATGGTCAGCAGTCAAAAATAGAGCAGAAGGGTTCATGATTTACATTTAAACAGAATTACGCAGCTGTTTCCCACTGGCACCCAGAGTCTTCTGTTCTCTGTGGGAATTTAAAATGAAATTAAAAGAAAAAAATCTTCAAAAGTATGTAACTTGAAGAATATGCAAACATGTTTATGAACTACAAAAGTGGACTTTGCATTACTGATATGTTCTGTCTTTGTGTTTTATTTATATGCAGAGAAAAAGCTGCACCCATCTCTTCAAAATTCTAAGTGCCTGAACTGCAGACTTATACATTTACTTCATGTGTCTGTGATTCTATCCTGCTAAACCAAATTCAGTGAAGTGTTTTGTGCCACTACCAAGCCCACAGACACAAAACTCCATGTAGCTGGTCTCAAATGTTAGCTTTTTGATGGATTGTACAATAAAGAAACATCCAGACATACCTATTTATTTTTAATTTCTTAACTGGGTTGATGAACTTGTTTGAGGGCTTCTTTTAGCCAAATGATCCAAAGGCAACATACCATGTAGAAAAATACAATGCAAAGCAAAAGGTGCATGAAAACAAATAACTTTCTAGTATTGAAGACTTACATTATCTGCATACAAGTTTGTTGTTCAAAGTATCACACATGGCAAACAGTACAAAGGATGTGTATTCCAAAAGATAGGAGGAGGGAAAACAGAAGGTGAGAAGTACAACGGCTATGAACAAAGAGAGGAACGTTACTGCATTAGAAAGAAGGAATATGGAAGAAAAACAGAAGCAAAGGAAGGATATCTATACAGAGAGTCTCTTTGCACAGCTGAAATATACTGGTTCCACTTTGCCTGTTCATATTCCATACTACAGAACTGGCTGTCATCAATCAAGGGTCCTGGCTGAAAATTAAGGATACAACTACTTTGTGAACATTTCTCAGTTCCTTAATGATGCTGTGAGGAGATTTTGGCTAATTCCACTAACCTTGACTAACAAGGCTGCCGAGATAGGCTTCCAAGCAATAATCTGAAGAATCAGGTCAATCCGACCAGTTGGTTGTTAAATGCTATTACTGTTGATGAGAACAGAACAGCCATTACTACAGAAATGTTTGATAAATTAATTTCTGTGGTGAATAGTCTTAATACATCAAAAGAAAACCATAACTAACATAGAAATAGCAAATCAATATATATAATACAAATGCAACCAAATAGTTACATTAATGTACAACTAATTCAGACCTTAGGACCCAACACAGAAACAGCAAATCAATATACAACACAGATGCAACCAGATAGTTGCATTAACGTACAACTAATTCAGACCTGTAAACTTCAAACCACATGAACCACGAGTAAATGACAAAAATATAAACACTGAGCTAAAACTTAAAGTTCAGTATAAAATGTTACTGGGTGGGCATCAACTGAAAACTCAGAACACAAGTAAAGGTCACTATCACAAGAGCCCCACCCATGTTTAGCTGACACAGGCATAAATTCTAAAACCCACGTCATCCATGTATCATCCACTCCCTTCCCTATAGGCTATTTCCAACGCATAGAATTAACTCAAATTAAAAGGACTCCTACCTTGAGAGTAGACTGCATGATTTCTATTTCTTAATTAGTAATGCTGATGCTGCTAGAAGTGTCATCTAGTTTTATCATCATCCCTGGGATGTATAACAGGGCAAAAGAAATAAAGTAGAATTCACTTATTCTCTTCCTAACACTAGGAGTTCTTCAACTGATCTCTATCAGTTTTAGATTCATAGATTAATTCTAGGCTAACTGCCCTTGCGAGCCATTTTAAGCCTAGACAATTATCCCTTGTGAGACTCAAACCCTGCACTGTGTTTGTAAGGCAAACACCTCAACCATTAGGCCACCCTCCCAACCCAAATAATTACTCTTGCCATGATTCGAACCCAGGTGCCTGTCATCCACAGCCTACTGCATTAGCCCATTAGGCCACACCAATCTTGCTTTTAAGTTCTATTCGTGAGAATAAACTGGTCGATCAAGCCAGGAAGCATAAAAGTATCTATGAAGAAATAAGGGACTGAAAAATTAAAGGATATAACTGGTATATTAATCAATTAAGGCTGACTATTTGCAGAGGATTTTATTTTGTACTTCAAAAATCCAGAAAAGGATCTCTTGGTGTTCTAGAACATTTTGAGACAGTTAAGTCATTTAGAGATATAACATTAATGAAAGTAAGACAAACTCTATAGCTGTAAATTAAACCCCCACTCATGACTTGGTTCAGTAATACTCGTATTATTGGGGACATAAGATTATGTACTTAGGAGTATGGATTAAAAAAGGCTTCCGTTATGGCAGCTAAAGATATGTGGAAAAGACTAAACAAAAGAAAATACAAAAAGTGAGAAACTGGAAGTTCTTATTTGTATCTTGCTATCCACATGCATAATCAGTGAAAACTGTTTTACTCTATATTGTGTTATACAGGTCAGGCATATTTTTATCGACGGCAGGAGAAGTTGTGCACAATAATAGAGTTGAAGGAATTTATATGGGAGGGGAAGATGGCAAGAGTTAAGTGGGACAAGTTGATCCTTCCAGTAGAACAAGGTGGTTTAGGTTTACCTGATTTGAAAGGATATTTACAGCTACAGCTCATACATACCACAAGCTGAAAGCTATAATTCAAAGTGGAAAGGGATGATGGTGAAACAAGAAATTAGGCAAGAGTGGGATTTTTGATGCATATCCTTAAGAAGAACAGCCATATGGAATATTATATTCATAAAGTAATAGAAAGTACTCTAAGGAAATATGAAAATGGAGAAAGGAGATTTTGCAGATAGGGATGACTGCAATTAGGGGTAGAGAGAATAGGCAAGAGGGGGGGCTGGAATTTACTGGAGAAAACTGCATAGGAACCAAGGCACAAGGAGCAAATAGCTAAACAGGGAAAGGTAATAGAACTGAAGAGACCAAAAATACATTTGGACTACAGGCTAGAGACTGCCTTCTCTATCAGGGATTGATATCAGAGTATAGGCAAACAAAAAGGGATAGAGGAATATTAAGTGAAATACCTACTCTGGTAGAGTTCTTCTCCAGAACAGAAGCTGCTGTTAAAAAAGGGGTAATTAGTAGGGCATATAAAAAGACATGCAGTAGGTGGATTGGACACTCTAAATTGGCCCTAGGTGTGAGTGCGTGTGTGTGTGTGTGTGTGTGTGCCTTCTGTGGAAGGTTGGGCGCCGAGCTGGCAACTCGACACTGTAAAACTCCACTGCCAATCATGAGCGGACAGGTGATCCGCTGTGGCGACCCCTAACCGGGAAAAGCCGAAAGGAGAAGAAGTAGGGCATATAAAATATTACATGATAACTGTTGTAATCAAAGGAGGTTAGAAAAGATTAGGAAGAGAGACTGGATAAGCAATTCATAAGGAAACAATGGCACATGTGTACGGCTCCCAAGTATGTAACAAAGTCTTGAAGATTTAGCATTTTTGCTTGAAGTGTTTGAATAGGTATTTTAATACCACAAGCAGATTGCAAAGATTTTTTCCTCAGGTAGATGGCAAATGTTGGAGCTGTGTTTTGGTGTGCATCGAGCTGGAAGATCTAAAAAATTCCCCTACAGAGTACTCAGAAAAATTACGAGAGCAAATGGGTGTAATTAAGGAAGCATTTTTTCTGAGCTGGTTCACAGGATCTGAATTGCCTCTGGTGGTGCCTAAAAGCAATTACTAGAAAATGGAAATCCAAGTCTAAACCAACTGTATTCATTAAAGTACTGAATATTGTAACAGAGATAAAAGAACTAAAGTGGGGGTATTTAGAAAAGGGTAGTAGCAAATTACAGAGGGGAAAAAATGGAAATTGTGGGAACAATACATGCAGAATAACATTTTGGAGGAGGAGTGAGATTTAAAGGATAAATGGGAATTGAGCAATTTATGTAATGTTGGATTGATGATAGTTATAGAAAAGAACAACTGTGATGCAAAATGTTTGTAACTGGGAACACAGTAATATGGTTTACTTTCTATTATAAATGTATCTTTGGCTATGTCTTAAGTAATAGTTCAATAAAGGTGTTATCAAAAAAAAAAATGATTTCCTTAGTTACAGCTATTTCTTTCCTCAACATTTCAGGCAGAGTACTCTGTATGCCAACTCATTACACTTCCAAAAAAAAAAAAAAACGTGTGTGTGTGTGTTGTATATGTATATATGTGTAGATATATATATATATATATATATATATATACACACACACACATACATACACACACACATTTTATACATATATATATATATATATATATATATATATATATATAAATATATATATATATATATATATAAAATGTTACCAGTTGCCTCTTTTCTATCGCACCTCCAGCACTTTGCATGCTACCCAATGAAAAATTACCTCAAGTCTGCTTGCGTGTATAAAAATAGCTTTGCAAACACTTACAAGCAAAAGTTCTTAAACTTCTGGACTATGCTGTATTCTTGGGAGGCATACAGATTTCTCCCCATTGTTAATTGCCTTTTCAGTCTCTCTCTCCCCCCAATCTTCTCCTCCTTTGATTGATTCTTATAATAATCTTGCAATATTGTATATACTCTGCTAATGACTCCATTAACATCAGTTTCTGCTCTTCACCACAGCAAGTCTTTCAGTAGCTACAGTGGGAATAAATGAAGGACTAGTACATAAGGCCACTATAACCTTTTAGAAGACCAAAGGAGGAGAAATGTTGCACAGAACTTTCAAATCTGAGGTCCTCAACATAGATATAGCTGCCATTAAAAAGGGGGTCTTCCATGACAAAACTTTAAATTCCACCCTAGCTGTTGTCTGAAAGGAAGGAAGCAGTACCCTCTTTCCAAGACAAAGTAAAGATCTAATGGGTGAACAGAATCGTTCAAATATGGCCTGATAAGGAGCATACCCTGAAGAAAGACCAAGCAAACTCTCAAGGAAGCACATCAACAAAGAGCTAGCTCCCGGTGAAAGTTAGATATTGCTGTCAAATGAACTTTAACAGATGAAAGAAATAGGAACATATGAACAATACTACCCAAGCGATCACAGGAACCACATGAGCTCTAGCCATATACATCTTTAAGTAAACACATTTTATGAAGTTCTTGCAATCCTTTACAAATACTTACCAAATCAAGCAGGGCGATATGATAACCCAGATGTACATTTGTGCCTATCATACCAATCAAGACCAGCATTAAAACCAAAGTATTACTCTACTCGATCTGTGGTGGTAATTTATTCCATACACTTACGAGTCCTGCTTATTCGTCGATGTAAATGTATGTCTCTAGTTCAGGTGCTTGCACAACCACTGGTTTTGCAAAGAAATAGATAGTCAAATATAACTGGGTTCTTCATGGCTCAAAAAGAAACTCCGTTTACCTCAAAAGAGCCGACAGGCAACTGAATACAGGGAGAGTTCTACTTATCTATCAGGATAATTGGAGAATGTAAGACCTTTAATATCTTTTTATTTTTTGGTAAAAAAATTGTTGGGACCTTTCCAGTTGATCAGTGTATTTGTAGTTGTACGATGACTTTTTTTTGGATCTGGACGATATTCCCTTGGAAATAACCCGCGCCACACCTTCATAAGTTTGTGACACAGATGACAGAATTGTTTTCCCCGTTTTGCCATTTCTGCACTGAAATCACATGTGCACTGACTGTGTGTATGGCAACAGCATCCTGGGGGAGACCGATCAAAATACCTACAAGGTTAGGAAAATAACTTCAACTCCAGTATGCTAATATGCAAGCTGGGCTTTATATATGACCATGTCCTTCAGATAATCTACCCCAGACAATACCTCCCCTTCACCCCTGGAGAGAAATGTTCATGGTGACCGTCACAAATGGGGTGGGGGCCTGGAAGGGACTTCATAGATTTAGGCTCCCAGTGTGTATCTACTAGCGGAGGTTGCACTTACATGAGCTGGAGACCTTTAACATCTGCATCACTGGCTGTGATAGCAGACACCACTTGACCCTCAGTATCCAGTGGAGAGCTACTGTGTAGATGCAGCCATACAGAACCATGCAAAAGGTCTGTCATGAGCCTTAAGACCTTGAAACACTAACTGAACCAGAGTGAGAAGGAGCACTGCCTTCTGAAAAGTCAGATCCCTGTCCAAGAGCAGGAATGCTCAACATGACAAACTGTTCACCCTGTATGTGATGAAGGCAAGACTCAAGACTGAACTCCATCTGGGACTTTGTAGTATTCACTGTGAACCCCACGGATGGCAAAAGTTTAAGAAGGGACTTCCTCACTAAACGATCTCTCCTTGTTGGGAAACTCTAAGCCCTTGCAGCCTATAAACAGTCAACACCCTAAAGGCCAAGGTGAGATCAAAAGGAAGCATCTTGAACTGGCAATGCCAAGTCTCCTAAGCAGAAACACAACACACTCCCAGATTCTTTCTTGATTTTTATGTGTAGGCAATCAAGTCTTTAAAGCCTCTGAGGACAAGAATGGATCCAAGATCATTGACTTACTTTGGAACTAAAAAAAATTTGAAGTAAAAGCAACATCTTCTGTGATGTGTTGGCACTTCTTGGACAACCTGCTTTCGTATTACGAGTAACACCTGTTTCTTTGCTGTAGTCTTCTGATATCAAGGAACATCCATCAATGGTAGAGGTTAAGGGCAGAGAAGCGTTAAAAAGGATACTGTGAACCCCCTGGATATTATATTATAGTCCTCCTCAATCTGTGTGGTGAGATACAAACAGACAAGTGAAAGGTTGAATCAGAGGACAACCAAGCAAGACCTCGGTTTCTAGACTGCTGTCAACATGTGGGTGGACCACGGTATTCCTGTCACTGCTAATTGCCTCCACTGGGATGGTGTGTATTCTGGATCCATTGATACTATTTGGACAGTTCCCCTTTCTTGGCAGGGGAAAAAGGTAGGTGGGCATAGATCCCAGTAAATGTTTCACAGAAGAAATTGTTGTCCAGTCATTTGTAAAGGAAGGCAAATGCATTTTACATCAGCACTATTGGGGCTAGACCACAGCTGACACCTTCTCTCTGACTGGCAGGACCAAATACACACAAATGTCAAGTACAGCAAACATTGATGCTGGCCCAGAATTTCCAGTCTTAACTACTGAGGTCAAACGTCTCATCTCCTCAAAATTTGATCTTGAAGGCCTCGGTCCCAAAGGATGGAAGGTTGACCCTGATGATCTGAGCACTAGTCTTGAGTAGGTCAGTCCTGTTGCTTGTATAGAAGGCCCAAGCATGAGCCTTGAGATAGAGTCCTCTGTCAACACCAAAGGCATGAGAATCACATCTGCAGAAAAAGATAGTGGAGTTGATGCCAACGTTGCAGAGTCAGGTGGCAATCCAGGGACTGAAACTGCCACAGAGACGGACTCTCCTACCAACACCAAGGGATACATCTGAAGATGGAATGTTGGCTACCCCCCCCCCCCTCCATTGAGGCCACATGAAAGCTCTTGTCTTCATAAGGCCAAAGGGACAGTCAGACTAGGCAAAACTGAAGGGTCGTTTATCTACACAGACATTGAGGGTGTGGGAGGGAGGCATTGCACAGCAATCTGCTGAGCTACCAATGGAACCATATGCATGACTGTGTCTCGTCTTCTTGCAATTCAGCCTGATCAACACACTGCAATAATAGTTAAGGCATCTAAAATAGAAACACCCACAGAAGAGAATGTGGTGGACCTCCACATGCAACACAGAAGCCACACCTTCAGCCCTTCCATGCTTAACTGGTGAAGCTACCGTAACCACTTAAAATGGAAGGCTAGAACACCAGGTGTTGAAGAGGAGTCTCCTCAGTTATGCCTGCTTAAAAACACATTTCTATCTCAGCTGCTTCTGGACAAAGCTAAGAAAAACATTCAAATGCTGTCTTCTGGACTTCCCACCAGTCCAATCCTTTCTAAGCCATCTTTGTAACTCCTCCTTCTTGTGTCTATCCTTATGGGCTTTGGGAGCATGCTCAATTCAGGAGATCGCAGAGTTCAACAAATCCTAAGACTGTTCAGTATTGGATTCAGGAGCCAACTATGATGGGGCGAGCTTGGTACTTGAGGCCATAGCACAATCAGAACATATGAGGTCTCCCTACTGTAATTCTGAAATGTGCAAATGCATGCCCAGGAATTATGAAAAAAGTTAGAAAATACTGGAAAATAGCAAATGTTGAATACAGCTGTTCTCCTTTAAAATAGATTTTGAAGATTGGGCAAGCCTCAGTACACCCCAATGTGGGTAGGCCAACCCCCCACAATCCCCCCCCCCCCGAATATAGATCATTTATGACACTGGCATGGCTCAGAAAGAAAAGAATATTTTCAGAAACAGGAATCTCAGCTGTAGTGTATACGAAACCTGCATTTTTGGTCATTCAGTCTCACTATTCCAGGACTCGCATTGACTACACCTGATTTATCAAACAGCTACTGCCTGCAGATGAAGCCTGCGCTTACATTTTGCAATAAAATGCTTCATTTTTTTCATCTCTCCTTCTAATGGTGCTAGAGTTGAACAATTCACACATCTCAAGATCTGCCTTGAAATCTTCCTCATCCATGCAAAATATGCACAAAAATACACAATTTGGGGAGGTATCTCGTTACAGCACTTGTATTTTATACATGTTCTACTTGTCGTTGCTTTCTTTGTCTACAATGGGGGAAAATTCATAGAACTCCATAATGCCTGGAAACACACAGTGAATGGTCACATTTTTAATATACACTGCAGCACTTGATAATTTAAGTGCAGCAATGTATTTTCCACCCCATCTTACTAAAATGATGTGGGTGACTTCTTAACAAAAAGCTCTGTAAACTATTTATTAAGGATCCATCCACATAATTGCATTGAATCCCTTGCTAAGGTCACTTGAGGAACAGAGTGGCACTGCACTAATAAATGTTTATGGGCACAGCCCCGCACATGCCCTAGGGTGTGCCCATTAAAATCTATGGACAGACCCACATGTACTCCATGGCTTCACCAAGGGTAAAGTTTGATGATGTCATGGAGAAAGAAATAATAGTTTATGAAGAAACCATTTTAAACATTGCACTTTAAAGCAGTTAGGAATGGGAATGAAATGCAGCATGGCACTGAAGGCACCACATGCTGTTGTGTGTAAGGTAAGTGAAAGTGAAAATTACGACTTTACACTTTAATCTACCACGAGAACGCTAAGAAGAGAAAACCAAAAAAATGCACCAACAGCCAGAGTTTAATCCAAGAACATAATACAAACACATAATTACTGAAAGCACTTACAAAACTGTAACAAAGAACAGCAAATGCTCTCAGAAAAGCTACAAATAATTGTTGTTAAATAAAAGAGATCCTAAAAATGTATCCTAACCATACCTCTCAACCTGGAATCATCAAAAATCTGGACAAACGCCCATGAAAAGTTGGTACAACTGGCCAGAAATCGGGACACCGATTAACATAACATTTGCATACATAATCATGTAAACCCTGCCCACTCCAATGGAACTGTGGGATGCCAACATAAAAGACTGAAGTCACTAAATAAATAATTCACATACATTTGAATTTCAGACTTCATATCCTTCAGAAAATGCATAAAAATGCAAAACCTGTTATTCTAGCAACTATCTGAATTTACAGGAGCAATATTTAAAATCTGCCCCTATATTTGAGCTTTTGTCCTACCATTACTTTTGGCTTTGTTCAGATTTCTTGCTCTGAGAGATTGATCGGTATGACCAGGTAATAGAATGGCAGTGCCTCCAATACCTTATTTCAAGCAGCAAGGGAAAAAGCCAAATTTAATCAGGGTCCAGGAGACATAGTGCAAAATATGAAACAGGTTCTAGAGATTAGCCATTAATGTGAAGGGTTGCACAATATGGAGTTTATTGTCATATTCATTTCCATAAGGCACCCCAAAGTATATTTAAGCATGCTTTGAATTTAAACTTTGACATCAATATGAAATAAACTAATAACCATTATTACCATGTATACCCATCAAATTTCTTTACGCAAAGCTAAAAAATAATGGTGGAGGGAGTCAAAGACCCAAAATCAGGGCACAGTGCACACTAAATTGTATAATTTAACAGTACATGTGTTTCGCATCAACATCTATTTTCGTAACAGTAAGTAGTAGCTAAACACTGACTAAAGGAAATCCTCAGTGATTTACCAAAGAGAGCAAACATTTTATGAGGAAAGTACAGTTTTGTACCTACCATAAATGTAGATGTCCGAACAGGATAGCATCTGCAGTCATAACAAATGGGTTGTCCTGTCGTCAGGCAGCCCTTCGGTCGGCCGGATTCCAAAGTCTGGGTCCGGCTTCGGCTGATGTCGCACTTCACCCGACATCATCTCTGCTGGTCTTCGGGTATAAAGGCATCAGCCGACGCCATTTTCCTCAGTGTTTCTTGCCCCAGATGCCAGTTGCCCTCTTGGAAAGCTAAATTTTGGATAAATGCCAATGTTTCCAAAATAGTAGAAGGCAAACACAACAAATAAGCATGTATGTACATATATACAAACAAATACACCATAAGAGACTCCCCCCCCCCCCTAGCTAGCTATTAGGAGGGTAAATACCCTAGGAGTACCACAGAGGGAAAGGAGGGTGGGTAATCCTGACTGCAGATGCTATCCTGTTCGGACATCTACATTTATGGTAGGTACAAAACTGTACTATGTCCTTCAAGGATGCATCTGCAGTCATAACAAATGGGTAGAATACCATAGCCAAACTAGGGGTGGAGGAAGAAAAAATTATGGTGTAGTTAGGATCCCTTGCAGTACAGCAGTGGCAAACCCTGCTCGGGATCTAGAGTATAGAGGTATATTATAATGCTTGGCAAATGTATGCACGGAGGTCCAAGTAGCTGCCTCAATAATGTCCTTGGTTGCCACTCCTCGTAAGAAAGCTGTGGTAGTGGCTGTTGCCCTTGTAGAATGAGGTCTTATGTTCTGTGGAATTGGTTTTCCATGGTAGGAGTAACAGAATCTTATGCAATTTCCTATCCATTTAGAGATTGTCTGTTTGGAAATTGCTTTTCCTTCCCTTCCTGTTGCATAGGCTACTAAAAGCTGGTCAGTTTTTCTGTTACCTTTGGTTCTGTCCAGGTAGTAGCGTAACTGTCTATGTACATCCAAGGTATGCAGCAGTCTTTCCCCCCTGTTCTGTGGGTTGGGAAAGAAGGTAGGTAGGTGGATTGCCTGGTTTAAAGACACTCTGGATACCACCTTAGGCATAAATGTAGGATTAGTTCTCATGGACACCCTATCTTGATGGAAGATTAGGAAGGGTTGTACTGCCATTAAGGCCTGTAGTTCCGAAACCCTCCTTGCTGAAGTAACTGCCAGTAGGAAAGCAGTTTTCCATGATAGGTGTTGAAGATCTGCTGTTGCTGCTGGTTCAAATGGAGGGAGTGTTAATTTTTCTAGCACAAAGTTCAAGTCCCATGCTGGCAATGGTGGTTTCCTAGGAGGTTTTACATTCTTGATCCCTCTGAGGAACTGCCTGAGTAGAGGATGCGAAAAGACAGGTGGATCGAAGCTGTACTCTGCTGAAATAGCTGATGCATGTATCTTGATGGAGGAATAGGACAGGCCTGTGTGTAGAAGCTCTGCCAAGTACTCCAGGATGTTAGCAATATCTATGTTCGACACATCTTTTCCTCTTTCAGCACTCCAAATGACAAACCTTTTCCATTTTCCTGCATAGTTCCTTCTTGTTGAAGGTCTGCGTGCTTCAAGGATAATGTCTTTAACCCTTTGGGATAGGTCTGGGTTAGATGCTGCTATGTGATGTTCCAGGCAGTCAGTTGTAAGGTTTTTAGGTTTGGGTGCATGATGTTGTAGTTGTTCTGAGTTAACATCAAAGGCATCAGGGGTATTGACCACATTCTCCCCCGAGACATGCTCCTCAGCAATGGATACCAGTGTTGTCTTGGCCAATTCGGAGCTATCAGGATTATCCTTGGGCATTCCTCTCTGATTTTCAGTAGCACCTTGTGCATCAAAGGAAGAGGTGGAAATGCATATGCTGTCAGGCCTTTCCAACTGAAGGATAGAGAGTCCACCTTCCATGCAAGTGGGTGGTATGTCCTTGTGCAAAATTTTTCAGCTGGTGATTGAGTGGGGATGCGAATAGGTCTATTTGTGGCATTCCCCATTTCTTTGTGATGGCCTTGAAGATGTCCGGGTGTAGCATCCATTCGTGAGCATCCGAGGTGGTTCTGCTTAACATGTCTGCTAGGGTGTTTTCTTTTCCCGGCACAAATATTGCCTGTAACTTGATGTTGTAGCTCAGAGCCATATTCCAAAGGTCCAGAGTCATTCTGCATAGTGGGTATGAATGAGTGCCTCCCTGTTTGTTGATGTACCACATGACTGTGGTGTTGTCTGTCCTTATCATTAAATGGCCTTCTTTGAGGAATGGTCTGAATTTCTGGATTGCTAGTTTTACTGCCAGCATTTCTTTTTGGTTTATGTGCAGGTGCAGCTGGTCTTGAGTCCACAATCCTTGTATGCATTTGTCCAACATGTGTGCCCCCCAGCCTAGGTCTGAGGCGTCTGTTGTGATGGTTTGGCTTGCTTGAATGTTGTGGAAGGGTAAGCCTGGGTTTGACTGGCATGCTTGAGCCCACCATAGGAACTCCTGTTTCAGGCATGGGATTAGTGGGATTTCGGTTTCTAAGCTGTGCCTGTGTTGAGACCATAAATTCTTTAGGTACCACTGTAGCTTTCTCATATGCAGTCTGGCATGTGGGACCAAGATTATGCATGATGCCATGAAGCCCAAGGCCTGCAGTACTTTTCTTGCTGTTAGTTTGTTCTGCTTTGTTAATGCCAAGAAGTAAAGAGGGAGTTGTTTTTGTTTTTCTGCCGTTAGGAATGCCATTTGTTTTACTGTGTCCAATTCCGCACCCAAGAATGTTCTTGTTTGGGATGGTATCAGTCTTGACTTTTGTAAATTGACTGTGTATCCCAGGGCTTGTAGTAAGCAAATGACTCTTTGTAAATCTGTTGTCAGCTTGCTTTTGTTGTCCGCTTGTAACAGGCAGTCGTCCAGGTATGGATAAATTTGGATTCCCTGTAGCCTGCAGTGAGCGATTACTGATGCCAGGCATTTTGTGAATACTCTGGGCACAGTAGATAAGCCAAAGGGCAATGCTGAGAATTGATAATGCTCTGATCCTGCAAGAAATCTGAGGTATCTTCTGCAATTTGGTCGTATGGGGACGTGCAGGTATGCCTCCTTGAGATCTAGAGTTACCAGCCAACACTCCTTGCCCAGCATGGGAAGAAGTTGCTGTAGGGTCAGCATTTTGAATTTTGGGACAATGATGTATGTGTTTAAGATGGACAGGTCGAGAATAGGTCTCCAACTTTTCTCTTTCCTTGGTACTAGGAAGAGTCTGGAGTAGAATCCTTTGCCCTGTTCTGTTATAGGTACTCTTTCCACAGCTCTCATCTTTGTTAATTCCGCTATCTGCTTTAGAGCTTCTGTTTTTTGATTTGGAGGTAGGTTTGGCATTCCTCTTTTACTGGTAAGGTGTGGAAGTGGAACCTGTAGCCTTGGTCTATGGTTTGCAAAATCCACTTGTCTTTTGTGATATAGTGCCAATTTTTTGAAAATATGGCTAACTTTCCGCCTAAAGGTGCTGCTATTTGTTCCCTGGTAGGCGCGCCAGAGCCAAGTCACTGTGATTGTCCTGTTGTAGTGGCAGTGGTTGTGTCTGTGCCTCGGTTATTGCCTTGCCACTGTCGTCCTCTGTAGGCACCTCCTCTGGATTGATTTCTGCCTCTAGAGCGTCTATTCCTGCCTCTTTGAGATTTTGAGGAGTCTGGAAAGGACCAATTTTGGCAGGCCAGTTCCTGCTAAACCTTGGGGGCTGAACCTGTAAGAAATCCTTAACTGTTTGTACAGATTTTGCCTTCTCTTCCATTTTCTTCATTACTTGCTGAGCAGGTGTACCAAATAGACTGGTCTTATCCATAGGAGCATCTAACAGCTTTGCTTTAACATGATCCGGCAAGGCCTGTTCTTTCAACCATGCATGCCTTCTTATCACTGTGCCAGTCATGGCTGATCTAAATGAAGCCTCCAGTGCATCATAGCCACATTTTAAAGAATGGTTACTAACCTGTTGGATGTTATTTACCATTTCTAAAACATATTTCTTATCTAAGGAGTCATCAGAGGACAGCTTCTTAGTTAACTGATCAAGCATAAACTCTTGGTATTGGATCATATGAAACTGACAGTTTAAAGCTCTAGCTGAGAGAGTAGCAGAGGTGTAAACTTTTTTCCCCCATCTCTCTAAGGACCTGGATTCCCTTTCAGAAGGAATAGGGTTTTTTGCTGAGGTCGAGGCTACTGCATTAGGCCCCTGGGATATAGTCTCAGGATCTGCAAGTGGGGCCTTGTATAGGTGGTGATGAGTGTCTGGCACCCTGTAAAATCTATCTGGTTTGGCAGGGGCTGGAGGTAAAGTATCAGGAGCGTGCAAACATCATTAAATGCATCATCCACAACAGGCAGTACTGGAGGTATAGCTAAGGGCCTATGTTGTGGTAAGTGCAGAAATGTCCTAAGCCTTTTCTTGAATCTGAGAAATCTTGTCCCTGCCATTGGAATTGTTCTCTCATGGCATGTAAGGTTTCCCAAAGGAAAATTCCTCTGGTGGAGAGGCAGATGGAATGGATTCTTCAGCATCTGAATCTTCATAAGTAGAAAAAGGAGCCTCTGGCTGGTCTGTAATGTCTGAGTCATCCGCAGAATCATCAGAGGACACTGGCTCGGGGTGCTCTGCCCTAGATCTCTTTTCTGGCGGCTGAGAGGCCCTGTCTGGGTGAGATTGGGATCCTCTAATTAAGGACATTAAATCCTCTGCCAGAGTAAGCATTTGTGAACTAGAAGTGGGCCTGTGTGAAGGGGGCTTAACAGGCACTGATTTAACAGTTTTGGCTGCTTTAGCCCTGGCAAAGGCCTTAATAGACATGGCTGCAGGAGGCCTAGCAGCACCACGTGCTGGGGTAGAGACATCCAAAGGGATGGTGTCTGATAAATCACTAGGAACCACAGTAGTAGGCAAAACTTCTGAGGCCGATTCAACTAAGGTAGCAGGAGCCTCAGTAGTAGTCATGGATTCGGCTGAAGATTGACCAGCTTTCTCGGTTTCGGCCGAAACCGAGACACTTGCGGCTTGCTTAACCGTGGTTTCGGCCGAAACCGCTGACCGCGAGTGTCTGTCTTTTTCTTTGCGTTTTTTAACAATTTGGGTAGTCGGAGGATCCGACGGCATAATGTACGCAAAATCGGAGCCGAAAAACTGTTCAGCAAACTCCGACCGACGCCTAAGCGTTCGTCGGTTGAAGGAAGCACAGGCCGAACAGGCTGCTACGTCGTGGTCTGGGCCTAAGCAAGGCAGGCAGTAAGAGTGGAAATCTTTATGAGGTATTTGTTTCCCACAAGTTAAACAGTTATTGACTTTTTCTGACATCGGCTGAGGCAAGAAAGAGTCCCCAACGGGGTACTTAGCTTTTTAGAAGTCTTCGAAGTAGTATTCGGTAGTAGTAATCTCTGGATCTGACCGACCGGCACTTGCGAACAGCTTCTGCTTCGGGCGCCACGCGGCAAGAAAGACGGAGGAAAATGGCGTCGGCTGATGCCTTTATACCCGAAGACCAGCAGAGATGACGTCGGGTGAAGTGCGACATCAGCCGAAGCCGGACCCAGACTTTGGAATCCGGCCGACCGAAGGGCTGCCTGATGACAGGACAACCCATTTGTTATGACTGCAGATGCATCCTTGAAGGACATCAGGGTTAACATTTTAAGGCAAATCACAGACAGGTGAAAAGTACAAGTTGTTTATACTAATACAAAGTTCGGCATCTCACAGGAAGCATAAGCTATTACTTATGTATGTGTATACTACTTCCTGCAAAGAGACAGAGTAGCTTTACTTTGCGTGTGTAAAACTACAAAAATGTAAGGGAGCCATCATCAACTACAGAAGACAGTGGAAAAATGCGTGGACTCTTCCCACTGACTTTTAGATGCCATCATGGCACTACACAGTTATATTCCAGTCACTCAGCCGTTCAAACAGTTTGATATATACACAGCACGATATCACCAACAGGTCACAGCGTTATCAAAATATCAGGTGAAAGGTATGCCCTGCCCATTGCCCTCCGATTAAGAATACATTATACGGAGCTCATGAATCACACATTTTCTTTACATTTTTTAATACAACATTATTAAGGACTGACATTCACATGGCAAAAAAAGTACCCATCACAATGTCGGATATTAAGCTGTTAATATTATAAATGAGTAGCAGCCAGGTCCATAAATCATAATACATTAAATTCTCAATTAACCGGCACCCATGGGGATTGGTAGATGCCAGATACTTGTAGTTTCTGGTTGTTTGAGAGACGCTATTAAAAATAGACCTGACTAATACTGTACCCTATACTATTTGTTTGGATTCACTTGTTCTCAGGTTGGGGAAAAAGGGAATTTACTCCTATCTTCCTTTTTAAAACTCAAAACAAAAGGTATATTTCTGTGGGGAGGGGGGAAACCAAGTGCAACACATGAAAATTGTGCTGTACTTCCTAGATTTTTTTTTCCCGATTCCTTGAGAGTGCTGGTTGCTTCAGTTCTGGTTAACTGAGAGTTTACTGTACCATCTTTGAGTCATTAACAATACATGGCAGGGTAGCAATCTTACCAAAATAAATTCCAGCTCCAGGCAGCATTATTTCTCGCCTTCTCTGACTTAAGCTCGTAGAAATGAAGTAACCTGTGTGCAGGTTGTTGCCACATAAACGCATTGTGAATGTACGTGCCCAACACAAGCTTTACTACCCTGGGAGCTATGAGTGCCATTGTAGCCAGAGCTGGAATAAGCACCCGTGCCTCCTGCAGTTCCGAAATACGGTATTTGATCATGGACTTTTTACACTTTCCAATTCCTGCCAAAGAAAGTTTAAGCATAAAATTGTACCCAGTTAAAGTGAGACGTCCGCTTCCCCAGTCCACACAAGCTGACTGCACTTTGGCGGCTATGAACAACTGAAGTTTTTTTTAAAATTACACGCTCATAAGCCACTGCCTCACAAAGCTGATGTCCTGATGATGCGTGATGACAGCAACCATAAATTTAAAGAGGCGGGGAGGAAAGACAAAACAGTGCTGACAACTTTCTAAAGAGCTCTTCTAATGACCTTCAAAACAAATTTAATGAGTCTAAATTACAGGCATGTATAAAACTATGCACATTTTTTTAAACAAAAAACATTTTATGAATTATTACTTAGAATATAGGCAATCATAAATTCGCACACATGAAAACAAACCACATTGACACAATCTTCTATACAGTCCTTGGCAAACAAACACTGAATAGCTCATTCAATTCCTGCCTTCCCTCAAACCCCACTTCCTCCTCCAATACACCGCTCTGCACTCATTGTTCCAGAAACAAAGTATATACATTCATCCATAATTAATCCAGCCAGGAGCACTAGTACCTTGTATTCCAAAATGTTGACTGGCTCCTAGCTCATTTTCACTCTATTCTTCACTGCAGCTTGGTTTACAAACTTCTCTAATTTAGTCATTGCCATCTCAGAAATTCTCTTACTAGTTTCCAGCTGTTCCACAATACTATGTTCCCTCACTTCACTCTCTCGGCTGCCTCATAGCTTAGCACACTCAACACAGTGGCAATAGAGCCTTCTCAACTCTATGCCCTAAAACACAGAGAGAAGTACTTGTCTGCATCAGGATCCTTCCCCCCTCCTTTCTTTCCATACAGCCCAGAGAAGCTATTTAAGCATCCAGTGCAGCATTTACAGTTACTTAAGCATGCAGTCTTCTCACATAATTGCCAGTTTATTGCAATTTCTAACCTCTTCATTCAGATGGGACTTTGGTATGGATACTTGAAAGATTAGGGCATCTTTTTTGTAGTTGAAATTTCCAGTGTAATTTCTTTGCTCCTGTTACTCAATGATATATTGTTGGGTACACCTACTACCTTTCCAGGTTAAAAACTGCCCTTATACAATAGTTGTCTTAACCATGGAAGTCGAATAAGAAGCAAATTTGTTTCACAGTGCATGTATTGTCCTACAAGACATTGCTGGCTATTGTAAATACCTTTAAGATATTTGTCTGTTCTGTAAATAGGCCACAGCTGAACAAGGTCCATTGTGGTCCAGTTTATCTATCTGCTTTTAATAAAACTTGAGTATCAACTTGATCCCCTTACATTTTGGTAAATGTGCTGGATTACCCCCTTCTCTAGGGGTTACTACCTCCTCACAGGTAGCACCTTCTCATTTTGCATGTTTAAATTTAATGGTGCTCACAAAACAGATGAGATAAACCCTACATATGATCATGCACTGGTTCTAGTGCTAGAGGGATATGTACCTGTATTTCATGCATCAGGCAGAACACTTCAAAGACCAATACTAAACTGGCACGGTTAGGCTACTAGCTAATGGCCTAACTTGAGGTCCCAAAAATAACATGAGACAGCATATGATGACCCTTGTTCCAACTGTGGCAGCTGGTCATAATCTATCTGACTGATACTGGCACTCTGGCAGCAAGTGAGATGAAGGACAAGAAGCAAACCTGAGTGCTAAGTATCTAATCCTGCCCCAGAGGCAATTCCATGCATGGGCCACACATTCCCCTGCCATGGAAGGCTGGGTGCAGAAAATCTGCCAGAGATATAGGAGCCAAATATTGCTGGAGCTGTTACATGACCAGTGTCGGGTCTGAAGGTTGAACAGACTGCAAGGTTGGAGGTTTAGAAACAATTTTACCTGCTTTATGACATTGTCTACAGTCCTGGTATGACTTTTTTTCTCTCCCTTTCCTAGTCTTTTCTGATCTCTCTCTGTACCAGGCCTTGCTGAAACATCAGAAGATTGCTGAGGGAGCATCTGTATTTTGATCATTCAACTTTACTGGAAGCACTTAAATAAATTACACTCTGTACACACAAACACACAAACAGTACAATAAATAAAATACAGACTTGCTTTAGTACAAAGAAAAAAGTAATAAAAAAGAAGCAAGAAAGGTGTGATTGAGTCCTTGGTTTGTGAAATACAGAAGTAACATGCCAAGAGTAGAAAAAAGTACAGTTTTGTACCTACCATAAATGTAGATGTTCTGCAGTCATCACACTTGGGTTATCCTGTTGTCAGGCGGTCCCGCAGTCGGCCGGAATTCCAGAGTCTTGGTCCGACGTCGGTTGCTGTCACCTCATCCCTGACGTCAGTGCGCCAGGGGTATATATAATGCAACCGACACCATTTTCTTCAGTTTTTCTTGCCCCAGATGTCAGGTGCCCCCAAAAAGGTGGTCAGAATTAGTACCAAATGGAGTGAACACTGCACAAACAAAATCCCTTCAGCTATAAGCAAATACATCAGTAAGGCATAGCAGAGATTTAGCCAGTAGAACAGAGGGGATGGAGGGAGGGTAACCTGGACTGCAGCAGGGTGAACACTCGAACATCTACATTTATGGTAGGTACAAAACTGTACTATGTTCATCGTGTTACCCTGCTGCAGTCATCACACTTGGGTTGAATCTCAAAGCTAAGGTAGGGGGGAGGTATCATAGAGGGTTAGTGGAGGCAATAAGGCCCTGCAGAACTGCAGTGGCAAAGCCCGCCCTGGACTTAGAGTAAAGAGGTAAGTGATAGTGTTTGGTAAAGGTGTGTACCGAACTCCAAGTTGCAGCTTCCCCCCTGAGAAAGGTTGTAGAGGTAGCTGTTGCCCTGGTAGAGTGGGTTCTAATGGTAGCAGGGACTGGTTTCCCATGATGGGTATAACAGAACCGTATGCAATGACCTATCCATTTAGAAATGGTTTGCTTAGATATAGCCTTCCCTTGAGAAGCTGTAGCATAGGATACAAAGAGCTGGTCAGTTTTTCTGAAAGCCTTAGTTTTGTCCAAGTAGTAACGAAGCTGCCTGTGAATGTCCGAGGAATACAGGTGTCTCTCACCTTTGTCCTGTGGATTGGGGAAGAAGGTGGGTAGGTGGATGGTTTGATTTAAAGCTACAATGGAAACCACCTTAGGCATAAAGGAAGGATTAGTTTGTAGAGAAACTCTGTCTTGATGAAAAATGAGGAAAGGTTCCACTGCCATTAGTGCTTGTAGTTCTGAGACTCTCCTAGCTGAAGTTATTGCTAGGAACAGGGCAGTCTTCCATGATAGGAACTGAAGGTCTGCAGAGAAAGCTGGTTCAAAGGGAGGCAGCGTTAATTTTTCCAGAACAAAGTTGAGGTCCCATGTTGGTGTAAGAGCTCTCCTGGGTGGTCTAATGTTTTTTGTCCCTCTGAGGAACTGCCTTAGAAGAGGATTTGAAAATAAAGGTGGATCCATGTCGTAGTGAGCTGAAATAGCTGAAGCATGGATTTTAATTCAGGAAAAGGAAAGTCATTTGTGCAACATCTCAGCTAAATACTGTAGAATGTGAAGCATGTGAGGCTGAATTGTGTCTTGGCCTTTAGCTTGGTTCCAGGCACAAAACCTTTTCCATTTGTCTGAATAAGCCTTTCTGGTGCTTGGCCTCCTGGCTTCCAGAATAACATCCAGAACTGCTTGTGAAAGAGGAGCTGGTTGGATGTTTAGTGGATTTGCCATGCAGCCAGATTTAAAGTTTTGAGCTGGCTGTGAAGAATCTGTTTTGTTGTGTGAGCAAATGGGGTATTTGAGGCAATATCCATGGTGGGCTGTGAGCCATATTCTTCAATAGCGGGTACCAGTGCTGGCGTGGCCAGTCTGGGGCTATGAGAATCAGTCGTGGTCTCTCCTTTTTGACCTTCAAAAGAACCTTTGTGAGGAGAGGTAATGGAGGGAAGGCATATGCTGTCAGGTTTTTCCAACTGAAAGAGAGAGCGTCCACTTTCCAAGCTTGATGGTGAAATATCCTTGTACAAACTTTTGTCAGTTGGTAGTTTTGAGGACTGGCAAACAGGTCTATGTTTGGAAGGCCCCATTTTTGAGTTATCATTGCAAATATTTGTGGGTCTAGTTTCCACTCGTGGGGATCTTTGATGTTTCTGCCGAGGTCGTCTGCCAATGTGTTCTTCTGTCCTGGCAGGAATTGAGCTTGTAACTGGACTTGGTAGGCCAGAGCTGTGTTCCATAAGATCATTGCTTGCCTGCATAGAGGGTAGGAATGTGTGCCCCCTTGTTTGTTTATGTACCACATTACTGTGGTGTTGTCAGTCTTTATTGCAAGTTGTCCTGGATGTAATAGATCCTTGAAGGCTGTCAGAGCTTTCTGTACAGCTAGCATCTCTTTTTGATTTATGTGCAGATTTCTTTGATCTGCAGTTCATAGGCCTTGAATGCATTGTCCTGCCATGTGTGCCCCCCCAGGCGTAGTCTGAAGCATCTGTTGTGATAGTTTGCCTGGCTGGGGGCAAGGTGAAAGGCTGACCCTTGTTGAGGTGACATGCCTGTGACCACCATAGAAATTCCTGTTGTAGGCAGGGAATGAGAGATATGATTGTGTCCAAGCTGTGGCTGTGTTCAGACCATACACTTTTTAGGTACCACTGTAATTTCCTCATATGCAGCTTTGCAAATGGTATTAGTATGCAAGATGCCATGAAGCCCAAAGCCTGCAGAATTTTTCTTGATGTTAATTGGGTCTTTGTTGCCATTGTCTTGAAATATTGAGTCAGTTGTAGTTGCTTGTCTGGTGTAAGATAAGCCTTCTGGGCCGTTGTATTCAAGCTGGCACCCAGGAATGTCATTTTTTGTGAGGGTACTAGTTTTGACTTCTTTTCGTTTACTGTGTACCCCAGACAGTTTAGTAGATGCTTCACAAAGGCCAGATGATGTAAGAGAATGTCTTTGCTTTCTGCTTGGATGAGGCAGTCGTCCAGGTATGGATATATTTTAATTCCGTTTTGTCTGCAGTATGCAATTACTGGTGCCAGGCATTTTGTGAAAACTCTGGGTGCAGTAGATAAGCCAAAGGGCAGTGCAGAGAATTGGTAATGGGTTGAACCTGCAATGAAACGGAGGTATCTTCTGCAACTTTGTCTGATAGGGACAGGCAGGTATGCCTCCTTGAGGTCCAACGTTACTAGCCATGCTTCCTTGTCCAACATGGAAAGTAGCTGCTGTAGTGTTAGCATCTTGAATTTGGGAACTTGTAAGTAAGTGTTTAGAATTGAAAGGTCCAGAATTGGTCTCAAAGCATGGTCCTTTCTGGGTACTAGAAAGAGTCTTGAGTAAAATCCTTGGCCTTGCTCTCGAGTTGGTACCAGTTGAATGGCTCTCATGTCCATGAGAGCTGTAATTTGCTTTTGTGCCTCTGCCCACTGATTTTGTGGCAGGTTTGGCATTCCTCTTTTCATTGGCAAGGTGTGAAAGTGGAATCTGTATCCTCGTAAAATTATGTCTAGGACCCATTTGTCCTTTGTGACAATGTGCCAGTTGTCTGCAAAAAGTGCGAGTTTGCCCCCCAAGGGGGCTGCCAAGAGAGTATTGCTTGGCCAGATGAGGTGCAAGTCATTGAGTTTGCCTTCTGGTGGATTGAGACCCGTCTTCTCCTCCCTTCTGTGTTGTAGTGCCCCATTGGCGAGGTTTATACTGGGCTTGTGGTTGTCCTCTGCCCCTTGGGTGCCTGTATTTACCCCTCTGTGGTCTGTCAGTGGTTGGAAAGGACCAATTTTTTGTTGGCCAGTTTCTGCTGAAGCGAGGGGGTTGTACTTGTAGGAAATCTTTGATTGTCTGCATAGATTTTGCCTTATCTTCCATTTTCTTTAAAACTTCTTCTGCTTTAACTTCAAAAAGAACATCCTGCTGTAAGGGAGCATCTAGTAGTTTTGCTTTAACATGATCAGGCAGAGTTTGTTCCTTTAACCAAGCATGCCTACATATAACAGACCCAGTGACAGCTGCTCTGCAGGAGGCCTCCAAAGAATCAAACCCACATTGTAAGGTATGTTTGCCCACCTGCTCAGTGGCGTGCAAAAGATCCTGTACTTCTTTCAATTCAGATTGTTGGGGAGGGAGGTTATCATTTGCTTTAACTGAGAGATTAGAAATTGCTGATACTTAAGCATATGAAATTGACAATCCAGTGCCCTCATAGCTAGTGTGGCTGAGGTGTAAACCTTTTTCCCCCACCTGTCTAGTGCTCTGGAATCCCTCTCAGAAGGTACTGGGTTTTTAGCCATAGAAGCCTTAGCCCCCTTGGGACCCTGGGAGATAGTCTCTGGGTCAGCTACTGGGCTTTTGTAAAGAAATTTGTGGGAATCAGGCACTCTGTAGTATTTGTCAGGCTTAGCCGGAGCAGGAGGTAGAGAGTCTGGGTTGAAACTGGATTCTAAATAGACATAATCCACAATGTCCAAAACAGGTGGGATGGCAAGAGGTCTGTGTTGGGGGAGTAAAAGAAACTCTGAACCTTTTCTTTGAATCAGAGTAGTCCTGACCTTCCCAGTGAAAATGTTCCCTCATAGTGTGTAAAGTTTCCCCAAAGGAGTAGTCTTCAGGAGGAGAAGCTGAGGGAATAGAGTCCTCAGCATCAGAATCTTCAGAGAGAAGGAATAGTCTTGGTCCTCAGAGGAGCCCGAAGAAATGGACATTTGCTCAGAGGAAGCAGAATCTTCCTCTTGTCTAGGCCTTTTGTCAGGAGGAGGCTGTGATCCCCCGATTAAAGAAATCGAATCTTCAGCCATTTTGAGCATCTGTTTCTTAGGCATAGGGCCTTGAACAGGAGACTGAAGCGCAGTCCTTCTAGATTTAGAAGGAGTCTTCGACTTAGAAAACGTTTTAATGGTGAGAGTCGTCGGTCTGAAAACGTCTTCAGGAACAGATGGCGTTTCTGTAGCACAGACGTCTTTAGAAGCAAAGTCGTCAGGAGGACCTGAAGTAAAAGGCTACATCGGCCTGGTACATTCCGTCAAAATTTCCGTAGTGGTCTCGGGTTCCAGATCTGCGGTAGTCAGGGGCTGCATCGGAGCCTCACTGAGAACCGGAGAACGGATCAGCCGAGGCCTCGGAATCTGGCTTAGGCCTGGGCTGTCGGTCCTTATCCCTGCGCTTTTTGTGCATGCCGGTAGTCGGTTGCTCCGACGGCATGGTGCAGTTACATTTTCTACCAAAATAGTGTCGTGCAAAATCAAAACGTCTTTTAATAGTACGCTTATTAAACCTAGCACAAAACCGACAAGAAGTGACGTCGTGGTCTGGGCCTAGGCAAGGTATGCAATAAGAATGAAAATCCTTATGAGGTATTTGCTTCCCACAAGTAATACAATTAACTTTTTCTGACATCGGTCTGAGGCAAGAAAAGTTTCCTCAACGGGGTACTTCGCTTTACAGAAGACTTCTGAGATTTTCGAATTCGAATTTCAGACCGGAGTCGGCCGACCGGCACTTGCGAACTGCTTCTGGTTCAGGCACCGCGCGGCAAGAAAGAATGAAGAAAATGGCGTTGGTTGCATTATATATACCCCTGGCGCACTGACGTCAGGGATGAGGCAACAGCAACCGACGTCGGACCAAGACTTTGGAATTCCGGCCGACTGCGGGACCGCCTGACGACAGGATAACCCAAGTGTGATGACTGCAGCAGGGTAACACGATGAACATCAAACAAAAACCAATGAACAGACTATGCCACAAAAAAAAAACACAGGATCTTAGCACATGACCACAGAGTGACATAATTACAGAACTATTAACAATATTTAGATTATGACAAAACAATCAGTGAATCAAGATGTGATCATAAAAGTACAAAATTCCCATGGCTCAATGACTTTAAGAGATGGAGAGTAGACTGTCACCCACATAACCAGAATTTGATTAGACACTCAGGTGCTAGAGTAGCTGTATTTGGGAGGGAGGCTTGAGCAGCTAATGTTAGTTCTCCTTCCTCAGTAAGAGGGGGCAGGTTTCCACTCATGGCCAGGCACTCCTTAGTGGGGAACAGTCTGTGACCTTATGGCTGAAGACGAGCTGAAAAAGAATCCACAAACAGGAGGGGGATAGTGGTTAATGATGTCTCATGCATTGCAGTGTGTGACACTATTATATGCTCCAGCCCAGTTAGGACTCTACTCCTTTTGCACAATAACAATCCTCTTCCCTGGAGGCACATGTGATGTCCTCAGGCCAGATTCTCACCCATCAGTGTATGCTAATTTCATTCAGAATCACTACTAATAGCATTCTCTTCCGG
>NC_056744.1:1681753558-1681786058 GCF_019279795.1 Protopterus annectens | reverse complement strand
CTAAACAAACGTTAAGTCTCGAGTGGGAGTTGGTTGGGATTTCTTTTGATTAACTGTAATACCCAGATGAGTGAACAGGTGTAGAATGAAGTTTGAGGCTTGCAGCAGGAGATGCCTGGTGGGAATGGTGGTGAGCCAGTCGTCTAGATAAGGAAACACCCGGAATCTGTGCAGTCTCAATTGAGTTGTAACTGCCGCCATGCATCTGATTAACACCCTGGGGGCTATGGTGAGTCCAAAGGGGAGCACTCTGAACTGGAAACAACTGGCTCCTTGCCAAAAGCAGAGAACACTTCTGGAGCATTTGTCCATTTTTATGTGGTAATACGAGTCTTGAAGGTCTATACAGCACATCCATTTTCCTCTAGAAAAGGAAGTAAGACTGAACTGAGATCATTCAGAATTTTGTTTGCTGAACAAGCATGTACAGAACGCTAAGATCCCAAAACTGGTTTCAAGTCCCCTGTCTTTTTTTAGCCCCAAAAAGAACCTGGAGTAAAACCCAGATCATATCTGGTCTGGTGGGACTTCTTGGATGACACTTTTCTAGCAGCTTTTGAATCTCTAAGGCTGTTTGGTCCTGACTGGGTGGGTGCCACATCTGCAACCAAGTATCAGAAGTTATTTGTCAGCAGGCTATTGAGTGCAATAAAACTCTTCCTCCGACTGTTTCCAGAGGTAAGCAACCAGGCCTCCTTTCAGGATCGCTAGTAGGGTTTGTCCAGAGAAAATCTCTGGAGCCCTGACTTTGTGGGCCACTTCTGCCAAGGGGTCAGCATCTTCCATTAGAGCATCCATCTCTGCCCTGAGGGGAGCCATCACCACATGCATCCTGAAAAGGCCATTGGGACTTTTTGAACCTCATCTTTCCACTCCTCTAATTCCTAAAGAAAGACCGTACGTATGCCCACTGCAGATAGGGTCTTTCCATCCTTCTCGCATCTGGCTAGAGTTTCTTTGACTTTGAGGCCAAAGACTATCGTCAAAGGAAGCACTGACGAAGGAAGACTTAAATAGCTCCACAAACTCACACAAGCACATCCAGGAGCGACGCCTTATGGCAATGCCTGAAACCGCTGCCCTGGTTATCCCTTCAGCTGCATGTGCAATGAGCCTCATGGGCGAGTTAGAATTAGACTCCAGGGTGGCTAGCTGAGAGGCAAACTTATCCTGCACCTCTTCAGACACAGCTCCTGCAAAGGTATCCGACAACTCCTTGATCACATCCCTCTGGAGCCTAGTGAAACATGCCATAAAATTCAAAGACCTTAAGATGAAGGTTGACGCGTACACCCGTTTCCCAAATCTGTCCATCATACTGGACTCTCAGTTAGGGGAATGAACAGTGGGACTTTCATCGGAGAGTTCCTCTTTGGAGGCCACTGCCACCACCATACCATCTACTGCTAAGCCCTTGGCCCAATGCTGGTGGTCTACAGAGGCTGACAAAATTTTGTCTAGTCTCCAGGGAATTGTCTCTAAGGCATCAGGAGCCTTCCATGCCCACTGTGCAATTAATTTAATAAGATCATTAGTGGGAGGTGTCACCCAAGAAGTTGAGAGGCAAGTACCAAAAGCTTGCAAGTACACAAATTCCTCAGAGGTCGGGATTTTGAGCTGCCAGTTACCCCTCCGAGGATCTTTAGGTGGCCTCTGAAGGGAAAAATCTTCAGGGGGCGACTGGGGGGAACCCTCCCCATCATCAAAGTCCATGTCTTCAGTGACACATTCTTCCAGGGAATCTAAGTGCTTCCACTTGCACGTCTTTCTTCGGGATGGCTCCTCAGCAGGGATCTCTGAGAAGGACTTTGAAGAAGAGGGGCCCTGTGTAGGGATAGCTTTCAGTTTTGGTGCTCACTGCCCAGGCATGGAGGATGGTGGCAGCTCTGGTCAAGGAGGAGTCTGGGAATATAATTCTGACAAAGAAGGAGCTAGCTGAGAGTCTGTACAGGACTCTCCATAACCTGGAAGGCAGGGCCCCCTGAAGAGAGATGGAAGCCCGGAACAGAGAAAGACAACCTCGGAACAGAGGTCACACCCTGCTCTGAGAGACCCACCTCCAAAACAAGCACTGAGGAAGAGCCCACAGCTACCAAAGTTCCCAGAGTTAAAGACGACCCCAAATAAAAAAAGCCAGGACTGATCCAAAACCCTCAGACCTGACAGTGGAACTACAACCCCCCCCCCCGAGTCCACCAATTCCAAAGGAACCAAAGAAGTCAGGGCAGATCCTGGCACCAAAGGCAGATGGGCTATTGATACCAGAGCAGCTGGAACCGGTGGGATCAAAGTAGGAAGCTCTAAGCAATCTGAGGAGGTTAGAGTAAGAAGATTTGTTCGAGTCCTGGGAGAAAACGCATAAACTCTAGAAGGAAGAGGGATCTGGGAAGACAAAGACCCCTGGCCACTAGGAGCTGATCCACCAACCTCACAATATCCACATCAGTGAAACTCCCACAAGAAAGGACAGATAATCCAGAGGGGGATTCTGGCCATGTGTCATAGTAGTAACTGTTGCAGAGGAGGTGGTCTGTTCAGACAGTCTCTGAACCGTGGCCTTCAATTCCATAGACATGGAGGAGTCAGAAGGCTTATGCTTCTTTGTCACCTGGTGTCTAAGGAGAAGTCAGCACTCTGAGGATCTCTAAGATGTCTCCGAAGGAGATTTCTTCCAGGGTGACCAGGGGGAACCCTCCTCATCACTGAAGTCCTTGTCTTCTAAGACAGATTCTTCTGGGGAATCTAATATGGTCAGATTTAGAAAGAGAAGGAGCAGTCTTGGACAAGGCTTCTTCAAAAGAAGACTTAAGTAAGCCTTTCAATATTCATTTTTATGCTCAACCAAGGCCCTGTTACTAAAGGCCTGGCAGACAGAACATTCTTAGTCCAAATGAGCTGCAGCCAGACAAACACAGGAAGAGTGCTCATCCAAATTGGGCATCTTCTGGCTGCAATCCTGGCACTGTTTAAACCCTGTAGTGCCTTTTGATCAGCCATGTTGACAAAAGGAAGGACAGGAGTCAAATGGCACAAACATACAAACATTCACATGAAAGGAAAGGAGAGAAAAAATACCAACTATTGTAGAAAGAAATACCAAGAATTGGTAAAGAGAAATAAAAAAACAACTATGGTAAGACAGAGAACTACCTAATGACGTAAAGAATGAAAAGGAGGGGGGCTACCAACGATGATAGAGGGAATACCGTAAGGTATGGGGGGAAAAACACTCAACCATAAAAGGTGGGTAAAGACTAACATAACAGAAATATAAGTATTAAGAGTAGAAAGGAGATGAGAAAAACTTTCATAAATAAAGAAATTTTATTTGGCTGCAAGAGGAATGGCTGACATGTCCTGTGACAAGAGTGACAAACGAGATCTGAGGTAATATGAAGATGGGTATTGTGTGTAGAGTCTTGGCTCAAGAATTTTTGACTGGCACGAGCGGTATAATGGCTGAGCCAGTTCCAAGGATCGGAACAAGAGTACACAAAGGTCAAGGACGAATGAAGACTGACAACATGAGATCACTTGCTCCCATAACAAGTGCCCAGGCTGTTCTCAAAAATATCTAAACTAGTACTTGCTTTAATGTAATTTGGTAGTCTGTTCCATGCATCAGCTGTTTCCTCAGAGGTTGCCTGATTCTCTTGTACTTTTTGATAACCCCAAACATTCCCAAAGATAGTTGTCTCTAAATACCCTATATACCCAAGATGACAAACATCCCAGTTTTTCCAGGACAGTCCTGGTTTGGAAGTCTCTGTTCTGGAATACTGAACATTGTCATTGGGACACAGAAATGTCCCAATTTAGACCGCTCAGTCTGAATGGTGACCTGGCTTCCCGGGGCACCTAGTCCCACTGCTTTCCCATCCTGAGCAGCTCTGGGGACGTTAAGATTTTTTTTGGGGATGTCACTGGGTACTGGGTAAGGTTGGATGTCTTCACCCTGGCAGGAGCATTCCATGCTCTGCCACCATCTGTCAGTCACTCCCTCCAGGACTTCTGTCATGGGGTGCTCTGCCTGACCCCACTCACTCAGGCATAGCTTTTCAGGCCCCATACCCATCTGCCCGGTGCACCCTTACTGACTTCTGTCAGGGCAGACCCCTACAAGCCTCCCCTTCGACCTGGCCAAGAGATCTTCCCCAGCCACGGCCCCCCCCATGTCAGGAGACTCTGCCACCTCCATGTCTGCCGCAAGCTGCCAAATCATGCCCTCGGACCTTCTCAAGGGAGCTTCCCTCTGATCCTGTCTGCCACTCCAGAACTCCCATCGGCCACTGAGGGGCAGATCCACTCACATGAAGGCTTCAGAGTCCCCCTGCTTTCCCATCCAGAGCAGCTCTGGGGACTTTGTGATCTTTCAAGGATGCCGTCAGTTATGAGGTGAAGTTGAATGCCTTCACCCTGGCAGGAGCTCTCCAGGCCCCACCACCATCCGCCCTGGTGTTTCCTCAAGGACTTCCATCATGGGGAGTTCTGCTCTGCCTGATCGCTTTCACCCAGGCAGGAGCACTCCAGGCCCTGCTGCTGTCCGACAGTCACTCCCTTAAGGACTTCAATTGTGGGAAGCTCTGCCTGACCCCCCCCCTCACCCAGCCCTGACACTATCTGCCTTTCTACCCCTTCCAGACTTCCTTCCCAGAGGGGGCATGGTCCAAACCCCTGACCCAGGTGGGAGCTGTTCTGTCCCAGTCACTTTCCACCTCTCTCTCCCTTCCAGACTTCCATCGGGATGGACCCCCTCCAGGCTTAAGCTTATACCCAGGAGCGAGAGGTCTTTTCCAGGGTTACGTATCTCCTGACTGCTGCCAAATTGTGCAGTGTTACATGTGCTCTTGGAGCCTCTCAAGGGATCTTCCCAGCCTCATGGAACTCTGCTGGGCCCCAAAGCCTCAGACTGTCCCTCGTCCAGACTTCTGTGACACTGGTTCTCCCCTTTGCCTTGCACCTAGAGCTTTCAAACATGCAGGGGAGATAGCCTGGGTCCTCCCATCTCTGCACATTCTGCAGCACACCTCAATCTCTCTCCCCCATGATGCCAGGTACCGACAAATGTACATGGCTTCGAGCCTCTTGCCTCCTGGGTAGTACAGTTTACAGAGTGGCATCCCAACAGTGCCGGGTGAAGGACAGGAGGCCAACCTGCTGGTTTGCAAGATGAAATGGTGGTCCTATCTCTACTCCCATAGGGGCCGGGAGAATGGGACTGCAGATCTGGCTTCTTGGGGCAGCCCTCAAGTGTCCCAGTTTAAGTCCTGCAGCAAAATGGTCACCTTGTATATACCTGAAGATCATCACCTTTTAGATATCTATGAGAGACACTTTACAAGTACAGATATTTTAGTCTTTCATACTAACTTAAATTTTCACATCAGTGGGTCCCCTTGGAACATTTCTGCTATACTCTTTCCAGTTTAGTCATGCTTGTTTCCTTATGAAGGTTCCCATATTGTTATTCTATACTCAAGTTTGGGTCTAAAGTAACCAACAATGACTTCATCATTTCTGATTTCCTAGACTATTTATCTTTTTATACACTATAGTTCATTAACCAATTAGCGGATATAATTAGAAAAACTCAGAGCTGGAGCTAACCATATACTTGGGTCCTTTAATGAATCTACACCTTCAATCATTGTGTGCTGTACTATATATTCACTTTTTAATTTACGTCTCCCAACTCTCATATGCTTGGTTTCTGATGTCTTTATCAGCATATCATTCTCCTGTGCCCAAATGGTCAATTTAGTCAAGTTCTCTTGAAGACATGGTTTACCTGTAACACGTAATCAGTTTACCCAATATCAGGTCATCTGCATCTAGACTACAGAACACCTCAGATGAAAAAGTTAGGCCTGAAAAACAATCTAAACAAGTAAGGGCCTAGGACACAGCCCTGCGGGACACCCTGAATGCAACCAAGAATTTCACCCGTCCAATTACTGTACGATACTTGTCATATCCTATTTGTATGCCATGCAGCTATTCATCTCATTAAGAGTCCAAAGATAACTGGCTGTTCTAATTTACTGATCAGTGTTTTGTGCATAACCCTGCCAAATGCTAAAGTTAAATTTATTAATCAAACTATATATAGCTAAAAACTGGTTGGATCGTACGAAGTTATCCTGGAAAGAATTTAAGAATTTAGCTTTCAAATACATAACCTCACAAAAACTATATACAGGAAACATTAACAAACAAAGATATTACCAGAAATACTGGAAGCTTTTATTTGATCTCATTTCGGGGGATTAGCTTAAGGTCAGAGAAAGTATGTACTCATTGCAGGTCCGTACTACGGGATATTTTATTTAAGTACCTTATAAAAGTTTGATTTGTTGATTGTGTCTCCTATTTCTAAATGCTAGCAGTAAGTACTGATATTGGAACCGGTTAGGCTCCTGATGTAGAAAGCAGTAGCACTGTTTTGTATATATGCATAGTTTGGCTGTTCCTATATTTTTCTTTCTTTTTTTGTTTTAGTAATAAGGAAGGTATTGATACGAGAGTTACATTGTCACTGCACGGTTTTGTTTCATTCAATTAAACAATGTACAATACTTTCTGTACAAAATAATAAAACAATATTGGAGAAAATAAAATCTAGATAAATTACATCACAGCTATTACTGTTTCGGGCTGGTGACATTTCTCAAAATTTAAAAATAAATGCAAGCCGGCACCACAGCTACCAATAAACAACTTTTAATTAAACAACACAGTTGAACAACTTAAAAACTCAAGCAATACTTTTGCTAAAAATAACTTCATGAGGCAAAAAAGGTGCAACAAGCAAATGAAAGTACTTTTATACAAAGCTACAAAGTCAGTGATGAGTCATGTGACAATGAATTAACTCACAGCAATTAAGATTTAAAAGTAAATTCACTTATTTCTGTTTCTTAAGTCTTTTAAAATAGGTTTAATAGTAAATACTTAAGTCTGGACTCGTTTGTGCCCTTAATCTTAATATCAATCTGCCCTCCTTCTGTCTCATTATCATTTCTCAAATCACCTCCTCTATTTTTTTCTAAAATAACTTGCAATATTAAAAACTTAAAATCATGTGTCTTATTTGTCTCCTTAATGTGTTTGTACAACGCATTTGTCTCAACTTTTCTACATATCTTAGACAAATGATCACATCTGCGTTCTTTACATTTTCTGATAGATTTGCCTATATAGAAGGCTTCACACTGTTGGCATACTGCCGTACAGACCACATTTTTAGTATCACACGTACCATATGCTGTCATAAACTTCACTTTATCTGTGTAAATATAGCTTCAATATTGGCAACTATTGCATTTGTGTACCATTTTTGTTACTGGTAATGTGACCTAAATTCTGTTTGTGTTCCTTGTAACACAATCTATTATTTAGGCTGTTAGAACTTTTATAAGCAAATGGAGTCGTTCATGTCCAATATTCTTAAACTGGGGAATTTGTTGTACCATGAACCAATATTTACTTATTGCCTGTTTGACTATGGCTGTACTTCTGTTGTATGTTAATGTGCATCTAAATTTACATTTCTTGGTGCTATCAACTTCATTAATTGTGTCCAGGTTATGTACGGTGCCTCTGATTTACAAAAATTAGTCTAGCTGTACAATTTCTTTGGTCTTTGATGTCCATCTCTATGGCAGTCACTGCGTTACCCCTCGGTACAAAATCTCGGGCAATATGGTCCATTTGAATGTTCATTGTGCTATTTATAATATTCAGCTTCACTGTTTTGGTATATTTTGAAATATGTGAGGTGGGTACATACTAGTCCTGTGTAAATAGGTATTTCTTTTAAATTCCTTTTTATATATTGTAGTTTCAATATGTCCAGCATGCCCCTTAACTAATCTAATGTCCAAGAAATCAATCTGAGCAAAATGTAACATGCTCTTAAATTAAAAAAAAAAAAAAAAAACAGTAGATTTATTATTATAATTAAGAAAATCATTAAACAAAATGGAGCCTGACATATGAGAAAAAGGTTATCAGCAAATCATTTGTAAAATAAAATGTTGCTACGATATTGATTTCTTAATGAAAGCACAGTCAGTTTCCCATTTGTTCATAACTACGTTTGTAGAACTATTGGCCACTGGCATGGCTACAGCCACCCGTTTGTTGTTTATAGTAATGATCAAGAAACAAAAAAAAGTATTTAAAATTAATTTTAATGAGGCACAAATTAGCATTTGAATCTGTAGATGTATATATGGGGTTCCCAGCAATAAACTCTTGAACATATTCTACACCTATGTTACTTGGTACAGAAGAGAAAAGTGACTTTACATCAAGGGTAACAAAATAACAGTCTAATACATTATTGTTGGTGGACCACCTAAACAACATTCCTCAGGCATCCTCTCACTTTCCAAGATTTCATTAAACAATCTGGTTAAAAACTCCACTGCCATTTCACCTAAACACCTCCATGCTTCCACAGGTATGCCATCTGGACCAACAGCCTTTCCATTCTTCATCCTCTTCATAGCTATCCTTACTTCCTCCTTGCTAATCCATTGTACTTCATGATTCACTATCCCCACATCATCCAACCTTCTCTCCCTCTCATTCTCTTCATTCATCAGCCCCTCAAAGTACTCTTTCCATCTGCTCAACACACTCTCCTCGCGTGTGAGTATGTTTCCCTCACTATCCTTTATCACCTTTACCTGCTGCACAAATGTTGAGACAAACACATTGTACAAACACATTAAGAAGAGAAATTATACACATACGTTTGTTATTTTATAAAAAAAAATTAGAATAGGTAATTTGAGAAATCATACACAAAGAGGGAAGAACAGATGGATAGTAAGATTCAGGGCACATGTGCGTCCAGGGTTAAATGAAGCATTTACTATTATACCTTTAAACCTTAACTGCCAAGATAATTGTTCACATGGCTCACCACTGCCTTTGTAGTTTTGCATAAAAGTACTTTCATTTGCCTGTTGCACCTTTTTGCCAGATGAAGCTATTTGTAGCTTGCATTTTTAAGTTTTTCAACTGTGTTGTTTTATTAAAAGTTGCTTATTGGTTGCCATGGGTCTAATTTGCTTTTATTTTTAAGAATTTATCAACATTTGTGGCAAAATTGGCTTTATCTACGTGGCAGAGCTTTTCTTTCTCTGAAATTTCTTAAAAAAGTTACCATAGCCATGTTGGTTCCTTCCAGGACTCTGATTGTTCTGTTGCTGTTGGCCACTTTGAAACCAAAGCTGACGTTGGCCGAATGCATCCTTGAAAAGGTATGTTGCCGAGCCTGAAACTTAATACCAACAGCTGATAAGATCTTGCCCTCTTTTTGTAAATGGACTCTGGGTGGTTTAATATTAATGTATCAAAGAAGATAAACCCATCAGAGGGCATTAAGAAAGGTTGCCTCAGTGTCCTTGCTGAAGTCTATGAGGCACAACAAAGTATGATGGTCAAGAACTACAGCAGCACTTGCTGCTCAACTGCACTCTCTCTAAAATTGTGAGACAGATGCTTAGTAAGTTTAATAACAGAATGATCAGAGACTGTAGTTTGAGCTCCTGCTGTCCATCTGGCAACTCTTTCGGTGACCGTCTCACTTGTTCAGCCACCTCTTACTGGACTCTTAGCATACGAGATAGTTTGCCTACAGTAAGGAAAACCTAGAAGTGCAAATGTGTTTCCCAAACCTGCCTGTGGGCCTCAATTCCTTATCCAGGGAATGGGCAACAGAAGTCTACCATGTAGGAGCATTTTTAAGGGCTGCTTCACCAATAAGCAGCACTCTTAGCAAGGCTCATGTGCAATGGTTATCCACTTCCTGAACAGAAAAAAAAGGACATGCAAAACTAGAATCATCTAGCCCAAATAAGGCATGGTGGTACACCCAGAGGATAAATGTTAGAAAAACTCTTGATCATTTTGCATTGGAATGGCAACACCCAGGATCATCCAAGCCAATTTAACATGACAGCTGACTGCATATATAGCTTAAGAAACACAAAAGTCCAAAAGGGCTCCTACAAAATTTCATCTCTCTTAGAGCATCATTTAACAGTAATAGTCTGTTTCTTACAATAAAACAAGGGCACTGTTCCTCAAACAAGCCTCACTCCAGGCTAGGGGCAAACCTCTCAAAGTGAGTGCCACAGATGGCATGCAGATTAAAGTGGTACCCCAAAATTAAATGTCTAGGGGTTATGCAATCAAAGAACACTTTTCTGAACCTATAGTAAAAAACATCACAAATCTGGCTCATCACTTAAACTCCTATTTGCCTCTATATTACAGATCAAATGTACTCAATGTATCATGGATTCAAAAGCAATGGCCTATGACAAAGCAGTGAGATCTGTTAAAAACTCTCTGTAGCACAATCCTCACATTGCTACAATATGAGAGTCTGACTGTACCTAATAATGCCACAGAATTAACTACTCCATACTATGCTCTACATATCATCTGCTATACATAATATGTGCTGCAGCCAATAAATTAATCTGTTGTAATTCTATAAAACAGCCAAGACCAGCAGATAGTTTCAAATTATAGGGATACAGAGCCTTCAGTAGGCATGGGAATATAGCCTGTAGCCATATCATCCCTACAAAATAAATTAGAATGTACTGCCAAATGCCATTTATGTTCCTAAGCTTTTTTAATCTTTAACAACAGATTTATGCTCACATAAGATGAAATACCATTTGTAATTTTCAGGCACAAAGGTTAAAACACCACTATTTGCAGAAACTGAAAAAAATATTGATATTTTTTATCTTGTCATTTTAATTATTTCTAACCCCAAATTCCTTCAAGGAAAAGACATGTTGACGTGATCTTGTTTTGTTGGAAAGCTGCTTCTTGCCAATAAAGCACTGTGACGGCACAGCTGATGAGATTACAATAGCCTAACTCAATGTTATCAGATCACAGTTCCATTCACTTAGAATAGTAGTAGTGAGAAATACTGTTGAATCAATAAAAATGTCAGAGACTTTTTTGCAGTAACTCTTACATATGGTCCTACATATGTGTTACACAATCTATGAACAGTTTTTGTAAAAGAACATAAATTAACCTTGTCAAAAAAGTGATATTTTGTGAGTTTCAGGTCCTTTCTTCTGGGAGTCGGCCACATTGTCATCTCCTGGTTTGCAAAGCTCAGTTGCTCTCTCTGATTATCAGGTTTATTCATTCTTTAACTATAAAAGAAGTAACACACTTATGGCCCTAGCTGCCCAATAAGCAATTAATAGGAAATCAAAATCAAAATCTAAACCAACTGTAACTGCAGTACAGAACAGTACAAAGTAGACAAAATAATGGCAAGTGAGAGCTTTAGAAAGGGGGATGTGCAAATTACATTTAAATGGAATTTGTGAGAATACACACAGAATAATGTTTAGGAGGAGGATGGATGCACAAATTGAACAATTTATATAATGTCAGAGTCAATGACCATAGCAAAAAAGAAAATGTATATAAACTGCATGGAAATAATGAAAAATCAAGAAATTAAAAAAACAGCCTTGCACACTACTGAAACTTAAACCAACAAAATATAAGTGTGCTGGAGTGGTCAAGAAGTACACAACTTTAATTGTTGTACATGTCCCATACCTTAATTTAATGCATCTACTGTTTGTGTCATTCAGTGTACCTTATATCCCCTTTTAAAATATCTACACAATAATTGCTTACAACGAGTAAAGTTGGGTACATAGCGAAAATGTTCCACCTGCCTTGCATTCTACATAGACAAGACAGAAAGAAAATTAAACATGAGGCTATACAAACACAAATACGATATAAAAAATAAAAACAATAATGCTTTATTTAAACATTCAATTACCTGTTTTGCCTTTATAGATTTTAAATCTGGTATTACCGACAGGGTTGAGTTAGACTATGGGGGGGGGGTGATAGTTGGGAGACGAAGCTCGAATACAGGGAACTGTACTGGCAAATGAGACTTAATGCCACTACCCCCCAGGTTTTAATGAAAACTGTATCTACTGTGCCAGTATTAAAACTATGGGCAGCAAAGCTGTAAGGGCATAACACCACAGAACTACATTACCCATATGACTAAGAAAAGGGCAGTATTGGAGAATCACAGTTCCCCCAATTTTTTCACGGTCACTTCTGGCATTACTGAGTTTGTTTACATCTCATCTTATATTTTTCCTTTACAAAGCAATAACTGCTACCAGTGAAGTTTTGTGTAGACTGACACCTGATAGCAGCTGCATGTTGATATTTAGTAATAATGCCTTTGGGCTTATTTATTACTACCATTATAATTTTTTTAAAGAAATTTGCATTTTATGATACTTGTTGGATCATTTTATCACAAAATGTATTTGTAAACATCTATTTTTGTATTCATGTGTTTTTACGATTTCTAAAACAGTATTTTAATTCTCTTTGTTCGAGCAGGTTGTGTCTGTTTAAGAGGTATGTGTATAAAGAAACCAACCAAATGAGTTAATTGGTGTTTTAATCATATTTTAGAATAAAATGGTGATTAGTTAATTATTTGGCCATTGTATATAAAATGAAGGTACGGATGAAAACGCTGATTTAAGGTGGAGCTTTAAGCACAGTGTTTTACAATTTGCGATTGGACATTAAAGGTACTGAAATTTAAAATATCTTGATTTTGGGTTCTTGGCTACTCCAAAATAATGGAAATGTCACTATGAGTCGTTTTACTTTCTATTAATGCATGTGTATCAATGTCACTGTGTGAAGTATGCTTTAACAAATATGTTAAAAATAGGTTTACGGCCCCAGGATAGGAACTGAATGCAGCTTTATGACAGAGCAAAGAGTTGTGAATTTTGAGCCTGGAAAGCTTTATAACCTCTGTGGGTGTGAAATAACCAGAGACATGCAGGTACCTTATTGTTTTTTGTTTTCCTTATAAAAAGGCTTGCAGATGTGAGAGGCAAAGTGATGCAACAACAAACAAGGAAGACCAGTTCCTTAAAGTATCATCGAACTGTATTCACTACAAGCATGGTGTGCAGTGAGTATGCTAACTAGGAAGAAATGCCACAAAGTGGGAAAATTGCTATGCCCTGCTTTCTACTAAGAAAGTATGAGGATAATCATCTAGGGAGCGAAATACACTGTAAGAAACGGAAATTTTGCATTTAGGATAAATAACACATGAAGACAAGAAAACAGGTCCAACCTCCATGAGGTTTATATTCAACTTAATTTTCTAGAACTTCTGTATGCCACAATATGTTAATCATTGTAGACTGTTCATTAGTATTTAATGATATGTCTCGTATCTAACATTTCCCTTTTGAGCCAAAAATGTGGCAAGTATGCATTACATTATACTGATGATTAGAAAATTAACCTTAACATTTCACTACACATACTGCTCCAGTGGCATACGGGATAAAGCTCCGACACTGGCTCAGGTGACCCAAGTTCAATTATTGCCTCTGGTGACAAATAGAGCAGCAGGGAGGAATGGTCATGCCTGTCCTGGGAGGGTATTCAATGATGATCTCCAAGGCAAGGCATGGTCCAAAGAAGTAAGTTTACCCTCAGACACTGTCAACATGCTCAGGAGGCGGGGAACAGAGTAGTTAAGGCATATAAAAATACTCTGGATGGAGAGATGGATTAAAATATGGCAGAGCCCCCAGAATGCCCTTAAGATCAACGAACGGGCCAGCAATAGCAGAGTGAGTCGGAGGGTGGGGGTAGGAGGTTAGCTGGTAGACCTGGGGCTTTGGGAAGCTGAGCCTATTGAAAGATGCTAAGAAGGATCAAAAACATTATACAGTGTGCGTCATGAGATACTTGCATCAAATGTGAAACTTCTTTCTTTGGAATTGTTTTTAACTGTGGAACAGCCCAGTTTATTCAACTGTCTACCATACCTGGAGGACAGGACTGCTTACACTGTACATTTGGTCTTGCTTCTGGAACATAACATAACACAACACCACCACCACTCCTCACTTCGAGAGATGAACAACCAGGATCCAAATGAAACACAAATCTTCAGATAAAACTGTTTTAATTCCAGCTCCTCGGTGAAAACACTTTCTTGGAATACACATCTCATCAAACATCAAGCTTATATACACATTATACATCAATTAAATAATTAATTCATTAAACCAATTACCCCTTAAAGCAAACTTCTACAATTCAATTCCCCATTAAGTCCCATAGGGACCACTGTATTAAATTTCAAAATGTAAATACTTTCTTTATATAGAGGTTTTTCCTTTAAAATATTTTCATCCATACAAAAATTAATTTGTTCTAAAATGCTTCCCTTCAGTAACGAATAATTATCGTTATGTGATTTCATAAAATGAGCAGCAAATGTTTTTTCTTCTTTACAATTTTTAATGTCCCTAATATGTTCCATAAATCTTAACCGAAACATCCTTTTCGTTTCTCCCACATAGAACATATTACAAGGACAACTCAAAATATAAATTACCCCCTTTGCTTCTGGAACAGTTGAATACCAGATTATTTGAATTTCTGCGTCGAATGCTGTCACTTCTTCCTTGTCGTCAGGGGTATAAAACATGCAGCTGATGCCATTACATCAGTTTTTCTTGCCCCAGATGTCAGGTGCCCCCACAATAAGAAGCAATTATATAGTGTGGTACAACCCCAGCAAAAAGCAAATACACATGATATGTCAAACAATTAGGAAAGGTAGAGCCAAGAGAAGTCAGGGGGCTGGAGGGAGGGTAACCAGGACTGCAACAGTGAATACACTTTAACATCTACATTTATGGTAAGTGTACACAACTGTACTATGTTCTTCGTGTTGCAGTCATCACATTTGGGTTGATTCCCAAAGCTAAGGAAGGGAGGAGGAAGTTAAAGAGCATTAGGGCCAGCTATAAACCCTGCAAGGCTGCAGGGGCAAATCCAGCTCTGGATTTAGAAAAGATAGGCAAGTGATAATGCTTGGTGAAGGTATGTACAGAGCTCGAGGTAGCAGCTTCAAGGATGTCCCTGGTAGGGACCCCTCTCAGAAATGCTGCAGAGGTAGGTGCAGCCCTGGTGGAATGTGATCTTATCCCCTGTGGGTAGGTTTTTCCATGGTGCTTGTAGCAGAAATGAATGCATGGTTTGCTCTGAAATAGCCTTCCCCTCTGCCCCTGCAGAAAAGCTAACTAACAGCTGTTCAGATTTTCTGATAGATTCTATTTGGACAGGACTAAGCCTAAGTAGTCTGTGCATGTCCAGAGTGTGCAGTATTCATTCCCCTTTGTTTTGTAGATTAGGGAAAAAATGTAAAACAAATGAATGGACTGATTTAGGGCCACAGAAGACACCATCTTGGGCATAAAAGGAAGGATTAGTCCTGAGGGAAACCCTGTCCGCATGGAAGATAATGAAGGGTTCCACTGCCATGAGGGCCTGTAATTCAGACACTCTTCTAACTGAAGTAATGGCTAGAAGGAAGGCTGTTTTCCAAGAAAGGAATTTCAACTCTGCTGTAGCAGCTGGTTGAAAGGGGGAAAGAGTGAGCTTTTCCAATACAAAGTTAAGGTCCCAGGCTGGAGTGGGAGCTCTCCTGAGGGGGGGGGTCTTAATTTTTTGGCCCCTCTAAGGAAATGCTTTAGCAAAGGGCGAGAGAAGAGGGGTGGCTCAGTATTATAATATGCTGAAATGGCAGAGGCATGAATTTTAATTGACGAGAAGGATAGGCCCTTGTGGAGCATTTCTGTTAAGTACTGTAGAATATGAGGTAAGCTGGGCACTGCTGTGGCCATCCCCTGAGCTAGGCTCCAGGAACAGTACATTTTCCACTTTTCAGCATAGGTTTTTCTAGTACTAGGCCTCCTTGCCTCTAGAATGCCATCCAGTACCTGCTTACTGAGGGAAGCTAGGGGAGAGCTCAAGGAATTAGCCAGGCTGCAAGGTTCAGGGTTTGAAGCTGAGGGTGCAGAATCTGGCCCATCTGCTGGGAAAGCAGGCAAGGGGTCTGAGGCAGGTGCCATGGTTGTAGCAGTGTCATAATGCGCAAGAGGGGGTACCATTGCTGGCATGGCCAGTCTGGCGCAATCAGTATTGTCCTTGACTTGTCCTGTTTGATCTTTAGTATAACCTTCAAGAGGAGAGGTAGAGGGAGAAAGGCATAAACTGATGATCTTTCCCAGGTGAAGGACAGGGCATCCAATTTCCAAGCTTGGCTGTGGGGAGTTCTTGTGCAGAATTTGTGCAATTGGTAGTTTTGAGGGGAGGCAAACAGGTCTACCTCTGGAGTCCCCCATTTGTGCCTCAAGAGGTTGAATATTTTGGGTTCTAGTTTCCATTCGTGTGTGTCCATAAGATTTCTGCTTAGGTAGTCTTCCAGTGAATTTAGTTTGCCTGGCAGGAATTGAGCTTGCAGGTGTACTTGGTAAGTCAAGGCTGTGTTCCACAGAGCCATGGCTAGGTCTGCAGAGAGGGTACGAGTGGGTTCTCCCTTGCTCGTTTATGTATCATAACTGTGGTGTCGGTCTTTACCAATAGTTGTCCTGGAAGAATACAGTCTTTGAAGGCTGTCAGTGCATTCTGTACAGCTAACATTTCTTTTTGATCGATATGCAGGTGCATCTGTCTCAGGTTCCATTTGCCCTGAATGCAATGCCCTGCCATGTAAGCCCCCCAATGCACAGTCTGATTAGTCTGTTAGGGTTTGGGTGGCAGGGGGTAGAGTGAAAGGGAGTCCCTTGCTGTGGTAGAAGGCCTCTGCCCACCAAAGGAACTCTGTCTTCATACAAGTAACGACAGAAATCATTGTTTCCATGTCCTGAGAATGTTGACACCATAGGCTTTTTAAATACCATTGGAGTTTCCTCATATGCACTCTTGCATATGGAATTAGTAAAATGCAAGAGGCCATGAACCCCAGGGCCTGCAGTATTTTCCTTGCAGACAGCTGGGGTTTTGTGGCCAATAGTTTGAAGTAGGTTGTCAAATGAACTTGCTTCTCTGAGTGAGGAATGCCATCTGGGAAGTTGTGTTCAAGCTTGCTCCCAGGAATACAATCTGTTGGCAGGGTACTAGCTGAGATTTCTTTTCGTTGATGGTATACCCCAGAGAGGTTAGAATTTCTTTATGAATGCCAGGTGTTGTAATAGCAAGTCCTGGCTTTCTGCCTGAATAAGACAATCGTCCAGGTATGGGTATATTTGAATATTTCTCTGTCTGCAAAGTGCAATGGCTGGAGCTAGACACTTTGTGTATACCCTGGGCGCAGTAGATAATCCAAAGGGAAGTGCAGAGAACTGATAGTGCATGGAGTCTGCCCTGAAGCGTTGGCATTTCCTGCAAGATTCCCCTATTGGGACGTGTAGGTAAGCTTCCTTTAAGTCTAGGATTGCCAGACAGGCATTCTTGGTTAGCATGGGAAGAAGCTGTTGCAGAGTTAGCATTTTGAAACTACCAGAAAGGTGTTGAGAATACAGAGGTCCAGGCTAGGACGCCAGGAATGGTCTTTTCTGGGTGCCAGAAAAAAAGTCTTGAATAAAAACCTTGCCGCTTTGTTCTGCAGGGACAGGTTGAATAGCTCTGATATTGAGAAGAGAGAGAACCTGCTGTTGGGCCTCTGTCCATTGATTTGGGGGTAGGTCTGGCCAACCATTTGGGGTTGGTAGTGTATGGAAGTGGAATCTGTACCCTTGGGAAACTATGTTCAAAACCCATTTGTCCTGGGTAACGAGTTCCCAGTTTTCTGCATGCAGGGCGAGCTTTCCTCCTAAGGGAGCAGGGAGTTGAGCAGGGCTTGGAAGGGTTAAGGTTAAGTCATTGTGCCATTCTTCTGTAGGGGGGGGGGTGGCTTACTACTCCCTGCTTTGGAAGTGGGAGCCTCCCACTGTTTAGGTCTGGGCAAAGCCTGAGACTGTAGCCTAGGTGGTCTGCTGTTCCTGGGTTTGGACTGAGAAGGCCTAGAAGTGACTGGGAAGGACCAGTTCTTTGAAGGCCAATGCCTACTGAATCTGGTAGGCTGCACTTGTAGGAAATCTTTAACAGTTTGCATAGATTTAGCTTTTTCCTCCATCCTTTTGAGGACGTCTGCTTTGTTGCCAAAATGCGGTCTTGGTTTAAGGGAGCATCCAGTAATTTAGCTTTTACATGATCTGGCAAGTTTTGTTCCTTAAACCAAGCATGTCTTCTAATTACAGACCCAGTGACAGCAGCCCTGCAAAGATGCTTCTAAAGCGTCAAAACCACATTGCAAAGTATGTTTACCAACTTGCTCTGCAGAATGCATTAAATCCTGCAATTGTGTGTGTTCAGTGCAGTCAGGAATCAACATCATTTTTTGTTTAAGTAGCCCCATAACATGCTGCTGATACTTTAACATATGAAACTGGCAATTTAAAGTCCTAATGGCCAAAGTAGCAAAAATACATACCTTCTTACCCAATCTGTCTAAGGCTCTAAAATCTCTATCTGAAGGGGTAGGATTTTTGGCGGCAATAGCCTTAATGCCTTTTGGTCCTTGGGAAATGATCTCTGGATCCGCAGAAGGATTCTTGAAGAGGAACTTGAGAGTCAGGTACTCTAATACCAGTCAGGTTTTCTGGGAGCTGGAGGTAAAGTATCTAGGGCAAGGCTAGATTCCAAGAAAGCATGATCTACAATGTCCAGAACAGGAGGGATAGCTAAAGGCCTGTCTTAAGGTAGTAGTAAAGATTCCCTAAGTCCCTTTTTGGACTCAGAGTAATCCTGGCTTTCCCAGCAGAAATGCTCCCTAAGTGTGTGTGCAAGGTTTCACCGAAAGAAAAATCCCCTGGAGGGGAAGCGGAGGGAATGGAATCCTCTGCATCAAAATCCTCATAAGTAGACAAGGGCAAATCCTGGTAATCAGAAGGAGCAGAAATATCAGATTCCTGATCAGAAGAATCAGAAAAAAAATCAGTTCTAGGTCTCAGAGTGGGAAGGCTAGCTTCCCCTAATTAAAGGTAATAAGGTCTTCAGCTATTTTAAGCATTTGTTTTTTAGGCATATGGGGCTGAACCTGTGGTTTGGTCATCGGTTTTCTAGGCGTGGTGCAGATTTTTTGCGTGGATGAAAACAATGGCGTCTGTTTAATATGAATGTCTATAGGCCTGAATACACCCTCAGAAGCCGGTGCCTGCACAGTGGCTCCAGACCCATCCAAGGTAGAGGCATCCGCAGGTTCCATAGTCGAAGCAGCATCTCGTGGCATACTGGACTCCGAATGGGTCTCAGTAGAGGCCTGCAAATCAGAAGTAGCAGGTATCAGGGGCTGCCAAAGTGCCTGAATTCCGGCAGACTGATGACTAGCTTAATGGAAGCGCCGTCGGCAGTTTTGGACTTATGCGGTCTGTCTCGGTCTTTATCCTTACATTTTTTCGGAATATCTGTAGTCAGATGGCTCGATGAAGCCATTTTGGAGTACACAGAATGAGTACGAAAGTAATTAGCTGCAAAAATAGCCCGACAACGAATAGTTCGGGCGTTGAACAAGGCACAAAACCAACAACGAGGGACGTCATGGTCTAGGCCTAAACAGGGGATGCAGTAAGAATGAAAATCTCGGAGGTATTTGCTTTTACTGACATCGGTTAGAGCAAGAAAAAGGATCGCCAATGGGGTACTTACTTTTTTGAAGACTTCGGGTCTGAAACTCAAATGAAAATTTCAGGAGTCGGCCAACCGGCACTTGCAAACTGCGTCGGCTTCGGGCACCGCACAGCAAGAAAGACTGATGTAATGCCGTCGGCTGCATGTTTTATACCCCTGATGACCTGATGTCAAGGAAGAAGCGACAGCATCTGACACAGAAATCTGAAGACTCTGGTATTCAGGCCGGCTGAGGGCTACCTGCAGGCAGATAACCCAAATGTGATGACTGCAACAGTGAAACTCGAAGAACATCTTCTGGTTGTTCCTTTTTATGGTACTTTAGTTTTGATTTACTTGTATTTTTTAGATGTTGGTGACTTCTTTTATACAGCTTTCCACAGTCCCCATGGACTCCACAGGATCCCTGTTCAGCTGCTCTGCCGACAGCTTGGATTCAATCTGCAGATCTTCCTCATGGATTCTGTAAACTTACTTTGTCTCCAACCTGGAGCTCCATCAGTTTTCTGTCGTCTTTCATCACAGTAGAAGACATGTCTCTTCTTTATTTCCAGCTGTTTTTTTTTTTTTTTTTTTATGTCAACTTCCAGACATCAACGATGTTACTGAAGCACTGTAAATCTGCTTTTCAACCTTTCACCAATCACTAGTTGAACCTCTTTACCACACGCATATACATAGAGTTTTTCACAGGCATACGTTACTTCTAAATAGTTCCTTGACTATTTCAGCTATCTCTTTTATGCATCTGTAAATACTGTTAACCTACAGAAATGTGCTGTACGGTCTTGTAGGATCATAGCATCCCTTCCATTCTGACTGGCATCTACTTGCAACATATAACTGGCTCAAAGTACATTGAGTGTAGCAGTTACACTCCGGAACTTGGAAAAATACAATTTTGTTAAGAATTTTTCTTAAGTAATAAAGGTGTTTAACAAAGCTTTGTTAAGCACCTTTCAAAGCTGTTATGCTCTAGTCTTGTGCTGTGTTGTTAAAATCACCTTTTAAAGCTGTTATGCTCTAGTCTCATGTTTCAGCATAAAGAGCAACCAGTAAGAAACACCAGCTGGAAGCTGAAATAGCTTTAAAGGCTGTAATATGCTTTGAACTGCCACACCTTTTCCTGTGATATAGTGTTATGTGTATTACAGTTTTTAAAACTGTTAAAGGATCAGAGGTGCACCTGACTTCTGTTGCCTTCTGTAAGGCAGCAATAACTCTGCTATAGCTCGCAAAGCTGCAAGCAATTTGCACTCGTACACTTTTTTTTTATTTCACAGAACATTGCATCAGTTGAGGTTTAATGCAACAAAAAAGAACTGTGTGATAGCACTAAGTGTGTTATAGCCTAAAAAGCTGTAAAACACAACACACCTATAACGGTTTTCTATCTCCCTGTTACTGTAAGTATATGGAGCATGTAATCCACTGAAAATAATGTATAGTGACAGTGAATACAGTATCAGAAAAATATATAGCCAGAACTAGGACAAAAGCCAGATAAGCCATAACAGATAGATGGATAAAAAATCTAACAGACCATTTGTAGTTCATAATGTTCATTATAAACATTTCACACACTGCTCTGTTTCCACTGAGAATACTTCTTAGCATTGTGTATGCTGCAAACAATTGCTTTTTCGCTTTGCCGCTGGTGGCCCTACTCTGTTGCCATCAGTTACACTACACCCCCATCTGATAATTCATACCAGAGTTCTGGTCCACATGCACTAAGTTTATTAGCAGTGAACTTCAATGGCAACCTTTCTGTCTAGTCAGCCTTTCTAAATCCTTTCTTACACTCTTTTCCCCTTTCTCCATGACTGCATCCATCTTTTGGTCATTAGTGAAATGGTCAGTCCTGTCTTCATCTCCCTCAGATATGCTTGAAAAAATATATCTATCCTAGGGGCTTACAGTGAGAGGCAGTTGGCCACAGAATGCTAACATCCTCTGCTGAAGGATCAGTGATGCAAATTGCCGCCTGAGGGCGAGCATTTGCCTTGCCAAACTACAGCCTGATGGTAGCCTTTTCTAGTGGGTGTGCAGACGTTTTACCCACATGAGCAGGGTACTGTGACAGACTGCACATTCCTCTCACCCAGAGATAGGGTTAACACTAGTGGAAACACCCTCATACCCAGGACACAAGCAACCCTCATGGCTGCATGAATGACAGTCCCTTTGCATGGTTCTCACCCCCCCCCCATGGTTTTGGGAGGATCTCCCGACCAGGAGGGAATGAAAAGGTTCAAGCCCAGTGCATCTCTCAGCTGTATAGATTTTCTTAAAAAGTCCAGATTTTTGCCTCATATTTTGGTTCCTTTCCTCATAAAATCTGTGGTTTTCTAGCAAATCTCAGAGGATTGAAGTTATTAATTAATGACAGACATTTGAGTTTCAGACTCCATATCCTTCAGAAAATGCAAGCTGATGTTATTAATCTATCAACTTTCTATTTTTGGGCCCTTGTCCCCCTATTATTTTAGGCTTTGTCCAGATTTTCCGCTCTAAGAGGTTGAGTATGGTAGGAAAAGCTCAATGATTGGCCAATATAGAGCAAAAGAACCTAGAAAAAGAAAAAAAAACAAAAAAAAAACAAAACGGAAGTCTACTGGCACCAGGATTACTCCCTGCAGTATACTACTAGACATTTGCTTTATTCCTGACATAGACCCACTCTCTACAATACTCTTATGTCCTACCCTTGAACCATGCAGTCATCCAGCTCCTTGATTTTAGCCCTAGCCCCAAACCCTCCAGTTTTCTTATCAGTCACCTGTGCAAGACTTAGTGAATGGACTTAGAAGTCCACTGAGGCCATTTCTACAAGTACGCCCCTTCCTCCTCCCCAGCTAAGCTCACCTGCAATCCAGTCATAAAACTGGATCATATTTGACAGACAGCTCCTTCTGCCACACACCTGCATTGGTTACTGATGTGGAGACTGATCTTCTTGAGAGAACTACTAGGCTTTGCAGAGTACTAGAATAATAAAATATGCTGATAACTGAAAACTGGGCAACAGTTACTTTAACATAAGATACTGAAAATCTCCAAAATGGCCAACAAAACATACACACCTGTTGCAGTAGTAATGACCTCACCTATACTATCAGGAAATAAAGCATCATGGTACTTCGCAAAAAAAAATATAGAAATTGTGATTACAGAATAAATGGTTAAATCATAAAAACACCAAAGATCTAGGGAAAATAGAAGGCAATTTTACATTTTGATCAGTGTGGATCTAACAAAGTCAGAAAAGCATATTCTGTAATGCATGCAAGTCTAAAGGGTATACCTAATCAATCCACTTTATACCTAAATGATCAGATCCATTACTGAATATAATAATGCATTTAAAGCCTTCAAGTCATTTGAAAGCACTAGCAAAGGTGAAAAAGTTCTTTCCTATAAAAGTTATATGACTCGAAAACTTGACCCATTCAGAAAAGCTTCAGGAATGGCCATATTCTGTTTCTTATCTTCTTCTTCTTTCGGCTGCTCCCATTAGGGGTCGCCACAGCAGATCAACTGTTTCCATTTCTTCCTGTCCTCTGCATCTGGCTCTGTCACACCAACCACCTGCATGCCCTCTCTCACCACATCCATAAACCTTATCTTAAGCCTTCCTCTTTTCCTGTTACCTGGCAGCTTCATCCTTAGCATCTTTTTCCCCAATATACTCTGCATCCCTCCTCAGCACGTCCAAACCAATGTAATATTGCCTCTCTGGCTTTGTCTCCAAACCTTCCAACCTGGGTTGACCCTCTAATATACTTATTCCTAATCCTGTCTATCCTCGTCACACCCAGTGCAAATCTTAACATCTTCAAATCTGCCACGTCAAGCTCTGACTCCTGCCTTTTTGTCAATGCCACTGTCTCCAACCCATATGACATAGCTGGTCTCACTACTCTCTTGTAGACCTTCCCTTTCACTCTTACTGGTACTAGTCTGTCACAAATCACTCCTGACACTCTTCTCCACCCACTCCATCCTGCTTGTACTCTCTTCTTCACCTCTCTTCCATACTCACCATTACTCTGAACTGTTGATCCCAAGTACTTAAACTCATTCACCTTCGCCACCTCTACTCCCTGCATCCTCACCATTCCTCTATCCTCCCTCTCATTCACACACACATATTCTGTCTTAGTCCTGCTGACCTTCATTCCTCTTCTCTCTAGAGCATATCTCCACCTCTCCATGGTCTCCTCCACCTGTTTTCTTACTCTCACTACAGATCACAATGTCATCTGCAAACATCACAGTCCACAGGGACTCCTGCCTGATCTCATCTGTCAACCTGTCCATCACCACTGCAAATAAGAAAGGGCTCACAGCTGATCCTTGATGTAATCCCACCTCCACCTTAAATGCATCTGTCACTCCCACCGCAGACCTCACCGCTGTCACACTACCCTCGTACATATCCTGTACCACTCTTACATACTTCTCAGATACTCCCGACTTCCTCATACAATACCACAACTCCTCTCTAGGCACCCTGTCATATGCTTTCTCTAAAATCGACAAAGACACAATGCAACTCCTTCTGACCTTCTCTGTACTTCTCCATCAACACTCACACAGCAAACATCACATCTGTAGTGCTCTTTCCTGGCATGAAACCATACTGCTGATCACTAATCATCACCTCCCTTCTTAACCTAGCTTCCACTACTCTTTGCCATAACTTCATGCTGTGACTGATCAGTTTAATCCCTCTGTAGTTACTACAGCTCTGCACATCACCCTTATTCGTAAAAATTGGTACCAAAACACTTTCTCCGTTCCTCAGGAATCCTCTCACTTTCCAAGATTTCATTAAACAATCTAGTTAAAAACTCCACTGCCATTTCACCTAAACACGTCCATGCTTCCACAGGTATGTCATCGGGACCAACAGCCTTTCCGTTCTTCATCCTCTTCATAGCTATCCTTACTTCCTCCTTGCTAATTCACTGCACTTCATTATTCACTATCCGCACATCATCCAACCTTCTCTCCCTCTCATTCTCTTCATTCATCAACCCCTCAAACTACTCTTTCCATCTGCTCAACACACTCTCCTTGCTTGTGAGTACATTTCCCTCATTATCCTTTATCACCTTTACCTGTTGCACATCTTTACTAGCTCGGTCCATCTGTCTAGCCAATTGGTACAGTCCTTTTCTCCCTCCTTAGTGTCCAACCTTTAATACAACTCTTCATACGCCTTTTCCTTAGCCTTTGCCACCTCTCTCTTTGCCATGCACCTCATCTCCTTATACTCGTCTACTTTCTTCATCTCTTTGACAACCCCACTTCTTCTTCGCCAACCTCTTTCTCTGTATACTCTCCTGGTACTTCTTCATTCCACCACCAGGTCTCCTTGTCCTCCTTCCTCTTTCCAGATGTCACACCAAGCACCTTTCTTGCCATCTCTCTTATTCCGTTTCTTATAGGTTACTATTATGTGACATGACCCATACCACTCAACCTCTTAGAACAAGAAAACTGGACAAAGGCCCAAAAATAGGGACACTTTTTAAATATTGCTCTGATAAACTTAGAAAGTTGACAGAATGACAGGCTTTGCATTAGCATGAATTTTCTGAAGGTTATGAAGTCTACATCTTAAATGTCTGCCATTTTATGACTTCAGTCCTCAATAATTTGCCAGTGATTTGCCAGAAAACAGTAACTTTATGAAAAATTGGTCAAAAATATGAGGCGAAAATCTGTACAGCTGAGAGGTATGGAACGTCTATTTGGTTTAAGGTAATGTCTGACTCAGTTGTGTTTGAAAGCGTGTCGGCTAGTCTTTTTTCCATCCAAGTGTTGCAGCTCATCTGACTTTTGTCTTTATTCCGCCTATATATTTTTCTCTTACTGTTTGCAGCCCCCTGCTAGATTTCAAGACCACTACTTTCTCTCCCTTTCTTGCAATTCCTGAACAATTTGCAACAAGGCACTTCTATACCCATTTGTTCTCGTCACTGGACCATCTTTACATCGTACTAGCCATGTCAACCCACCTGTCCTTTAACACTGTTTGTAGAGCCCCTATTCCTAATCAAATTCCTTGTGTTGCAAAGTAATACTACCCAGCAATGCTCACTTGCCCTCATTTTCCCTATTATCTTTGGCATCTGTTTCCTTTTTTAACTTATTTCTACCCCCTACTATTTTTACTTCTGTGATATTCCCCCATCAAGTTACTGAAAACATATGATCATTGAAATGTGCTCTTCTTTCTACCCCACTAATAAGCCGCGGTGGTGCAGTGGTAGAGTTGTCGCCTCACAGCAAGAGGTTCTCCCGTTCGATTCTTAGCTGGCGCCTTCTGTGTGGAGTCTGCATGTCCTCCCCATGGTTGAGTGGCGTTCAAAAGACATGCATAAATGGGCGCGCCTTCGTTGAAGGTTGGGCGTCGGGCTGGCACCTCGGCACCATGAAAATCTACTGCCAATCATTAGCAGACCGGAGTTTCGCTGTGGCAACCCCTAAATGGGAAAAGACGAAAGAACAACTAAGCATTGATGTCCTTCTTGAGTTAAGATGGTGCTCGTCACTGGAATACTGATGGTTTCCTTCCTAGGTCTCCCCCAATCCTCTTACCAGTCTCAAGTGCTTTTAGCCTTTGTCTCTTACTACAATCCTACTCCCTAATCTTTTCCATTGTTTTTTTTATAGCATGCTGGCTACTGGCACAGGTCAACACTTCTGAAAATGCTACTGCTAACTTCCTCTCCCCTGACATCACCCTGGCTTTGTTTACTACCACCCCAGTTTTACCTGACATGTCACTGCTGCCTAGATACACCACACTATGCATCCATCCTCTCTGTGGCAACTTTTGCTGCTTCTTCTAATGCCTTAATACAATGCACCCAATTTCACTGATATATCAGGTCTCTCCTTTCTCTCTTGCCAAGGCTTACAACCCTTTTATTGACAAAATACATTATCAGCATAACCTTCCCTTTCTCCACAGAAGTTCTCAGGGATTTCATCATTAACCCTTTCCACTACTCCTAACTATAAATATTCTTCTCCTCGTTCCACCTTCCTCAAACTTCCTCACTGGTGTTGGTTACCTCTCGCTCTCTGTGCTGCATCTGATCCCTTTCCCATCTTCCTTTTATTAATCCAACTTGGCAAGCATACAAGGATGCAAGATCACCTATATATGGCCTTGAAAATAACACCAGCAAGACTAATAGGCACATGGACAGCAACAGACAGCTATGAAGACACCATATGTGAAAAAATAATGGGAAAACAGAATAATCTGAAACAATTTTGGAACTTTGTCAATCAAGTGACTGGACAATCACATTAACATAATCTTCTACTGAATGACACAATACCTTTTACCACAAGAACCTCATCAAAAGACTTCCTCAATGGAACTTTCTCTCACCCCAGCATCAGTAATCCTTACCAACAATTTTCTGTGCAACCCCAGTTATACTCCTCCTACTTCAAAACTTAAAAAAAAAAAAAGGATATTGAAACTTGATGACCAAATCCCATCTGATTACCCAAAAGGGGCAGATGATTAAAATCCAAGGTTAATCTGCCTATGCAAAATCACATTCTCATACCTACTTCAACACCTTTACAGTCTTGCATTACTAAAATGTGTTGACAGTACTGCAGAAACAAGCAATTTTAAAACAGATCCCCAAAGCTGCTAGACCAAACTCAGCAAATGATTACAAGCCAATGTCCACACTACACACTTCAGGCAAAATCTTTGAAAACTGAATATGCTATCTTTGAAAAATGGGTATACTGTCAATTAAGAGTATTCATCCAAAAGATAATATATTCTCTCAAACATGGATTTTTTTTTGTCAGTGAGAAGCATAATTGCTTTCTTATGCACCCTTACTGATGACATCCTACTCAACATGGATGAAGGTAACAAACTCCCTATATTCACAGCAATAGCCAAAGCATTTGAGCTGGTAGATCATCTACTATCATACCCTTGTTAGTGCAGGAGTAAAGCAAACAAACCCTTCAATGGCTCAAAGACCTTCTAAATAATACATAGAAGCTTCACAGTTCAAATTAATTAGGCAGCTTCCTGCAGAACACCCACAATGGAAGTAGCTCCACAAGGATCTGTGTTATCTTCTATATCATTCTCCCCTTTCTTAAATTAACTAATTAAGTAATTAATTAATTCCCTTAATTAATTAAGGGATAGATTTATCACTCAGAGACTCCCTATGCTGTGGAATAGAGTCCCGGTCCATGTGAGGCAGAGCACCTCGCTGGCTCTGTTCAAGAGAAATCTTGACCTGTGGATGGGAGATCGTAGGTTTACCCTGGGAATCATCTCTGTGTCACTGCTGGACAGAGGCACAACAAACTAATGGGCACAGTATTTTTTCATATAAGGGGTGGCGTAAGCCACAAAAATTTGGGCTAGGCTTATAAATGCCTTAGGGCAGATAGCCTAGTATAAACCTATGAACCTATGAACTACCACACGATGACGTGATTTATAAATCTGATCATTCACATGCCATTATACCAAGAGTCAACTAAGTCAGAATCTCAAAAGACTGTCACGCTGTCTAAATAACAAGTTGTTGTATCTTCTGGCTTTTCCCGGTTAGGGGTCGCCACAGCAGAACTCCGGTCTGCTAATGATTGGCAGTAGATTTTTACGTGCAGAGTTGCCGACCTTGACGCACAACATTCAATGAAGGTACGCCCATTCACGCACGTCTCCACACAGAAGACGCTCTAGCTGAGAATCGAACAGGACGTCTTACTGTGAGGCGACAACGCTACCGCAGTAAGTCTAAATAACAAGTTAATGATTAAAAAAAGCAATGATATTTGGAACACAACTGAAACAGTCCCCATGCCTCATAATCGTAAAATGCTATAGAATACCAAAAGCAATTATAAACAGCAAATCACTTCAGGAAACTTGGAATCTGGTTAGACCAGCACTAAACTTTCTACATTATATAGAAATGACTAAGGCCAAAGGGAATAAAGCCCTTTTCTGGGCAGAGAAAAATCTCCCAATTTTATCCCCAGCAGGTAAAATTCCAGCAAGTAAAGTCCTTCTGGACAGATGAAATCTGCACTCCCTATAACTCATCTGTCTCAAAAACAAACTTACCTTCCCTTTCTGCTGCCTCCAACCTTAACTACCAATTCAGCACCCTTGCTCCCAAAGAGACCACTACTGCTTGTTTCTTTAAAATGCTAAATGGTTACCAGTCCAGTACAGAGCCAAACTTCTAACTATGCTCCCTAATTTAGAAACTACTGAATGTAAACTTATTTCTGGCCCTGTCAAGCCAGTTTACAAATAGCTATTACTAATCTTCAGTGCATAAACATTAGTCTTTCACACATCTGGGAACCCATAACTACTAAATTGAAAGAAATTAATACATACAAAAATTTAGATCCCAGGAAGCTTCATCTGCATCTTTCTAACGCCACTGAATCGTAGAACTGACTCATAAGTAATCTTTCCCTGTGGCACATCCAACACTATCTGTAATCTAGTCACTGTAAAATAAATGGGATAGAAAATTCCTTCCCACTTTCCTCAAGGTCATCATCCTACTATTTCTACTACTATATCTCTCTCTTGCCTGCCTGTTTCTAATTCACCCCTCCCCATCTTCACACCATCTAGATTTTCAACATTCTTTATCTCAGCACACACTAAATAGATTTGCTGAGAATTAGTGTGTGTGTGTGTGTGTGTGTGTGTGTGTGTGTGTGTGTGTGTGTGTGTGTGTGTGTGTGTGTGTGTGTGTGTGTGTGTGTACACATGCGCACACACTATTCTCTAAACACAAGTCACTTGGGGCATGTTGCGCACAATAGCAACAGTATACATGCAACTTGTTTGAATGTGTGAGGACTCAGTTGATTTCATTTTACAAGTTTAATTTACTTAGTTGTATTGCAAAATATACATCTTCATGTTTATTTGTCCAGCCTGAGTCTGAAAATGGCTCGGTGAGATTAGTGCTCTGTACTTAAATTAACAAATTCAAATATCATTCTTTTGAAGGAATCTGAATACTAGTTAGTAACTACCTCTTTTGACAGTGTTAATAAAACCACAAAACGATAAATTATTGATCTCTAAAGTAGTAAGACAAACAATGTGTTAACAGCAACACCTAGGAGGACTGCAGCAGTGAAACTGAATGGAATAACTTTTTTTTGTTTGTACTTTGGGTATTTAAAAAATTGAGTAAGGCACATTTATCACTCTCTTTTACTGCTGATCTTCCACTATTAGTCATGGTTTGAGACTGCATCTATGGTCTCTCAGGGTTTTCCAACACCTAATGAAAGATGAGGCTGGGGGAATGACATTCATCTTCAGCTAATACCCATACATTTGTTTGCTCTATGCAGCAATAATGTTCACGATGAGCAGCTGTATAGTATCAAAGAATCCAAACACAATCAGTGCAAGTTAAGATAGGTCACACCTGCATTTTTTTAAGACAATCTTTATGGTAGACTGCACTGGATTGTCTTATGAAGCAGACTTATTTTAAACAGAACAAGAAAAAAGAAACCACCAAATAAAGGACTTTGAGAGAACAGTTCCCACAAAAAGCACCAACTTAACATCCAAATTCTGAAGATTATAACTATACAAATTTCACAATGGAATCAAGTCATTCTCATTAAAGGGATCATTGAATCATGCACAATAAATAACTGATAACTACAGTTCCTGTAACATTAAATATTTCCTCCAACAAATGTATACATTAAAATATTGCTTAAGTGAATTCCCATCCACCTGGACATTTTCATGAAGTCTTTTTTGAAAATCCAACTGGGGATTACCCACTAAAACAAGACATTCTGACACCAGAAGCAGCTTTAACAAGCAACATTTATGATGCCTGAACTTCAAAATGTAATTTTATTTCCTACAAGGAGATCACTGATCTAACTTGCACTACTCAATGCAGCACAGAAAAGGTTAGCATGTTTTAACAGACTTTACTGCCACATATTTAGCAGCACATTACTGTGTACTATGTTTGTATAAAAAAAATCAATGTTTATACCATTTTAATTGTTCGCTGGTGTTATTACAAATTATTTACTATACAACAGTAGACATAAAACAACTATTTCCTTACTGAATAGACTATAGCACAGAAGCAGGGTGTCCACTGTTGCCACTAAGTTTGGGAACAGTTTGGATTTCTGGTACATTGGCTGAGGTTGGGGTAAGGATGGCACTGCCAAACGGTCAGCTGTTCTAGATCAGAGCAAGTCTTCAGGAGAAACTGTGACCTGTGAAACCTCTAGTGGGGGCTAAGAGCATTGCAGATGGCCTACTTAAGAGGTGTTACAAGACACTGACATTGCACATGCCACTTCCACAACCTAAGGATTTTGAGTGGCTCTGCACATATGGAGCTGCAGTAGTCCATATCTCCACGTAGGATCCTTAACTCTCAAGGCACTATTTATGAGCAACATTACCTCAACTGTGTAAGAGGTCAGAGGGCCCTCCTGACAAAATGATACATTGGAGGCAGCCTGGTAAGGAGAAACAGTGTAAACTCAGGGTATGTAGATGTGGTAACCAAGTAAAAAGATGAAGGGCTAAGCTATAGAGTAGGAAGATGCAATTAAATGTTTCTCACAGAACCCAGCTAGATATGGCATCCACAGTAGTTTGCAAAACATTATTAAATTTAAGCAGCCCCAAATTAATGTTAACTAATGGCTTGAGAAGTAACTTTGCCTCTGGTTGGTCGTTTTCTGAACTGTTATCTTATATACAAGCCTGGGAATCCAACTGAATACACAAAGTAAACTATTATTATAGCTGAGGTGAATACAGAAGACTGGCCTGTAAGGATCCCTAAAGAGGATAATCATATGATGATATTCATAAAAAAACAGAATTAAGCAGCGAGTCTAAATATATTTGCACACAGTTCTGTTTAAAGCAGTACAAGGTTAGCTTAATCTTTAAGCTGTATTCATTGGGGTACAGAAAAGATCTTCCTAACTGTGACAAGGCCCATTAATTCTTGTCAGGGTGTGAAGCAGTTAACCTGAAAGTTGTTGTAGTCCACAATTATGATAGTGCACATTTGTTCAATTTAAAAATTCTTAAGCATATCAGTGGTCTTGTGCAAAAGCAGCAAGTCCGATAAAATAAAAGTTATGGCTACTCACCATATTTCTTTAAGAAGGTAGTCAATCTTCAGTAGTCTCTTAGGACTTGTGCCCTAGGCACCAGGACCACTTAGCAGATAAATTTTCTAAGCTGCCTTCCCATCCCTCCTGTATCAAAGAAACTAGGATACGACCTCTCACCAGTTCAGAGGCAAGAAGAAATCTGAAGCCAAATGGACAAAACAAAGGAGAGGGGGAAACAAATGGGAGGGATGGACAGATTACCTTACCAAAGACTGACCTTCTTACAGACCTACCATTACGGCAGGTCTCCATAACTTTCATATCTTCTAAACGTGTATGATGAAATCAGTAGCTAGTCATGCGCAATAACCACTCATGAAAATTATGGCCCTGAAGGAACACCTAGTCGTGGAGATTACACCCAGCTTGGAGTACTTAGCAGCAGCATACCCAGAACATCAGGTTGTTTGCTACAATAAAAACATCTTCCAAAGTGGACTTAATGCTCGTAGAATTAGCAACATTTGGGGAGTTTAGGCAGTATCCTTCAATGCAATTCATAACTGCAATGAAGTTGGCTAACCACCAAAACATAACATGTTTTGTAATCTTTATCCCCAACTAGGATTTTGCAAAGGACCCAAACAGCCTTTTTGTGAACATTCCTGTAATAAATGAGGTATTTACCTTGACTGCAGTAGGTATACGCCAATGGACGAATACAAAT
>NC_056744.1:1681708558-1681748558 GCF_019279795.1 Protopterus annectens | reverse complement strand
TGACAAATATTTCAACTCAGCAGTAGCTGCAGGCTCAAAAGGTTGTAGAGTGAGTTTCTCCAACACAAAATTGAGATCCCAAGCAGGAGTAGGAGCTCTCGTGGGGTCTTATATTCTTTGCCCCTCTAAGAAATTGCTTGAACAAAGGATGAGAAAACAATGGTGGGTCACAGTCGTAGTGAGCTGAAATTGCTGCAGCATGAATCTTAATAGAAGAGAAGGACAAACCTTTGTCCAATAAGTCAGTAAGATATTGAAGAGCCACACTTAAATTAGGCTCAGAAACATCCAAATCCTTTGCTGCACTCCAAAACAAAAATCTCTTCCATTTATCTGCGTACACTTTCCTTGTACTAGGCCTTCTAGCTTCCAAAATCACATTCAAAACTTGTTGTGGAAGATGAGACCCTCTATGGTTCAAAACAGAATATGCCAGGCTGTTAGGTGAAGAGAGTGAAGTTTGACATTGAGCAAATGACTGTCCTCCTGGGACAACAGGTGTGGAATCAAAGGCAAAGGCCATGGAGGCTTCCGTGCTAGACCTCTCAGTAATGGGTACCAGTGCTGTCGAGGCCAATCTGGAGCTATCAAAATCATCCTTGGCTTGTCCTGTCTGACCTTCAGAAGTACCTTTGGGAGGAGAGGCAGAGGTGGAAAGGCATACACATGAAGATTTTTCCAACTGAAAGAAAGAGCATCCACTTTCCAAGCTGTGGGATGAAACCTCTTTGTGCAAAACTTTGGCAGCTGGTGGTTTAGTGGAGAAGCGAACAGATCTATGTCTGGAGTTCCCCATGACACTGTCAATTTCTGAAATACATGAAGATCCAGTTTCCACTCGTGGGGCTCCATGATTTGTCTGCTTAACACATCTGCTAAGGAGTTCTGTGCTCCGGCAGAAACCTTGCCTGAAGATTTAGTTGTAAACTGAGAGCAGTCTCCCACAAAATCATTGCTTGCCTGCATAGAGGATAAGAATGCGTTCCCCCTGCTTGTTGATGTACCACATGACAGTTGTGTTGTCTGTTAGAATCAACACCTGCCCTGGAAGAAGTAAATCCTTGAAAGCTATTAATGCAAACTGGACTGCTAACATCTCCTTCAAGTTGATATGTAGATGCTGTAGTCTGACAGGCCACTTGTCTTGTATCCACTTTCCATTTAGATGAGCTCCCCAAGCTTTGTCTGAGGCATCTGTCGTTAAAATCTGACTTGCCTCTGGCCGGGTCACAGAGAGTCCCTTGTTTAGGTGACATTCCTGAGCCCACCACAAAAATTCCTTTTGAATGCAAGGTATTATTTGAATGACAGTGTCCAGATCCTGGCAGTGCTGTGTCCATACACTTTTGAGATACTATTGCAGCTTCCTCATATGCAGTTTGGCATTGGGAAGCACCAGAATACAAGATGCCATGAACCCTAAGGCTTGAAGGACTGTCCTTGCAGTCAGCCCGGACTGAAGAGATAGTTGATGGAAGTAAAGGGAAAGATTCTTTTGTTTGTCCGGGGTTAAAAGGCCATCTGGGATGCTGTATTCAGTCTTACACCCAGAAAGCACATGTCTTGAGAGGGTACTAGACTGGACTTTATTTCGCTCACAGAATACCCCAGGCATCTTAGCACTGCTATCACATAATCCAAATGATGAAGAAGCTCGTCCTTCCTTGAGCCAGAATCAGGCAATCGTCCAAATAAGGATAGATTTGTATCCCTTTTAGCCTGAAGAAAGCTATCACTGGAGCCAGAACTTTCGTGAATACTCTGGGCGCAGTAGATAAGCCAAAGGGCAATGCAGAGAACTGATAGTGAGAAGTCCCAGTCCAAAAACGCAGATACTTCCTGCAACTTAGTCTGATAGGAACATGGAGGTAAGCCTCCTTGAGATCCAAAGTTACCATCCAGTGATCCTTGCCCAGTAGAGGTAAAAGCTGTTGTAACGTCAACATTTTGAACTTGGGAATGTCCAGATAAGTGTTGAGGATAGATAAATCCAAAATTGGTCTCCACGTGTTCCCCTTTTTTGGTACTAGGAACAGGCGAGAATAAAATCCTAGGCCCCTTTCTGGCATAGGAACCGGCTGTATGGCCCCTATTTGGAGTAACAGAGAAATTTGCTTGTGGGCCTCTATTCTTTGTTGAGGAGGAATGTCTGGCATGCCTTTGAAAGGAGGCAAGGTATGGAAATAAAACCTGTAACCGTGGTGTATGATATCCAATACCCATCTGTCTTGGGTAATTATACTCCAATTTTCTTTGAAAAGTGCCAACCTTCCTCCCAAAGGTGCTGCCAGGCGAGAAGGTTCTGGCAGCTGAAAAGGTAGGTCATTGGGTCTGTTTACGAAAGGACTGACCCCTGCCCTCACCAAGACTGTGCAGGAGAACTCCTGTTCTAGGCCTGAAAGAGCCCTGACCTCTGCCCCTGCCACGTCTAGATCTACCCCTAGACTGGGAATCATAAGAAGGATACGTCCACCCCTTAGTAGGCCAATTTCTACTAAACTTTGGAGGCTGAACCTGCAAAAAATCTTTAACAGTCTGCATAGACTTAGCCTTGTCTTCCATTTTCTTTAAAACTGCTTCAACAGGAGAACCAAACAAGACATCAGATTGTAAAGGAGCATCCAAAATCCTTGTTTTAACATGGTCAGATAAATTTTGATCCCTCAGCCAGGCATGCCTGCGAAGAACTGACCCAGTGGCAGCCACCCTAGACGAGGCCTGTACAGCATCAAAACCACATTGCAAAGAATGCTTACCCACCTGTTCAGAAACATGCACTAAATCTTGTAACTCTTTACAATCAATACCTTCCGCCAGAGCATCAACCTTAGACTTCAATTGTGAAAGGAGATAATTCTGATATTTCAACATGTGAAACTGGCAATTCAAAGCTCTCATGGCAAGAGTGGAAGAAGTATAAACTTTCTTTCCCCATCTATCCAAGGCCCTAGCCTCTTTATCTGCAGGAACCGGATTCTTGACAACAGAAGCCTTAACACCCTTAGGCCCCTGGCTAACAGTTTCTGGGTCTGCCCTAGGACTCTTAAAAAGATACTTATGAGCTTCAGGCACCCTGTAATACCTATCTGGTTTAACAGGCGCAGGAGGCAAAGAATCAGGATTAAGAGAAGCCTCTGCAAACACATCTTCCACCACATTCAGAACAGGAGGTATAGCCAAAGGCCTATGCTGGGGTAAAAACAAAAATTCCCTAAGCCTTTTCCTGGAATCAGAGAAGTCCTGACCTTCCCATTTAAAATGCTCTCTCATGGAATGAAGAGTCTCTGAAAAAGAAAAATCCTCAGGAGGAGAAGCAGGAGGAGTAGAATCATCCACATCAGAATCCGAATAAGGAGAATACTCCTGCAAGTCTTCAGCCAAAGACTCAGACACATCCGAAGCCTGCTCATAATCCCCCAACACTGGTTCCATCCTAGGCCTCTTATCAGGAGGGGGCATAGAGCCTCTAATTAAAGTAATTAAATCTTCTGCCATTTTAAGCATGTGCTTCTTGGGCACAGAACCTGAAGAACTAGGAGTGACACCCACAGAAGCTAAACTAGACCTGCCTCTAGGAGAAGCCTTGGAAACAGAAAGAGAGGGCCTAGACACCTTAGGAAGGGAGGGGAGTACAGTTATCTGAGAAGCCCCTGCAGCCTGACCTGCCTCCTGGGAGGCCACATCCTGTAAAATCAAAGTTTCTCCCTGGGACTCCAGAGAGGCCTCCGTCGGAACCACCGGTTCCACTGACGCCTCTAAAGAACCGGCGTCCGGTTCGGACGACTCCTCTAACCTAGGTTTGACTGCCTTGTCTTTGCGCTTCTTTGAGGAAGACGGCGTCGGAGCATCCGACGGCATATTGTAATTGCACCGCTTCCCAAAGACCAACCTGGCACAATCTAACCTTCGCTTAATAGTGCGTTTATTAAACCTAGCACAAAAGCGACACCCAACAACGTCGTGCTCAGGTCCCAAACAAGGTATACACAAATTATGGTAATCCCTATGCGGTATCTGTTTCCCACAAGAAATACAGTTATTCACTTTTTCTGACATCCGGTAAACCACTGAGGCAAGAAAAAAACAAAATATTCCCCAACAGGGTACTTAACCAACTCTGACTTCGGTCTGAAACTCCGAATTCGAAAAATTTCAGAACGCCGAACGGCACTTGCAACACTGCTTCTGCATCGGACCATGCGGCAAAAAAGACTGAGGATATGACGTCGGTCATGCGCATTTGTACCCTGACGTTCTGATGTCAGTCAAATGCGCCTTGACCGACGTCAGCCTTATACTCTGATATTCGGGCCGACCGAGGGACAGCGGACTACCCAAGTGTTAGGACTGCAGCAATGTGAGATGAAGAACATCCTCAATCCACCACTACCAATGGACAAGTTATTAAACTTAGCATCAAACAGCCAAATGTTCTTGCAGACACAGGTAAGAAACTTATGCCTGTGTGTCTGCACACACACGCATTTGTATACATACACACACACACACACACACACACACACACACACACACACACACACACACACACACACACACACACACACACACACACAGGTTATGTAGTTACAAAAAAAAAAATCCATCACCAAAGGGTGCATGTATCTGATGCTGGACTGATATTCCATCTAGGATTTGTTTCATGTCTTACATTTGCTGACTGTTGGGACACACACCAAGTCCTTGCAGCATTAAACAGGATACAGGCATAATCGTAAAACGTAATGAATATAAGCAATGTAAAGCAAGCTCAAGTTAAAAAGAAAATAAAGTGGAAAAAATTGCTGTATATACCATGCAAAAGTGATGCTTCATGGCAGACTATAATCAAAATATGAATTACTCTCACTCTGCCAGGTGCATCACCACAACAAAATATAAAAGTAAAAGTAAGATATTAATAAATAGGACTAAAGAAACAGCTGACAGATCTCAAACAGGATCAACTATGGGAATACATATCTAAACAAAATTATTTAAGTAACATGGAAACAAGATATTCATAAACTACTCTTCTCACCTGCACGAGACAACATCTGGTTGTCAAACCATGTTTGCCGTTTTTGAATCACATCCATCACAGCACTAGGCAGAGAGATGTTTTATCCCCAGTGTATTCTGCTCCCCTACCCAACTCAATATGCAATGGGCGAAACTCCAAAGCTAAGTGTGCTCCCACAAGCAATCGCTAAGGCAAAGAGTCACTTCCACCTCCCATTTTGCAGAGTGGGCTCTGTGTTACCTCCAACTTGTACATGGAACCAGACACAGACCACAAACACTCTCATGCGAATTCTAACTACAGAAATTTCTGTGCAATGCACAATCTGCCTTTGTGTGATAATTCTCTAGAAATCCAGGCTTGTGTCCAAACTCTATGCAATACACAGCATGCCCAAATTGAAATCACAACTACAACACGCCAAAAGAAAGAAAATATAAACAATAAAACTGCAAGGAATGCTTTACTTTTTGCAGAAACTATTTGTAAATGACAAAAACAATAAGAGCAAAATAAAGTTCACTTGAAAGCCTAAACATTCTGAAGGCAAACAAGATGAAAAAGATACACAATTATTTTTAAACTAAAAGCTCCACATCAGGATATTATGCTACCAAGCTTCTAGCCTCACAAAAATAAATCCTACATCAAACAGTAAAATAAACAGGTCCAGGCAACAGCTGGGAATAGAGTCCATTTTCTCCTGCTGAAACAACTACCAAGTTTCAATCTCTTATAATGACATGCTCCCACACCAATTATTACTCTGTGAGGTCTTCATAAAGGTTGTTCTGCACATCCATTACTCTACACAGTACTTGAAACAAACCTCAACATTTTACCTTGGATAACATGAAGGGTGACCATATCCCAGTAACTAGAGCTTCACCCCATTATTTTACAATGTGCATGCAATTCCATTTATCAAGGTAGCCAGATCATTAACAGCAGCTACAACAGTAAAAACCTGATTTAAAAAAATCTGCATTAGAATTAAATCAAGAAAGGAAAAGTGTAATAGACTGTGTAATATACAACAAGCCTGTGAATATACATACTAACAAAGCAGTACAATGAAAATAACATCTGTAAGGAAGGACACAGTTATACTGGCAAAATTCAAATGTCACATCTCAACATTTTTTCATAGAACCTAATAACATGTTTCTGTTCTCCCCCTGAATATTAACACCAGCAATGTAACTCACTTTCACGCTGTATCCCAACCTACCTTTTAGAAATACACAGTCAGATCAATCAAATAGAACAAGGTTGACTTTTTGCCTCCTGGTCAGTTTTCAGATGGTGAACTGCTCATCAGAAGTATTTGCATCGTGTAAGACACCTTAGTACCCAAGCTGACAATGCACAAGTACCCAGAAAACAGTTGTCTACAATTCCTAAGCCACTTTGGAAAAATCATCAAAGGGGAGTCAGATTTAGTCTGTCAAAGCAAGAGGTCAGGCAGTCTTTCACTAGAAGGTCTCCTGAATGTGGCCGACAAGGGAATATCAATAACATTCATACAAAAAAGCAAAGCAGAATTCAGGAGGAAACTAATGAGGTCAGCTTTTTCCCTCTCTAGTTGGTACAAAAATTTTGACAGGAAACAATATTAATCACACGTACCTTTTGAAATGGAGTGGTAAATTAAAGACTGCTAGAAACGTTTCAGTACACATTAGCTGCTAGCAAAGTATGATTAGAAGTCTACTGCAACCAAATAACATTTCATTTATTTTAACCGTGTAACCACATTAGGCTCTAGAGGCTTTGCTTGCTTTCAGGTGTAAACCAAGACAATGCCAGGAAAAAAAAAAACAAAAACAAAGCATAAATGCTACCACTGCAACAGGATACAGCATCATACTCTGAAATGTGCCACTTCTTTTTAAGCAGGCTGGAGAGGACAAATTAAAGTCTTGTAGCTAATACCATCAGCTTACTTCATGCCACTTCTTTTTAAGCAGGCTGGAGAGGACAAATTAAAGTCTTGTAGCTAATACCATCAGCTTACTTCATGCAGATATAAAGTCTTTCGGCTTTGCCATAGCAGAACTCCAGTACGCTAATGACTGGCAGTGCATTTTTCCGGTGCCGAGTTGCCAGTCAGGCATCAGCTCAACCTTCAAAGAAGGGACATCCATTCACGCACACACCTACCTGAATGTCTTTAAACGTCACTATTATACTTTAAATATGTACACATGTTTTAAGCCAGAGACAGGAAGCCTATTTGTTACACAAGTGGTCTGGGTTCAGCTATGTACCTGGAGAGACAATTAAGGTGAGAAGAACTAAGCAGATGGAAGTCAACCTTCTATGATGGAGAGAAGGATTAGGGATCTGCCACAGTATTACCTTCCCCTTTAAAGAAATTATAGGGGATTGTCCTGGGAAGTATTACCATCACAAACAAGGGGACAAAGACAAATTCATGGCCTTCCCCTCTGCCCCTGCAGCAAATGCCACCAGCAGCTGCTCAGATTTCCTGGGAGGTTTAGTCCTGTCCAAGTAATATCCAAGTTGTCTGTGCACGTTTAAGGAGTACAGTATACATTCCCCTTTGTTCTGTGGATTAGAAAAGAAGGTTGGCAAATGAATGGACTGATTAAGAGCCACACTGGATACCACCTTGGGCATGAACGAGGGACTGGTCCTGAGGAACACCCTGTCCGCATGAAAGATGATGAAAGGTTCCACTGCCATAAGGGCTTGTAATTCAGACACCCTTCTTGCTGAAGTGATGGCTAAAAGGAAGGCTGTTTTCCAAGAAAGGAATTTCAACTCTGCACTTGCAGCTGGCTCAAAAGGAGGCAGAGTAAGTTTTTCCAATACAAAGTTAAGGTCCAAGGCTGGAGTTGGGGCTCTACTAGGTGGTCTTAGATTCTTAGGCCCTCTGAGGAACTGCTTGAGCAGTGGATGAGAGAAGAGAGGTAGTACTGTGTTGCAATGAGCTGAAATGGCTGAGGCATGAATTTTGATGGAGGAAAAGGAAAGATCCTTGTGAAGCATCTCAGTTAAGTATGGAAGAATCTGAGGTAAATTGGGCACTGCTGTGCCCATCCCCTGAGCTTTGTTCCAGCAACAGAATCTTTTCCATTTTTTAGCATAAGAATTTCTAGTACTAGGCCTCCTTGCCTCTAGAATAACATCCAACACTTGTTTACTGAGGGCTGGAAACTGAGAGCTCAGGTAATTAGCCAGGCTGCCAGGTTGTGGGTTTGAAGATGAGGGTGCAGAATCTGGCCCTCCTGCTGGGACAGCAGGGTAGGGATCTGGGGCAAGTGCCATGGATCCATCAGTGACACACTGCGCAAGAGGGGGTACCAGTGTTGGCGTGGCCAGTCTGGTGCAATCAGTATCATCCTTGGTTTGTCCTGTTTGATCTTTAGTAGTACCTTGGTGAGAAGAGGCAAAGGAGGAAAGGCATAAACTGATAGATTGTTCCAGGTGAAGGACAAGGCATCCACTTTCTAAGCTTGTTTGTGGGGAGTACCTGTGCAGAATTTGTCCAATTGGTAATTCTGGGGAGAGGCAAACAGGTCTATATGTGGGCTCCCCCATTTGTTTATCAACATGTCGAATGTCTTTGGTTCCAGTTTCCACTCGTGTGGGTCCATGAGATTTCTGCTTAGATCGTCTGCCAGTGTGTTTAGATTTCCAGGCAGGAATTGAGCCTGTAGGTGCACGTGGTAGCTCAAGGCTGTGTTCCACAAAGCCATGGCTAGTCTGTTAATGTACCACATAACAGTGGTGTTGTCCGTCTTTACCATTAACTGTCCTGAAAGAATGTGGTCCTTGAAGGCTGTCAGAGCATTCTGTACAGCAAACATTTCTTTCTGATTGATATGCAGGTGCATTTGACTTTGGTTCCATTTGCCCTGAATGCACTTCCCTGCCAAGTGAGCCCCCATGCATAGTCTGATGCATCTGTTGTTAGGGTTTGGGTGGCAGGGGATAGAGTGAATGGCAGCCACTTGTTTTGGTGGCAGGCCTCTGCCCACCAAAGGAATTCTAGCCATAGGCAAGGTATGATAGGAATCATTGCCTCTAGATCCTGAGAATGTTGACACCATAGGCTTTTTAGATACCACTGTAGTTTCCTCACATGCAGTCATGCATATGGAATTAGCAGAATGCAGGAGGCCATGAACCCCAAGGCTTGTAGTATTTGCCTTGCAGATAGCAGGTTCTTTGTGGCCACTAGTTTGAAGTAAGTTGTCAAATGAATTTGTTTCTCTGGCGTGAGGAAAGCCATCTGGGAAGTTGTGTTCAAGCTTGCTCCCAGGTATACAATTTGTTGACAGGGTACCAGATATGACTTCTTTTCGTTTATGGTGTACCCCAGACAAGTTAGCACCTTTTGTACAAATGCCAGATGATTCAAAAGTATGTCCTGGCTTTCTGCCTAAATTAGACAATCGTCCAGGTATGGGTATATTTGAATTTTTCTTTGCCTGCAAAATGCAATAACAGGTGCTAGGCACTTTGTGAATACCCTGGGCACTACAGATAAGCCAAAGGGCAGTGCAGAGAACTGATAGTGCCTGTAGTCTGCTTTGAAGCGTAGGTATCTTCTGCAAGATTCCCTGATTGGGATGTGCAGGTAGGCTTCCTTTAAATTCAGTGTTGCCAGCCAGGCATCTCTGCCTAGCATAGGAAGTAGCTGGTGAAGAGTTAGCATCTTGAATTTTGGAATCACCAAAAAAGTGTTTAAGGTAGAAAAGGTCCAGGATAGCACGCCATGAATGGCCTTTTCTGGGTACCAGGAAAATTCCTGAATAAAAACCTTGTCCCTTTTCCTCTTCTGGTACAGTTTGAATAGCCTTTATGTTTAAGAGAGAGAGAGGACTTGCTTTTGAGCCTCTGCCCATTGATTTGGGGGTAGATCTGGCCAACCGTTTGGGGTTGGTAACGTGTGGAAGTCAAATCTGTATCCTTGGGAAACCATATTTAAAACCCATTTGTCCTGGGTAATGAGTTCCCAGTTTTTGGCCTGCAGAACAATCTTTACCCCTAAAGGCGCAGTCAGTTGAGAAGTGCTTGGAAGTGTTAAAGTCAAGTCACTGAGACAGCTTTCCAAGGGGGGAGTCTTACTACTCCCTGATTTGGAAGTGGAAACCCCCCACTGCTTAGTCTTGTGAGTACCCTGGGACTGAAACCTGGGGCTTCTGCTGGTTCTGGGTTTGGGTTGAGAAGGCCTGAAGAGGCAGGAAAGGACCAATTCTTAGAGGGCCAATGCCTACTAAATCTTGGAGGCTGAACTTGTAGGAAATCGTTAACAGTTTGCATAGATTTAGCTTTTTCCTCCATCTTTTTAAGAACAACTTCCGCATTGTTGCCAAACAGGTGGTCCCGATTTAAGGGAGCATCCAACAATTTAGCTTTAACATGATCTGGCAAAGACTGTTCCTTAAGCCAAGCATGTCTTCTAAGTACAGTGACAACAGCCCTGCAAGAGGCCTCTAATGAATCAAACCCACATTGCAAAGTATGTTTTCCAACCTGTTCAGCAGAATGCATTAAATCCTGTAAATCTTTATTTTTAGCACAGTCAGGAATCAACATAATTTTCTGTTTAAGCAATCCAATAATATGTTGCTGATACTTTAACATATGAAACTGACAGTTTAATGCCCTAATGGCCAAGGTTGCAGAAGTGTACAACTTCTCACCCTATCTACCCAGCGCCCTAGAGTCTCTATCAGAAGGGGTAGGATTTTTGGCAGTAGTATACTTAATGCCCTTGGATCCCTGTGAAATAGTCTCATGATCCGCAGTAGGATTTTTAAAAAGGAACTTGTGAGAATCAGGAACCCTGTAATATCTATCAGGTTTTCTGGGAGCAGGAGGCAAAGAATCATGGACCAAACTAGATTCCGAAAAGGCATCATCAACAATGTCTGGTACAGGAGGGATAGCTAAAGGCCTGTGTTGAGGCAGGAGTAAGTCGTCCCTAAGTCTCTTTTTTGAATCAGAGTAATCCTGGCTTTCCCAGCAGAAATGCTCCCTAAGAGTATGCAAGGTTTCACCAAAAGAGAAATCCTCTGGAGGGGAAGCAGAGGGAATAGAGTCCTCTGCATCAGAATCCTCATAAGCAGATAAGGGTAAATCCAGGCCATCAAAAGAAACCGAAATTTCAGAATCCTGGTCAGAAAATTCATAAGCAAATTCAGTCCTAGGCCTCTTAAAAGGACATGGTTGGCTTCCCTCAAAGTTATAAGGACTTCAGCCATTCTAAGCATTTGTTTTGTAGACATAGAGGCCCGAGCATGTGGCCTGGGCATAGGTTTTCTAGGCATGGTTCGAGCTTTAGGCCTTAAAGAAGAAGGTGGCATCGGTTTAATATGCAAGTCTGTAGGCCTGAATACACACTCAGTAGCCGGTGCCTGCACAGCAGCTCCGGACCCATCCAAAGTAGAGACTTCCACAGGAATCCGAATGGGTCTCAGTAGAGGACTGCGAATCATAAGTAGCGGGTATCAGGGGCTGCGAAAGCGCCTCACTGAGTACCGGTGAACTGGCGACTAGCTTAAGAGAAGTATCATCAGCTTTGGACCTAGGAGGCTTGTCTCAGTCTTTATCTTTGCCTTTTTTCAGAATGCCGGTAGTCGGATGGTCTATCGACGACATATCTGGATAACTGAACCAAGAAACAAAATATTTAGAAGCGTTAATATACCGATGATGGATAGTTCATTGGTTAAATAAAGCACAAAACTGACAGCGAGGTACAGCGTGGTCGGGGCCTAGGCAAGGAATACAGTATGAATAAAAATCTTCATGAGATATTTGCTTTCCACAAGAAATACAATTATTAACTTTTACTGACATCGGTAAAGAGCAAGAAAAAGTTTCCCCAACAAGGTACTTAGCTTTAGTTGAAGACATTGGTTCTGAAACACGAAAACGAAAATTTCAGGAGTCGGCCGACCGGCACTTGCGAACTACTTCTGCTTCAGGCAAGAAAGACTGATGTAATGGCGTTGGCTGCATGCTTTATACCCCTGATGACCTGACACCATAGAAGATGAGACAGCAACCGACGCAGGACCCAAGACTTAGATAATCAGGCAGACTGAGGGCTACTGCAAGCAGATAACCCAAATGTGATGACTGCAACAGTGAAACACTAAAAATATCAGCAGGCTGTCCTATCAGAGAGACCCAGGCTCTAAGAAAATCTATCAGTGGGAGGAGCTTTATTTATTTTTTAACATACCTTTATTGATTTATCACTGTGACACAGGCAATTTTACATTTATTTATTTATTTATTACAGTTTGATGACCGGGATAGTCCACTGGGCCTAGAAGATGCCGTTTTCAGTGGAGGCCCAAGGAGAAAAGCTCCATAGAACGTTGTTGTGCCTTTCTGCTTTTCCCGGTTAGGGGTCGCCACAGCGGAACTCCGGTCTGCTAATGATTGGCAGTAGATTTTTACATGCCGAGTTGCCAGCTCTGACGCACAACCTTCAACAAAGGTACGCCCATTCACACATGTAGACGCTCTAGCTGAGAATCGAACAGGACAACATCTTACTGTGAGGCGACAATGCTACCGCAGCACCACCACCTCCATAGAATATTGACAAATATACAAAAGTTATAAAGTAGTAGAACAATGGAAGCATACAAAGATAATATGCAATTAGTTAAAGAAAAAGACATGTCATTTCTAATTCTAGATAATTATTTACAAAAAATGAGATTCGTATAGTCTAAGTACTTTTTACAAAGTATAGGCACTACAGATAAAATGTATATAAACATTTATGTACAGATAAAAACATTTTTTTTAAGTCGGAGTTAGAAATCTGAGGACAAAGAGAAGGAGGAGAGGTGGGAGAGGTAAAGGATGGTTGATAGTGGAGAAAGAAGTGTGATTTTAGGAGGAGTTCATGTGGTACAGGACAGGAAGTAGAGGCAAAGGGTAAGAGAGCACTGTGGCAGATGGTTAAGCTTGTAATGCTTGGGAGATGGTGTTAAGGAGGTATGTGGTAGGGGTACAGGAACATTTCCACTTTGAGAAAAGGTGTGACTGGAGAAGAGTTTTGAAGTTTGAGTGGCTTTGAATATTTCAAGGGTAGGCAGGAACAGAATTCCAGAGTTTCGCTAAGGAGCAGGATAATAGTAGGTGGCCAGGGGGTCGAAGAGATTTATATATGTTTAGAAAACTGCGTTTTTTTTATCTAAGTGAGCATTTGAGAATGTAGAGGCTTAAAGATGTGGACAGAGAGGGACAACTAGAGGGTTTGAATATGAGCTTATGAGCAGTAGTAAGTTTAAGGAGTTTGAGGTAGTTAGGAAGTTCGAGCCCTTGCAAAGAATGGAAGAGAGAGAGAGACAGTGATGAGATGAGTTTCTGGAGTTGGTGGCAAATTTGGAGATTTTATTGCAACAGGCTTCCAGCGTGGCCTGTAAGCCTAGCTAAAGATTAATAAATAGGGGGGTGCCATACATAAGACAGGGTAGAAGGTAAGTACAGGTAAGGGTGTGTCTGGTGGAGGGGGGTAAGGTACTGATAGTGTCTATACAGGAAACCTAGTTTTTGGCAATTTTATGCTAGTTTGGATATCGATGCCAAATTTTAGATTTTCATCAATTATGACACCAAGCAGTTTGGTATGTGATACTATTTCTATGGGGCTGTTATTCTGAGCAATTACTATAAACAAGTTTTTGTCTATACTGGCGTTTTTGGATGGGGAGAAGATCATTAACTTTGTTTTATTGGCATTTAAGTTGAGGTGATTACTATGCATCCATGATTTGGTATTAAAGGTGGTAAACTGAATTTTGAGAAGAAGGTCAGAGGGGGTGCCTGCTGAACAAATGATAGTGAAATAGTCAGCATACTGAATTAGTGTGGCATTGGAGAGAGACTGGTGGAAGTTATTAATGAAAATGTTAAAGAGAAGGGGCCCAAGGACAGAACCCTGGGGAACACTGGTAGGGTTGTGTAGAGAGGAAGAGTGAGTTTTTCTATTTAAAGGCTTGCTGTCTTTTCAGAGAGGTAGCTAGTGAACCAGGTGATAGTAGGAGGGGAGAGGAGAGTTGGGATAATAATAAGGGGTGAGGACCGGTATCAAAGGCTTTGGAGAGGTCAATGAACAGAGTAGAAACAATTTTGCCAGAGTCTCGAGCAAGGTTTATGGAATCTAGAAAGGAGAGGAAGGCAGTGATGGTACTATGCCTTGGACAGAAACCATGTTGTGTAGGGGTTAGTAGGTTGTTTGGGGTCAGACAGGACATCATTTGGGATTGAATACAATCCTAAATCAAAAGTGATCAAACTATAATCAACAAATTAATGGTGGTGCAGCGGTTAGTGTTGTCGCCTCACAGCAAGAGGCTCTTCCATTCAATTCTTGGCTGGAGCGCCTTCTGTGTGGAGTCTACATGTCCTCCCCATGGTCGAGTGACGTCCAAAGGCATGCAAGTAGGTGTGTGTGTGAATGGGTGTGCCTTCTTTGAAGGCTGGGCATCGGGCTGGCAACTTGGCACCGTAGAAATCCACTGCCAAACATTAGTGGACCGGACTTCCGCTGTGGCGACCCCTAACCAGGAAAAAGCTGAAAGAATTATAGTTCCATATATATTGCAATATATCATATAACCTAATCAACATTACATAAATTACTGATGTCCTACCCCTTTCTTTAAATAAGAAACATCTTTATTAAACCATCACTTACAACATAAGCAATCATACATTTTTAAAAACAAACCACACAGACGCAATCCTAGTTGCAAGCATTTTACATCACAAACCATGACACACTCCCAGCTGCAAACACAATACTTCACTTATAATCTTCCTAATCATTTTCAGCCAAACAGTATATAGCTCATTTAAGTCCTGCCTTCTTTTAAACTTCATTTCTCCCCTGTATGTATTGTTCCCACAGTTCCCATTTTTTTATGTAGTTTGCTCCTACCCTTTTCTAAAGATCTCAATTCCAGTTGTTTTATCTCTGTTACTATATTCGCTACTTCTAACATAGTTGGTTTAGACGTTATTTGGAGAAGCTTTATTTTATTTATTAATATTTATTTATTTATTTCCATTTGTTTACCGGGAGAGTCTGACTGGTCTATGAAGGCCCTTTTTCAGCGGAGGCCTGGGGAGAAAAGCTCCACTAAGTACAGGAATAAACAAATCAAAAATCAGTCTTTACATAGAGACAGTGTATGCACAATAAAATATGCATAAGGAAGAAAAATTAATCTGACATTAGGAATGGTGAAACAGTAAATCAGTGACAGACATTAGCACAGTGAGAGAAATCAAGCATACAAACATACTGATCAGTTAATCGCATAAAATATATACACGTATACTCATTTTAGGTTGAGAAACAATGCAGGTCAGCTGGGAGGTGAAGAAAAGACGAAAGATTAGGAGAGAGATCCAAGAAGAGGCTACTATGAGTAAGGGGAAGAGCAAAGTACAGGGTATGTTAAGATGCTGCTAATCTGGTTTAGTGCAGGAGCAAAGCCAAATTGTTGTTAGGGTGTTCTCTAAGTAGTAGTTTGGACTTGTAAGCATTATTTGTGCCAAGTATATTTTAAGGTATATCATTCCAAGTTTTGGCTAGCTTGTATGAGTAAAGCCAGTCCCCATGACTATTGGACTTGTTGACCTTCAACAGCAGTTTATTGGAAGACCTCAGTGTTTTATTACTGGAGTAAGGCTGTACTAGATCCCTTACAGATGGGCAGTCATCTGGGTTGCAAATGGTAGAATGAGTAAGTACTAGTTGGTTGAAGGTTAGAAGGTTTGGGAGTTCTAACCAGCTGAGTTGGTGAAGTACCTTTCAGGGATGGGTTCTTGCCGATTGATTAGAAGCAAATCTGGCTATTTTGTAGTTAGCAGGATTCTAGTTTAAGTCGCATTTCCTTCAGTTAGCGAAAACTGGCAAGGCCTATAAGAAGGTGGCTAGAAGATGAATTTTGCAGATGGCCTGTCTGGTAGGGTCGGTGAAGAAGGACTTTATTCTGTACAGGGAGCCTAATTTAAAGTGCACTTTCTTGACAGTTAAAGATAGGTGTTCATCAAATTTGAGGTGTTTGTCAATGGTGACTCCTAACAGCTTTGTATGTTCAATGGGTTCAATAACGGTATTGTTAGATGAGCGAATGGTGAAGGTCGTGGTGTCTATTAGTTTTTTTTTCTACTGGAGAAAAGCATAAGTTTTGTTTTTGAAGCATTAAGGATTAGCTGTGAGTTATTAAGGTATTTTTCCATATCCAGAAAGGATTGCTGTGTTTTGTCGAGTACAGCTGATAGAGATGAAGCACAGCATATGAGGAACAGTAGTCTGCATACTGAACCAATGTAGCATGTTGGGTAGCTGTGCTTAGTCTGTTTGTAAATATGCTGAAAAGGAGGGGACCAAGAATGGAACCCTGGGGTACACCAACAGATATGGGAAGAGGAGATAATTGGTTTTGCCATTTGACTGTTTGTTGACAGTTAGATAAGTAACTAATAGACCAGGTAAGGGTAGAATGAGAGAGGTTGGCGGGGGGGCTAGCTCAAGGATAAGTTTTTTCTGGCAGACTGTATCGAAGGCCTTTGATAGATCGAGAAATATAGAGGAGGTAAACAATCCATTGTTCCTATGTTGGTTTAATGTACTTATGAAGCTAATTAGGGCAGTTGATATACTATGTTGAGGACAGAAGCCATGTTGGGTGGGAGATGAGAGGTTGTTTTTCAGGAGGTAATTGAGAAGTTGTGACTGGATGCATTTTTCCAAGATTTTTGCTAGAGGGGAGAGGACGGCTAGGAGCCTATAGTTAGAGAAATCTTTGGAAGTACCACCTTTGTGAAGAGGGATTACATGGAACACTTTCCATAGTAATGGTACATATTGCTCAGTAATAGACCGATCTATAAGGATTTTGGTTCTTTATTCATCATCCACACAAGCTTTGACAAAATTTTGAATAAACTAAATAGTGTGCATCACCTGTACCATATTCCTTACAGAATAACCAGAAAGTAATGGTGTCTGTTCCAGCTGCTGGGAAATACCCGTTTAGCTGAAAAACACCAGTGGGTACAGCAACATCAAACATTAGATATACTGTTCAAGGGAAGCAAAGTGTCACAAGGTCATTTGCCAATAGTTCTTGAGAGATGACAGTGTCAAGGTTTGCTCAATCTGAGCAGTGTGCATGCCTCTTCAAGGCTTCTATGTAAAATAAAAGGAAGTATCAGGCTCAATAAATACAACAAAAAGAGATAAATTAGGTTAAGAAAGGCAGGAAGTCATACCTCTCAACCTCTTAGATCAAGAAATCTAGACAGAGCTCAAAATAATTGAGGGACAAATGCTCAAAATAATTGAGGGACAAATGCCCAAAAATAGGAACAGATTTTAAATATTGCTCTTATAAACTTAGAAAGTTGCTAAAACAACAGGATTTGTGTTGGCACACATTTTGTGAAGGATGTGAATTGTGAAACTCAAACTTGCATCATTATTTATTGACTTCAATCCTCAATGATTTACCAGAAAACAAATTTTAGGTCAAAAAGACAAAAAATATAAGTTTAAAATCTGGACATTTTGTGAAAATCTGGACAGTTGAGAGGTATGCAGGAAGCATACATTCAAATCCAGTTACAGAGTAGAAAGGAAAGAGGAAAACAGCTCCACATAGTAAGGGATAGTACAGCTCAGCAGCATTCACTCTGCCCAATGATCAGCATCAGTTATATTAGTTCTATGACACAGCAAGATGACTTCTTTCACTGTACACAGAGTGAAGCAGGACATTAAGCCACCATAAAAAACAGATGCAAATAACACCGATGCGACAATGAACACAGTCATCTGCCCAAAATCAGTTTGGTGAAAAACAGAACCAATATTAATTGAGTGAAGCACAAGAACAGCATGATGTAAATTCAGCCAGTGTTTCTATGTAATATTTTTAAAGGCAGCTAGTAAACGGCCTGTACCATGCTGTCACGTTGACAACAGACATTTCAAGCAGCAGGCACGTTGCAGAGTTGCATCTTTAGAGCACAATCGTCTAATGCATGCAACTGATTAGCTGCTGTACCTTAGCACTTCTGTTATGAACAATGACTGCATGACATAAGTTGTGCCAGCTAAACAAAATAACAAATGGTCTTCAGCTATGAGATATTTAGGAAATACAGACAAAAGTGAGATAAAATTGTAAATGTGCCCAAACAAATTTACAGACCCCGTAGTCAGTTCTCAAACCATTAAAGTTTGGAAAGGTGCATATGACCCTATAATGCTAACCTAATTTTTAAGATACAAATAGGAATATTCAAGCATAATTACTTTACAACACTACAAACTAGAGTTACCAAAATTTTAGTGGGAAATATGCCAAGCACAAGTTCCAGGATTTACACTTTTACAAACAGTTCAGCAGCTGAGACTGAACACTCATAACATACCAATGCAGCATTTGCACTTTAATTTCTCTATTAAAAATGTCACCCACCTAACTGTTCTCCGTTAAAAAAAAGTCACCTGCCTAACTGTATTCATTGCTATAAGAGTTATAAGAATAACATTTATTGTACTTAAGGTCAACAGGGAAGTTTGCTGTGGTATGGCCAGAATGAAAACCATGTTCTGTTTTAGAAAGAATGACTGCAATAAGTCAACAGTTTGATACACCACTTTGCGATCCACCTTTGAAGTGATTAGTCACATTTTTTGAAGTGTTTGGTTTTATTCTGCACGTGCAGCAGTACCACAGAGGTTACTGCTATGTTCATTTTCTCAGGTGGAATTATTCATTTCTTAACTGACAGAGCTTCCATTGGCATTCTGAAATGTTAGGTAGACAGTGCTAGAGCATTGAAGTGTCGCACACTTTCTTATTTTTTTCTGTGCTTCAACAGTGATAGGATAAGAATACGGTAAATGCACTCGCATTCAGTTTTGTATTCTAATCAGGGCTGCACTGATATGTATGTACCTTCCCCCTGGCAACAATACCCAAACACTAGAAAGCCTACTTAGTCCCCTGTCCAGTCAACTACCCCAAGAAACCATAATACTTGGTGACTTCAACATTGATTGGAAAACCTGTGCAGACCATCAACCTACTAACCATATTAATCTCCATGGTTACTCTCAATTAATAACAACTACAACTAGAACACATAAACCAAATAAGAAAGAAACAATTCTGGACTGGATTCTAATTAATAATGCCCACACTTACTATACTGCAGGTACACTTCCTGACAGTATTAGTGATCACACACTTACATATGTGATCAGACAAAACTGAATATTCCTAATATGCATAAACTTAAAAGATGCCGCAAAAAATTTTTCAACCCTGATAACTTCCTTACAGAATTACAGGCATGTGACTGGTCACCTTTATCACACCTCGAACTCAATGAAGCAGTTTCCTTCTTTAACACAAAATTTCTGCAAGTCCTGGACTATCATGCTCCATTCCACTCTATTAGGATAAAAGCCAAAACTGCCCCTTGGCTCACTAAGCAAACTAAAGAAAAAATGATCCTTAGAAATAAAACCTGGTCCAAATGGAAAGCTACCAAGTCCCCATCTGACCATCTCCTCTATAAACAGTTAAGAAATTCTACCAAAAAAGACACTCTTAAAGACAAAAAGGAATTTTATCTCCACCTTCAACAAACTACACAAAATACCCCTCAGAAATTTTGGTCAGGTATAAATAACCTTCTTAAACCAGGTCATTCTACTACTCCTACCCCCTCAGGATTTAACCCTAATACCTCTACACTAATCCCAAATGCCTTTAATAACTACTTTACAGAAGCCATTCTAACACTAGCAAACTCTCTACCAACACCTACTCCATCCTCACCTGATATCTCTCCAGCCTCTACTAATCACTTTCAAATCCAACCTGTGTCTTCTACTATCATATATAAGCTTCTCTCAAAACTAAAACCATGCACGCCATCAGCTGACCAGCTCCCTTCTGAATACTTACAAATTGCTGCTAAAGCTATCTCTCACCCAATATCTATTCTAATAAATAGGACCATCTCTGAAAAGAAAATCCCCTCAGTCTGGAAGATATCTCACATAATTCCCCTTCATAAAGGAGGCCCTTCTTCCGAATTATCCAACTATCGTCCTATTGCCTTACTGTCCCCATTAGCTAAAATAATGGAAAGGTGTATACATAAACAATTTCTGAATTACCTTCTTCAAAACAACCTTCTAGCTGACTGTCAACATGGTTTTAGACCCCATCACAGTACTACCACTGCCCTTCTGTCTTTTACTGACTCTATAAATAAAAATAGAAACAGTAACCTTCTCTCATCAGCTCTATTTATAGATCTATCAAAAGCTTTTGATATGGTTAACCATAATATACTCCTTGACAAACTTAACAACCTCTCTAAGCTCTCAGACTCTACAATGGTTTAAAAGCTATCTGGAAAATAGACAACAAGCAGTTCTATGGGAAAATAACCTCTCATCTTTACTTCCAGTAAATGTAGGGGTTCCACAAGGATCTATCCTTGGACCCCTTCTTTTCTCAGTATTTATTAATGACCTATACTTGAATTTACCTCAAGCTACCTGCATCCAATATGCAGATGACTGACATTGATCTGCTCCATACAAATACTCCCTCTCTCCAGTCCATCACCCAGACAACCTTTCATAATGTTGAAAAGTGGTTTTTGCAGCATTGCCTCCTCCTTAATCCCAAAAAAACAAAGCTCCTTCTCTTTACTCCTACTAATAAATATCCTACACCTCTCTTTACTATCACCTCCAATAATTCAACCTGCATTAACCCTGATAATACCACTCGACTATTAGGGGTAACCATTGATAACCATCTCAATTTTGATGAACAAATAAATAGTACCATCAAAGCTGTGAATAAAAATTGGGACACTCTATAGAATTAAACCTTTCCTTACCCCAGCAGCCAGAAAAACCATTGCACAGACTCACCTGCTTTCTCTCTTTTATGCTTCACCATTTATACCACACTCTCTAAAAGAACATCAATAAACTCTCCACATGTTATAACAGTATAGCAAGATTCATTAATGCAACTCCTTTAGAACCCACCACTGTTATAACCTGAAACAACTAAATTGGCTAGAACTAAATAACCAATTACTTTACCAACAACTACTTATAACTCATAAAGCCCTTCACTTCCCTGAAAATACTCCAAGTCTGGCTAAACTTATCTCTCCATATAAGAACCTAAACACACTGCGTTCTGCCAACAAGTTTCTAGTATCCATTACTAAATCAAATAACAAAGCTGGAGATGCACTATTTTCTAATTCCATAGGTAAACACTGGAATCTAATCCCTCAAGAAATAGTGACTCTTCAGTCCACCTCTCTCTTCAAAAGACATATCAAAGGACACCTTACTTCTCAATGGCTATGTCCCTGTACCAATCCCGATTAAAAGTATGGCTAAACACACCTTATTATTTTTCTTTTACTCTTGTCTCCTCACTGGCCCTACCTGAAGCTTTCTGAAATTTGAGAAGTGAATACTTAAGTACTCCTAGATCTCTGAATAACTTTAGTGGATAGATTTTGCTTTGTTTTTAACTTGTACTTTTTTTTTTTTAAAATGTGATAGTCATCCTTTCTTGTACCTTGTATAATTCTACTAAAAAAAAAAAATGTTTTTATTCTCTGTTATTTTGTCTATATTGGAGCTTTTCTCCCCGGGCCTCTACTGTAAACGGATATATATCCAGCTGGACTAGCCCGGTCAACAAATGTAAAATAAATAAAAAATAAATTTTTTTTTTTTTTTTTTTTTTTTTTACACAGCACCTCTTTTCAAGGAGTTACTGTTAAGTTTATTCAACGGTGAAACAGGTTGCATCTTTGTTTAGGTATTGTGTTAGCATTACCATGCTTCTTGCAGTTAGTTTCTAAAACTGGTAGGAATGGTGCATTTTATTTCTGTAGAAATAGGTCATTTATGTTTTGTTTTTCTGAAATTTAAGCCAAGCCATGACGCAAGTTGAGGCATACCTCTCAATTGCCTAAAAAATAAGTTATGTACTCACCATAATGTTCCATCTGAGAAGTTCTACTTTATATGTCTTCAACCTGTGGGAATACGAATCCATACTGGATGTGAGCCGGCAACTTCACAAGCATCTGCTCCGAGCTCCAAGCTCCTCCCACTACCCATAATACACCACCACCTTCCATCCCTCAGACTGAGTTTGCTGCACGCTAAACCAAACAACTCGCTCCAATACACCTTACTGCACACAATTTGTGCCACCACTCGAAACATAGACTAAAAGCCGCTAAAAAGTGTGCTCTGCTACATGCCAAGATGGTAAGGCCAGGGGGAAGGAGGGAGGGACGGTTGAAGACAAATGAAGTAGAACTACTCAGATGGAACTTTATGGTGAGTACATAACTTCTTTATTTGAAGTAGTTTACTTCATTTGATCTTCAACCTGTGGGACAGAGTCCCCAGCTACTCATACACCTGGGTGGCCCTCATGGAAGGATATTCCGGAGCACCACAGAGCCAAAGGATGCTCTCCCTCTAGAAATCAAATCCAACTCATAGTGAGAAATAAAAGTATGAGATGAGGACCAAGTAGCCGCGAAACAATGTCATCCAAGGATACTCTGGATCAAAAAGCCACGGACGTAGCCATGGACCTTGTGAAATGAGCTCTAACCTGACCTGGAGGAGACAAGCCTCTGTCCTTGTAAATTTGAAGGATGCAGAGAGAAATCCACCTAGCAATGGTCACCTTGGAAATGGGTTTACCCAAAAAAGGTTTATTGAAGGACACAAAACTGGTCAGATTTGCGAAAGGGTTTGGTCCTGTGTAAATAGAAATGTAGTTGTCTATGAACATCTAACAAATGCAACTTGTATTTAGCTTCATTTTTGCAATTTGGAAAGAAAACAGGTTGATTGACAGTCTGACTGATATTGATCTCAGATGCCACTTTTGGAAGAAAGGAGGGATTGGTATGAAGAGAAACCCTGTCCTTGTGAAAAAGCGTATATGGAACCTTGACAGACAATGCCTGAAGTTCTGAGACCCTAGTAGCCGAGGTGATGGCCACTAGGAAGGCTGTCTTCCAGGACAGAAATTTAAGATCTGTAGTTGCTGCAGGTTCAAAGGGAGGGGCAACCAGAGCTTGCAATACCATAGTAAGGTCCCACGGGGGGTTAAAATCTTTGACTTCTTGGACGTAAAAGAAATGTACCTTTGATAAAAGCTTTGCACACTCTGGAAGAAGCCAAAGAAGCCATGTTCTCACCAATGTGGAAATTAGAAATAGCAACTAGATGAACTTTCACTGTAGACGAGCTAGCCCCCTGTTGAAAAATGTTTGCTAAAAAAAAAATCAAGGATAGCCATAATCGGAGCTGTGAAAGTGTCGAAATCCCTTTGAGAAGCCCAAATGGAAATGCGCTTCCATTTGCTACGGTAAATCTTCCTGGTGGACGATTTAAGGGCTGCCACCAGAATAGTCTTGACCAAGGAAGACAAACCAGGAGTCCTACCAATTAAGGAAACTGGAACAGCCAAGCCGTAAGCTTCAGACTGTCCAGGTTCCGATGAGGGACCCTCGAGGGGTGAGAGATGAGACCTAAAAGGGAATCCAAGATCCAAGGAGGAGCTAGATGATGAGACCACAGGAAGGGAAACCATACCTGGCAAGGCCAAAACGGGGCAATGAGGATCACTTTGCTCCCCAGTCGACGTGCCTTCTGGAGAAACTTTGGAATAAGAGGTAAAGGAGGGTATGCATAAAGAAGACCGGGAGGCCAAGCATGACTAGAGCATCTTCCGGGGGATTCCCCCAGCGGGGGGTTCAGAGCAAAGAACTCACTGCACTTTACATTGGAAGGAGATGCGAAGAGATCACAGCAAGGCTGACCCCACACTAGAAAGATCTGCTCCGCTACTAAAGGACTCAGAGACCACTCATAAGGCATCAGAATAGTCAGGCTTAGTTTGTCCGCCAGTATGTTGGACTGTCCTGGAATGTGCGTTGCTACCAGAAAATGACTGGTGAAGATCACCCATTCCCAAACTCTCATAACTTTGCGACAGATGGGGTAGGATCTGGTCCCTCCCAGTTTGTTGATGTACCGCACCACTGATATGTTGTCTGACTGAATTGCAATAGTTCCTAGAGGGAGAAAGGCATGAAGGGCCTGCAACACTAAAGGGACTGCCCTCGTCTCTAGAACATTTATATGCAAACTGGTCTCAATCGGGGACCACATGCCTTGAACTGTCCTTCCCGAGCAATGCCCCCCCACCCTAGCTGGGAGGAGTCCGTGGTCACTGTGGCTTGGGCAGGAGCTGTGACAAAAGGTTGTCCTTCCAATATTTCTGAAGAATGCATCCACCAAGGGAGAGATGCCCTGCAGACTTTGCTTATGTGTATCGGATGTGTCAATGGAAGATCCAACATTAACAGTGCAATGGTCTGAGTCCACTGAAGTACTTACACATATAAAGAGCACACAGTAGAAACGTGATCGTTGCAGCCATAGAACCTAGGGCCCGTAAAACTGACTCCACTGAAGGGAGATGGGACTGATAGATGGAGACAGGGAGACAGGCATCCATAAGCTTCGAATTCTCTCTGAGGTCAGGAAGACTTGTGTGTGTAAAGTGTCTATCCGTGCTCCTATGTATTCTATAACCTGGACAGGGTTTAGAAGAGATTTGGCTCTGCTGACGAATTCCTAGATGGTGTGCAAGACGTAGGAAATAGTCTCTGGTCTGGCAAAGTAGATGCTTGGTGGGAGCAGCAAGGAGCCAATCATCTAGGTAAGGGTAGACCTGAATTCTCGGAAGCCTGAGGTGAGCCGCTACCACTGCCATCACTTTGGTGAACACCCTGGGGGCTGTGGTGAGACCAAAGGGTAGGGTTTGAAACGGGTAATAATTGGCCCCTAGCTGGAAGCGAAGGAACCTCCTGGAGCTTCTGTGGATCTTTATGTGATAGTAAGCATCCTGGAGGTCTAGCCAGCACATCCAGTCGGTCTCTTGCAAGTAAGGCAGGATGGACTGTACTGTGACCATTCGGAAATCCTCTTTGGTAACGGACAGGTTCAGGGTTAACAGGTCTAGAATGGGCCTCATTTCCCCTGTCTTATTTGGCAACAAAAACAACCTGGAATAAATGCTCAATCCGGAGTGATCTCAGGGGACGGGTTCGATGGCTTGCTTGTTTAGTAGCTTGAGAACCTCTAGTGCTGCTGCCTCCCTTTGCGTGGGTGGTATGTCTGGGAGGTGTTTGGGTGGAGTGGGAGGAACCACAAACAGGACTGAATAACCTCTGGATATTATCTGAAGCACCCAATGGTCTGATGACATGGTCTCCCATGCCGTCAGGTGTAATGACAGGCGGCCCCCTGACTGCCTCCAGAGCAGAGCAGTCGGACAACCCCTCAGGACTGCTGTGCGGGCCTGACTGAGAAAGGTTCTCGAGATCCAAAATTCCTCAGACCCTCTCTGCCTCTGGGCCAGACCCTGTCTTGTCCCCCTCTGCCTCTAAGGGAAGAAGAGCCCAGAGTGTCTTGGGAATACTGAGACTTCTGGAACCACATCATCTTTTCCCCTTGCTGATTCTGAAAAAAAGAATCTTGGAGAGTACGAGAAGCAGATCCTAACAGCAGATAGTGTCTTCCCATCCTTCTCACTCTGGACCAAAGTGTCACGGATGGTCTTTCCAACTAGGGAAGAGCCAGAGTCCTTTACAAAAGGCGCCTTGAAGGGTTCCGTGAACTGACACAATCTGAGCCAGGCGTGATGCCTCATGATAACGCCGGACTCAGCCACCCTAACCGCTCTCTTGGTAGCATGCGAGAGGAGGCACATGGACGTATTAGAGACTGCTTTCAAGGTAGCCATCCTCTCAGAGAACGTACGCCTGTCCCCCTGCAACATTGACTGTAGGTGTGACTCAGCTACTTCCTTAACCAGGTCACACTGCAGTCGTGTAAAATGAGCCAGGTAGTTCAGCACCCTTATAGAAAAGGTTGCTGAAGCATACAATCGCTTCCCTAGGCGATCCATTGTCCTAGACTCAGTCAAGAGGATGGACCGAGGAACTCTCCTGGGATAGTTCCTTCTTGGTGGCGGCTGCTACCACCATAGCATGTACCGGGTACCCTTTATTCCAGGCAGGTCTGTCTGCAGGGGTGGGCTTAAAATTTTATCCAGGTGCTTCGGAATTGGCTCCACCATGTCCGGTTCCTTCCAAACCCGCAAGGTGACCAAGTCCACTAAGGGATCTGTGGGGGGGGGGGGACACCCAGGAAGTAGACGGGCCCGTGCCGAAGGCCTCCAGGAACACAGACTCGTCCAAGGAAGGTTTTGGGGTGGACCAACCTCCCCACTGGCCCAACAGTTCCATGATGTCTGGGAAGAAGCTGCTGTAGGGTCAGCATTTTGAATTTTGGAACAATGAGGAATGTGTTTAAAGCGGACAGGTCTAGAATAGGCCTCCATTTGTTTTCTTTTCTTGGTACCAGGAAGAGTCTGGAGTAAAATCCCTTTCCTTGCTCCATAGATGGTACCTTTTCCACAGCTCTCATTCTTAATAATTGAGATATTTGCTTTAGAGCTTCTGTCCTTTGAGTAGGTGGTAGGTTTGGCATTCCTCTCTTTCCTGGTAGAGTATGGAAATGGAACCTGTAGCCTTGGTCTATAGTTTGCAAAATCTATTTTTCTCTTCTTCGAAGTAATATTCGGTAGTAGTAATCTCTGGATCTGACCGACCGGCACTTGCGAACAGCTTCTGCTTCGGGCGCCACGCGGCAAGAAAGACTGAGGAAAATGGCGTCGGCTGATGCCTTTATACCCGAAGAACTGCCGCAATGACGTCGGGTGAAGTGCAACACCAGCCAAAGCCAGACCCAGACTTTGGAATCCGGCCGACCGAAGGGCTGCCTGATGACAGGACAACCCATTTGTAAGGACTGCAGATGCATCCTTGAAGGACATCCCCCCTGATGCGGTCTCCGGAGCAGGCTCAAACCAACTGATGTTCCTCAAGGGGAACTGTCTGGGGCTCCTCGAGTACAGGTTGTCCCTGTGGTAAAATGACAGAAGTCGCACCCAAAGCGGAGGTAGTTGGGGCGGAACCCGAATAGATAGTCAGGGGTCTCGATCCACTGGAGAGAACCCTTTCCACCACATCGAATGCCAAGGGTGAGCGAGCTTCCTGGGACACCAGTAAAGGAGCTGCTCACCCTGGATCCGACCAGGGGATCGGGATCAGAGCTGGACCCGAAGAGGATGGAAAACCAAGGAGGTGGCCATAACCCGAAAAGGTCAGCACCGACGGGAAAAATTCCACCCCCTCGGATCTGACACCCAGGCCACGGCTCCAAGAACCACTCTAATCCAAGCTAGTCAGATCAGAAGCCCTCCAGCTATCTGCCAGCGTAGAGGTTAACAGGTACCATTGGTGCCGGCCCCCTGACTCCGAAGCCTCTCAGATCCATATACTACAAAACCGGAGGTCAGATCGGAGAAGGAGAAATAGGTGTAAATAAGGGAAGTGAGCTCCCCCCTGCAGAGGGAGAGGGGGCTGGCAATACTCCCATCTGTATTTGTGTGCGAGTAAATCTCCGCATCGTTTTATTCATGTCAGCTTTGGATAAACTGCGGGTGGACCACAAAGAATCTACAGACTCCGACCTGGCAGGTCAGTGAGCCAAAGCCCTAAAAGATGACCTGGGTTCCTCTCGCTTCGGCCAACCCAGGCGATTGGAGCTGAGGGGAGTTAGGTCGATGAATAGCCTGAATTTTTGGAGGAGGCCTGGCAGGAGCCGAATGGTCTGGGGACCCCTTCCTCCTATCTGCCTTATGCTCTCTCCTCTTACAATGCTCTCCTTCCACAAGCCTAGAGGCAGGAGGGTGAGTCCCAGCATGGGAGGGAGAGGTGGAGAAGGAGGGCGCAGAAAAATCGGTCACAGCCATGAATGAAGAGGTAGTGAAGTCAGCCGCCTCTGTAGTAGGAAGAAGACCCTTCATTACTAGTTTTGCCCTATAATTCTATTAAGAAAATGTACAACTGCAATGTGCAAGCTTAGATGCATTTAGGGTTAAAAAGAAATTAATACGTTTATTCTGCTTATTCTGTGTGAAATATGTGCAGCTGCAGAAAACCTTGATAAGAGAACAACTGACAGAAAGTCTACCATAGTCAGCAGAATGTGTATTGAGGCCAGGGCTGTATCTTGACCCTGGGCAAATGTATCATATCCAGAACTGAACAGCTGAAGAAATGTAAGAAACAAAGGAGGGCTGAAATTAGCCCAAGGCCAGGTTGTTTTTCTCAAACATGTTTTGCAAGACAGCAATTTTCTGACCATGTCAGCAGTAAATCTAACAAGGTCTTCTTTTCTGACCATGTCAGCAGTTAAACTAACAATATTTTCTTGTGTACATGCAGAGAACTGTACAAGAATAGCATGCTGAACCATGGAAAATCAGACAAACCTTGTACCTACATGCTTTGTCTCCTTGCTGCAAGTAATAAAGGGTGCCTTACTTGAACCTTACGTGCATTGGTATTTGTGTTTTCCTTTACAGATTCTTTATGGCTCGCAGATTAAAACCCGTGCAAATACTACAACCTGAAGAAAGATGGGCTATACCTAAGCAAAGGAGACACAGAGTGTGGCTGTCAGCAGGCGACAGTTTGTGGTCACACTATGTGCTCTTTCTAAACACTTGTTTTGGCTGATCAGCCATCCCAAAAAAACTGAGACACAATGCCTCACACCAACTCACCACATGTTCAAGACACACACACAGAGAGCTGGGGTGGGGGGTGGGGGATGGGACTCTAACTAGAAACGTTTTCTAACACAATTCACCAGCGAGGGGGAGGAAAAGGGGAGAAAAACCTACACTACTAAAAGCAAACACCCAAAAAACTATTAAATTTAAGCTAGAAATTTTGAAAAACACTACTTACAGCACCGGAGCTCAGAGACCATGATGCAAGCGATAACCGCGGCAAAGGTGGTGATGGTGATGTTATGGGTAAGGGGAGCAGCTCAGAGTAGATGTTTGTGAAGTTGCCGGCTGGGATCAGATACAGATCCATATTCCCACAGGTTGAAGTCCAAATGAAGTAAACTACTTCAGATTGTTCCTGAGTGCATATGTATACATACATGCATATATATATATATATATATATATATATATATATATATATATATATATATATATATATATATATATATATATCACATCACACACACACACATGTGCAGAACTTGCTTGATTGAATATTGCTACATACTTCATACATGACTCCCATGTGCAAATCACAGTCTATCTCTACGATCTGCTACTAACACCATCATTCCATCCCCTCTCTGCCAGCCTCCAAATAGTTTCAGGAATAAGCTTTTGTTCCCTCATAAAATGCACTACATACCTATCCTATAGTTTTGTACTACAGTTTCTTCAAAAAAAATTTACATTACATACAGAAGAATTTAAATATTGCACCAAGTCTTACTTCTTTACCTCATCATTTTTAAAACCTCACTAAGCCTGGTGCCACATTACAGGATAGTGAGAAATTCACACATTCGTACTTCTCTACGCCTGGCATAGGAAGCTCCTATGGGGAATCCATGCGAGTCCTCCTACACCTGTGCTTTACAGAATGATGAAGCATATGAGGTGGCCTGCCATAGCCAAATGGCCATGCTGTCATAAAAAAGAGATCAAAGCTCCAAAAAAAGCAGCATCTCAAGAGCTCCAACTTTGGCATCAATGTCAAGGCCAATAACATGGCCTGGTCTGATGGAAACAATCTCCATGCAGATGAGGCAGGGACTCCACTGTGAAAGACAGAGAGAATGGATCAGCCTCAGTACTGAATCTGTCAGCAGCTCACTTGGCATTGACTTCAAAAACAGTTGATGCCAACACCACAGACAACATTAAAGCTCAAAATCCAGTGGTTGAAATAAAGAAATCATGATGGAGTTCAGAACAACAATAGTAAAGGTACCAACATGCCTGGGGATTAATCAATGGCCTTACTGGGACAGAATCTAGGATAAGGCCTGGTGAGCTTGGTAAAGAGTAAATGCCTCTGTCCACCACAGTTCGAAGGGGGTGGGGAGACATTATCACTGCATGAAACTTAAAGAATGCCTCTAGCATCTTCTGATTATCCAGTCTGAACAAAAACACTTTATGGAATATGAAGATCATGGCAGAAGACAGCTGGAGGCAAGAAACTTCATATCGGACAATGAAAATACACTCTCAGCCCTAACCAGTTTTCAGTGTGATGGCACAAGCGTAATCTTATACGGAAGCTTATGAACCAACCAGTGTTCTGTGTGATGGCATAGACGAAATCTTATACGGAAGCTTATGAAGCCCCAAACAGAAAAGAAAGAAAATTAGATTCTTCGGAGATTTTCAGAATTAGGGCATGGACAAAAATCGGATCAAGAACGCATATTTAGAACAATTTAGTTATGAATTTCTTCAGACACGTCTAGTTTGTTTTCTGGCATGCTCTTTCTGCTTACGTCTTTGCTTACCTTTTCGCTTGCCAGCCTTGGGCTCAGAACTCAAGGTCAAAAAGGCTGATCTCAAACCACAGGATGATGTCTCACCCATAGGTGACATCAAATCCTGTTTGTGTTTCTCTAACAAAAGCTTGTTTTTAATTTCTTTTAATGTAAGTGGGGTAAAAGGTTCACATACGTCACAATCGTCAACAAGTGTAGGACGCAAACATTTGACAAAATTAATAGAACACTGATGATCCAGTGGGAAGCAGAATGTAAGAAAATACCACTGTTGGTGGTGGTTCTTGACGCAGAGAAAGCATTTGACAGAGTAAACTGGGAATTTATGAGCACAGCAATGGAAGCATTTACATCCCCCGATAAAGTTGATTAAGAGGATATACAAGGGATTGGAGGTGAATATTAAAGTGGGTGGGGTCCTGTCTGACAATTTCTGCAGAGGAACCAGGTAGGGGGGTTTCCTCTCTCCCCTTTGTTATGTGCATTACATTTAGAACCACTGGCTAAGAAAATAAAGGACTCGGAAATTCAAGGATACAGTTGGTATGGCAGTTAAGAAAAGCTTGCTCTATTTGCAGATGATATTATTTTATACCTGACAAAACCAGAAAGGGACATTACAGTGTTGTGTAACATACTGATACAGTTTCAGATCTTTTCAGGATGCAAAATTAATGAAGATAAAGCAAAGGCAATATCGGTAAATTATGTACCCACACACAAATGGGCTCAGCAATATCCTTATTTATAGGGACATAAAACAATGAAGTGTTTAGGGGTATGGATTAAAAGGATTCCAGTGTGGCAGCCAAGGATATGTGGGAAGAGACTCAACTAAAGACAATACAAAACTGAGAAAATGGAAGCTGTTATATGGCTATTGATAATAATATACAAGTAATTAAAATGTTTTTATTCTTAAACACAAGATAGGCATACTTTTATCAACCAGATTAGCTGTGGATGGCAATTATTAAAGAGGTGAAGGATTTTATCTGGGAAGGGAAGATGGCAGGAGTCAAGGGGATAAGCTTATTCAGCCAATAGAAGGCAGATTGGGATTACCCAATTTGAATGGGTATTTCAGAGCAACGCAGTTAAGGCTCCTACATATAGCACAAGCAGAAAACTAACTCAAAGTGGAAAGAGATGATGATGAAACGGGGGGGGGGGGGCTCAAGAAATAAGGAGAGACTGGGATTTTGGATGCAGACCTTTAAGAATAACAGCAATCATACAGAGTATTAGAATACTTTCTGCTACTTTATAAATATAAGAACTAAGCCAACATGGGAATGGAGAAAGGAGATTCGGCTGATAGAGATAGCTGCAATTAGGGATATAGACACACAGGCAAGGGAGGGTGGAATTTATTGGAGAAAACTGGCAAAGGAACCAAGGTGTTGGGAGCAAATAACTACAGAGGTAAAAGTAATAGACTGGGAAGATGACAAGAACTTGTTTGAACTGGAGGGTTAGAGATTACTTTACTTATCAAGGACTGATATTGGAGTATAGGCAAAGAGAAAGAAATAGGAGGTCCTAAACGAAAGACCAGCACTGGTAAAGTTTTTAGTAGACTCTAGAACAGAAGTTGCCAAAAAGAAAGAAATTAGTAGAGCATACAAAGAGTACAGTTGTGTACACTTACCATAAATGTAGATGTTAGAGTGTATTCACTGTTGCAGTCATCACATTTGGGTTATCTGCTTGCAGTAGCCCTCAGTCGGCCTGATTATCAAAGTCTTGGGTCCTGCGTCGGTTGCCATCTCATCTTCCGTGATGTCAGGAAGTCAGGGTTATAAAGCATGTAGCCAATGCCATTACATCAGTTTTTCTTGCCCATATGTCAGGTGCCCCCCTAATGGGAAGCAATTAAATATATATATATATATACATACATATATATATATATATATATATATATATATATATATATATATATATATATATACATACATACATACATACAGACGTATACATAGATACAAGATTATACCTCCAACAAAAAAGTGGATTCACTATACAATCTGGAAATATTGAAAATGTCGAATTTCAGTATTTCGAGACTGAATAGTTGAAAAACCACATACACGAAAACCCACAATAACACTACAATTGCGACCATTCACACACACACACAAACTAGGACATAATCATACACACGCACACATATACACCTACCTAACTAAACAAACATAACACACACAAACACACAACCTACCTATAAGCAGGGTGGCAAGCCCCCCTGTGCCCCCCACAAACACACCACACACACCCTACTTGTATATTCTAACTCCGAGGTCGCACTAAACACACAAATGCACAACAAACACCACCGCACACACTCACACACACTAAAATCCCTACCCATTATCCTCAAACACACAACACTTTCCTGAAACCCCAGATAAATCCACAAACCGCACCACATATCATGAACGCGACACCACGATAGCGGCAGATTCGACATTTGCAGATTTGGCATAGTGTAGTTTCGGTTAACTGCACTTTCCACTATTCAGTCTCAACGTACTGAAATTCGACATTTCAGTACGTCAAGATTGTCTAGGGTATCCCAAAAAAGCAAATACACCAAAAAGCTTTTAAGCATAGTAAAGGAGAGTAGAGTTATAGCCAAAAGAAGTCAGAGGGCTGGAGGGAGGGTAACCAGGACTGCAACAGTGAATACACTCGAACATCTACATTTATGTTAAGTGTACACAACTGTACTATGTTCTTCGTATTTCACTGTTGCAGTCATCACATTTGGGTAGATTCCCAAAGCTAAGTATGGCAGGAGGAATTTAGATAGAATTAGGTCCAGCTATTAGGCCCTGCAAGACTGCAGTGGCAAAACCAGCTCTCGATTTAGAGAAAATTGGCAAAAGGTAATGCTTGGAGAAAGTATGTACAGAACTCCAGGTAGCAGCTTCTAGGATGTCTCTGGTAGGGACACCGCTGAGAAAGGCTGTAGAGGTAGATGCAGCCTGGGTTGAATGGGGTCTAATCCCCTGTGGGATAGGTTTTCCATGGTGCTTATAGCAGAAAGGAATGCAATGACCTATCCATTTAGAAACGGTTTGCTTTGAAATAGCCTTCCCCTCTGCCCCTGCAGCAAATGCCATCAGCAGTTGTTCAGATTTCCTTTGAGGTTTAGTCCTGTCCAAGTAAAATCTAAGTTGTCTGTGCACATCTAAGGAGTACAGTATCCGTTTCCCTTTGTTCTGTGGATTAGAAAAGAAGGTTGGCAAATGAATGGATTGATTTGAGAGCCACACTGGATACCACCTTGGGCATGAAAGAGGGATTGGCCCTGAGGGACACCCTGTCCGTATGAAAGGTTATGAAAGGCTCCACTGCAATAAGGGCCTGTAATTCAGATACCCTTCTTGCTGAAGTGATTGCTAAAAGGAAAGCTGTTTTCCAAGAAAGGAATTTTAACTCTGCACTTGCAGCTGGCTCAAAAGGAGGAAGAGTAAGCTTTTCCAATACAAAGTTAAGATCCCAGGCTGGAGGTTGGGCTCGCATAGGTGGTCTTAAATTTTTGGCCCCTCTGAGGAACTGCTTGCGCAGTGGGTGAGAAAAGAGGGATGGCTCTGTGTTGTAATGAGCTGAAATGGCTGAGGCGTGAATTTTGATGGAGGAAAAAGGAAAGGCCTTTGTGAAGCATCTCAGTTAAGTATTGAAGAATCTGAGGTAAATTGGGTGCTGCTGTGGCCATCCCTTGAGTTTGGTTAAAGGCACAGAATCTTTTCCATTTGTCAGCATAATATTTTCTAGTACTAGGCCTCCTTGCCTCCAAAATGACACCCAACACTTGTATACTGAGGGATAGTAACGGAGAGATTAGGTGATTAGCCAGGCTTCCATGTTCAGGGTTTGAAGCTGGGGGTGTAGAATCTGGCTCGCCTGCTGTGACAGCAGGGTAGGGGTCTGAGTCAGGTGCCATGGGGCTAGCAGTGACACACTGCGCAAGAGGGGGTACCAGTGTTGGCTTGGCCAGTCTGGTGTAATCAGCATCATCCTTAGTTTGTCCTGTTTGATCTTCAGTAGTACCTTGGAGAGGAGAGGCAGAGGAAGAAAGGCATAAACTGATAGATTTTTCCAGATGAAGGACAGAGCATCCACTTTCCAAGCTTGTTTGTGGGGAGTCCTTGTACAGAATTTGTCCAATTGGTAGTTCTGGGGGGAGGCAAACAGGTCTATATCTGGGATCCTCCATTTGTTTATCAACATGTTGAAAGTCTTTGGTTCCAGTTTCCACTTTTATGGGTTCATGAGATTTCTGCTTAGTTCGTCTGCCAGTGTATTTAGTTTTCCTGGCAGGAACTGAGCCTGTAGATGCACTTGGTTGCTCAAGGCTGTGCTCCACAGAGCCATGGCTAGTCTGCAGAGGGGTTAAGAATAGGTACCACCCTGCTTGTTTATGTACAACTTAACAGTGGTGTTGTCCGTCTTTGCTATCAATTGTCCTGGAAGAATGTGGTCCTTGAAGGCTGTCAGAGCATTCTGTACAGCTAACATTTCTTTTTGATTGATATGCAGGTGCATTTGACTGATTCCATTTGCCCTGAAGGCACTTCCCTGCCAGGTGAGCCCCCCATGCATAGTCTGATGCATCTGTTGTTAGGGGGTAGAGTGAATGGTAGTCCCTTGTTTTGGTGGCAGGCCTCTGCCCACCAAAAGAATTCTAACCTTAGGCAAGGTATGACAGGAATCATTGCCTCTAGATCCTGATAATGTTGACACCATAGGCTTTTAGATACCAATGAAGTTTCCTCACATGCAGTCTTGCATATGGAATTAGTAGAATGCAGGAGGCCATGAACTCCAATGCTTGCAGTATTTGCCTTGCAAATACCAGGGTTTTTGTGGCCACTAGTCTGAAGTAAGTTGTCAAATGAAATTGTTTCTCTGGCGTGAGATAAGCCATCTGGGAAGTTGTGTTCAAACTTGCTCCCAGGAATGTAATTTGTTGACAGGGTACCAGTTGTGATTTCTTTTCGTTTATGGTGTACCCCAGACAAGTTAGCACCTTTTGTACAAATGCCAGATGATTCAAAACTATGTCCTGGCTTTCTGCCTAAATTAGACAATCGTCCGGGTATGGGTATATTTGAATATTTCTTTGCCTGCAAAATGCAATGAATGGAGCTAGGCACTTTGTGAATACCCTGGGCGCAGTAGATAAGCCAAAGGGCAGTGCAGAGAACTAATTGTGCATGTAGCCTGCTTTGAAGCGTAGGTATAGTATCTTCTGCAAGATTCCCTGATTGGGATGTGCAGGTAGGCTTCTTTTAAGTCCAGTGCTGCCAACCAAGCATCTTTGCCTAGCATAGGAAGCAACTGGTGAAGAGTTAGCATCTTGAATTTTGGAATCACCAAAAGGTGTTTAAGATAGAAAGGTCCAGGATAGGACGCCATGCGTTGCCTTTTCTGGCTACCAGGAAAAATCATGAGTAAAAACCTTGTCCCTTTTCCTCTTCTGGGACAGTGTGAATAGCCTTCATGCTTAAGAGACAGAGAACTTGCATTTGAGCCTCTGTCCACTGATTTGGGGTAGATCTGGCCAACCGTTTTGGGGTTAGTAATGTGTGGAAGTGAAATCTGTATCCTTGGGAGACTATATTTAAAACCCATTTGTCCTGGGTAAGGAGTTCCCAGTTTTTTGCCTGCAGAGCAATCTTTCCCCCTAAAGGAGCAGTCAGTTGAGAAGTGCTAGGAAGTTTTAAGGTTAAGTCATTCAGACAGTTTACCACAGGGGGGAATCTTACGACTCCCCGACTTGGGAATGGGAGTCCCCCCACTGCTTAGTCCTGTGCGTAACCTGGTACTGAAGCCTGGGTGTTCTGCTGGTTCTGGGTTTGGACTGGGAAGGCCTGGAAGAGGCAGCAAAGGACCAATTCTTAGAGGGCCAATGCTACTAAATCTTGGAGGCTGTAATTGTAGGAAATCTTAAACAGTTTGCATAGATCTAGTTTTTCCTCCATCTTTTCAAGAACTTCTTCTGCTTTGTTGCCAAACAGGTGGTCCTGATTTAAGGGAGCATCCAGCAATTTAACGAACATGATCTGGCAAGGACGGCTCCTTAAGCCAAGTATGCCTTCTAAGTACAGACCCAGTGACAGCAGCCCTGCAAGATGCCTCTAGTGAATCAAAACCACATTGCAAAGTATGTTTTCCAACTTGTTCAGCAGAATGCATTAAATCCTGTAAATCCTTATTTTCAGCACAGTCAGGAATCAACGTAATTTTCGGTTTAAGCAATCCAATAATATGTTGCTGATACTTTAACATATGAAACTGGCAATTTAAGGCCCTAATGGCCAAGGTTGCAGAAGTGTATACCTTCTTACCCCATCTATCCAGCGTCCTGGAGTCTCTATCAGAGGGGGTTGGATTGTTGGCAGTAGTATCGTTAATGCCCCTGGGTCTCTGTGAAATGGTAGGATTTTTAAAAAGGAACTTGTGAGTGTCAGGAACCCTGTAACATCCATCAGGTTTTCTGGGAGCAGGAGGTAAGGAGTAAGGGGCCAAACTAGATTCTGAAAAGGCATCATCAACAATGTCTAGTACAGGAGGGATAGCTAAAGGTCTGTGCTGGGGCAGGAGTAAGAAATCCCTAAGCCTCTTTTTAGAATCAAAGTAATCCAGGCTTTCCCAACGAAAATGCTCCCTAAGAGTATGCAAGGTTTCACCAAAAGAGAAATCCTCTGGAGGGGAAGCAGAGGGAATAGAGTCCTCTGCATAAAAATCCTCATAGGTAGATATGGGTAAATCCTGGTCATCAGAGGAAACAGAAATTTCAGAATCCTGGTCAGAAATATCATAAGCAAATTCAGTCCTAGGTCTCTTAGAGGGGGAAGGATGGCTTCCCCTGATTAAAGTAATAAGGTCTTCAGCCATTCTTATTTTTTTTAGGCATAGAGGCCTGACCATGCGGTCTGGGCGTCAGTTTTCTAGGCATGGTTCGAGATTTAGGCCTTGAAGAAGAAGATGGCATTGGTTTAATATGCAAGTCAGTAGACCTGAATATACCCTCAGAAGCCAGTGCCCGCACAGCGGCTCTGGACCCATCCAAGGCAGAGACATCCGCAGGTTACACAGTTCATGCATCTCACAGCATACCGCACTCCGAATGGGTTTTAGTAGAGGCCTGCGAATCTGAAGTAGCGGTATCAGGGGCTGCAAAAGCGCTTCACTAAGTACCGGCGAGCTGGTGACTGGCTTAGGAGAAGTGTTGGTGGCAGCTTTGGACCTAGGCAGCCTGTCTTTATGTTTGCTTTTTTTCGGAATGTCGGTAGTCGGATGGCTAACCGAAGACATATCTGGGTAATTGAACCGAGTACCAAAATATTTAGAAGCGTAAATGTACCGACGACGAATAGTTCGTTGTTTAAATAAGACACAAAACTACCAGAGAGGTACGTCGTGGTCGGGGCCTAGGCAAGGAATACAGTACGAATGAAAATCTTTATCAGGTATTTGCTTTCCACAAGAAATACAATTATCGACTTTTACTAACATCGGTTTAGAGCAAGAAAAAGTTTCTCCAATGGGGTACTTAGCTTTAGTTGAAACTCAAAAAAGAAAATTTCAGGAGTCTGCCGACCGGCACTTGCGAAATGCTTCTGCTTCGGGCACCGCACGGCAAGAAAAACTGATGTAATGGCATCGGTTGCATGCTTTATACCCCTGACTACCTGACGTCATAGAAGATGAGACAGCAACCGATGCAGGACCCAAGACTTTGATAATCAGGCCAACTGAGGGCTACTGCAAGCAGATAACCCAAATGTGATGACTGCAACAGTGAAAAACGAAGAACATCACTGCATGATAACTATAAAAATCAAAGTAGGTTAGAAAGGATTAGGAAGAGAGAATTGATAAGCAATTCACAAATAAATATTGGGGAGGGGATATATGTATGTATCCCAAATATGCAACAAATCTAGATGATTTAGGATCTTCACTTGGAAGTGTTTACATTGGTAATTTTATACCTCAAGTAGACTCCAAAGAATTTTTCCTCAGGTAGACAGCAAATGTTGGAGGTGTGATGGGGAAGAAAAAGGCAACTGGGAATATATTTTCTGGGAGTGTAATGAATTGGTAGACTTTAAAAATTCCCTGCAGACTGCTCCGTTGGAGATACTGGGTGAGCAAACTGATGTAACTAAGGAAATAATAATTTTTGAGCTATGATACAGAATCAGAATTGCCTAGACATAGTAAGGCCTTGCCGAGTCCAATTATGATGGTTGCTAAAAAAGCAATTACTAGAAAATGGAAATCAAAGTCTAAACCAACTTTACTAGAAGTAACGATGATAGTAACAGAGATGAAACAACTAGAATTGGAATCTTTAGACTAGGGTAGGAGCAAATTACATAGGAAAAATGGGAATTGGGGGATCAATGCATACAGAGGAGAAATGAAGAAGGTAGGATTTGAATGAGCTATATAATGTTTGGCTAACAATGACTGGACATATTATAAGTGATGTATAATATTTACAAACCAAGCTGACACAACTGTAGCTGTTATGTATGTTTGCAACTGAAATTGTGTTGGTATGGTTTATTTTCATTTATATAAATGTAAGATTGCATGTGTCGCACGTGATAATTTAATAAAGATGTTTCTCGTTTAAAAGAAAAAAAATACTTCAACAAAAGGTTTTGCACCCAAACCAAAGGCACAAAGCATGAGCTGTTCTTGAAGAGGGATAATTCCAGAGTTACTGTTTTTATAAGCTTTGCTGCACATAAAAAAATGCAAACAATGCAAGTTCCAAGCTGCTCAAGTCCCACTGGTCTGCCTTAGTCCTTGCGGTTGATGTGGATGGACCGGGCCTATTTCACATCATCTACCTACACCGCCAAAACTCTTCATACAGACCAAAACAGATAACTTTCAATAGTGAACGTTCACAGCAGAGAAAAATTCCACAGGGAATGGAAGCAGTTGGCCAATGTTAAAAACTGGCCTTTTCCCCACTGTAGTGCAATCTCGGAGTTGGTATATATATATATATATATATATATATATATATAAATATATATATGGGTTCCCTTCAGAATCTCGAACTACTGAAATCCCAAATTTCAGTAGCCCGAGACCAGAAGGGCGAAAGTGCAGAATACCGAATCCCCAGAAGCGCGAAATTCAAAATCCTGAAGTTCGGAGATTTTGAATTAGTGGTTCTGGTGTTGCAGTGTGTGAGTGGGTGGTTGGAGATGTAGTTAAGTGTTTGTGCTTCATGGGTTTTGGGTAGGGGCTTTAGTGTGTGTATGTGTGTTACGTTAGTGTGAGGTGTGTGTGCAAGGGGAATGTAGCTTGTGTGGTGGTGTTTTTGAGTGTTTGTGTAGTGCGACCTC
>NC_056744.1:1681678558-1681703558 GCF_019279795.1 Protopterus annectens | reverse complement strand
CACAGGGAAAAATCTAAGGTTTTCTGCTGTATCACAGAAACTAGAAGGAACATACTGTATTAGTTTTATGAAGGCACAAATAAGCAACTGGACCTGTATTCACACCAGGAACAGCTAAGTGAAAGGGTACACCACATGTATGCTCCCAAACCTGGCAAGGAGAAAGCAGCCAAGGCCTGTATTAGTAAAGATACAAACATACCAGCCAAAAGAAAAACCATGGCAAAAAGGTAAAGTATTAACACTTGGAGACAGTAGGCTGTTTGTGGAAAATTACTATTCACTGTACACCAGGTACAGAAGAAAAAAGAAGTTATGTCTTAGCATAACATTCCATCTGTGTTGTTGATCTTCATTCATTCATTACTGATGGGTTATCAGTTCAGTCCTCAGAACAGAGCCGGCCAATATCAAGCTCACGTCAACCAAAAACTCTCAAGCCAAGGTCCTAACCAGAATGCTCTGCTCCCTGTTACCTCGGATCGAGTTTGCAAGTTGACAGATAAAAGTAGAGGCTACCTCTGGTCATAACAGACCTACCAGAAAGGAGTACATAAGATCAACCAAGAACCTCCTGATGGGGGACAGAGGGCGGGAAGTAATGAATGAACAAAGATCAACAATACAGATGGAACATTATGGTAAGACACAACTTCTTTATCTGATGTTGTTAATATTCGTTCATTCCTTACTGATGGGATACAGTCCCCAGCTTCCTGTATGCCTGGGTAGCTCTCATGGAAGGACATTCCTGAGCACCATGGAACCAAAAAGGAAGCTCTACCTCTGGAGGCCAAGTCCAAACTGTAATGAAGAATAAAGGTATGAGGTTTGGCCCAAGTTGCAGTTGAGCAAATATCATTGAGGGAAGCCTTAGCAAGGAAAGCTGCTTAAGTTGCCACAGATCTCATAGAATGTGCCTTGACTCTATGAGGCAAGGTGAGATTGTTTTTGTTGTAGATAAAGGTGATAAATTAGCTTCATGGTTGAGAAATTATAAGTTTTGATACAGGATGACCCCATCTAAGTCCAGAAAAAGCCAGAAAGCATTGGTCTGATTTACAGGTAGATTTTGTTCTGTCCAGATAAAAACATAATTGCCTATTAACATCCAAGAAGTGCACGCAATACTCTCCCTTGTTAGAATGGTTATAAAAGAACACTGGGAGATCAACAGACTGGTTGATACATTGCTCTGAGTTGGCTCTCAGGGATACCCTGTCCTTATGGAAGATAAAATAGGGAGGTTTGATGCATAAGGCCTGAAGTTCTGACAATCGTCTGTCTGATGTTATTGCAATCAGAAACAAAGTTTTCCAAGAGAGATATCTTACATCACAAGAAGACGCAGGTTCAACGCATGGAGCTGTTAAAGCTTGTAAACCAAAGCCAATGTTGTACGACTTCTCTAAAGGGAGGTTTTAGGTAGATAACCCCTTTCAAAAAGTCTTACACAGTCTGTGTGACATAAGTGAAGAATTTTGAAAACCAATATGAAAATTTGAGATGGCAGCCAAATGTACATGGACAGTAGAGGCAGACACCCCAGAGTGGAAAAGATGTGATAAGTAATCCAATATCATCGTGACCTTGGCTGACAAGGGGTCTATTTGCTTATCTGCTGCCCATATAGAAAACATCTTCCATTTGTTAAAATAGATTAGACTGGTGGAGGATTTATGAGATGCAATAAGAATACTGCGCACAGGGGGTGAAAGGTTTTCATACCTGCGCACAGGGGACGAAAGGTTTTCATGCCTGGCAATCATAGGAAGTGGGGAAACCAAGCTGTCAGTTTCAGGGTTGCTACATTGGGGTGAATCAGACCGTGCGGAGGAGAATTCAACATTTGGGATGAAATGAGGATCCACAGTTGATCTAACAGGTGAGGCCAGAGGAAGGGAAACCAGACTTGTGGAGGCCAATATGAAGAAATGAGGATCACTTTGCTATTCAACTGTCGTGCTTTCTTTAGAAATCGGGAGAGGAGGGGAAGAGGAGGATAGGCATAAAGAAGACCAGAGAGCCAAGCATGGACAACAGCATCCCTTGTTGACTATCCCCGAGAGGGGAATCAGGGCAAAGTAGTTACTGCACTTGTAGCTGGTTGGGGAGGCAAATAGGTCACAGCACGTCTGACCCCAGCGGTGGAAAATTTTTGCCACTATCAGAGGATTGAGGGACCACTCGTGAGGCTGTAGAATGCACCTGCTCAAATTTGTCCGCTATCACGTTGGAGCTCCCGGGAATGTGCATTGCAATCAGAAAGCAGTTGTGAGCCATAGCCCATTGCCATATTCTCAAGGCTTCTTGGCATAATGGGTAAGATTTGATACCCCCTTGTTTGTTGATGTACCAGACCACAGACATGTTGCCTGACTGGATCGCAATAGTCCCTGATGGAAGGATGGAGTGACATGCTTGCAACTAAACAAGCACCGCCCTCAGTTCCAGGACACTGATATGCAAAATGGCCTCTGTCTCCAACCAGGTGCCTTGGACCAAGTTTTCCTGACATAGCCCCCACCCCCACTCCATCAGGGAGGCATCCATGGTCACCATGGCTATCAGTTGATGGGGGTGAAAGGGCGAGATCATTGTTGCGGATTTTGAGACATCCACCAGAGTAAATCTTGCTTGCATCTCTGAGTCACACTTATCTGAAAAGACTAAGGGTGCTGAGAAGTAGCCACTGAAGAAGTCTCATGTGGAATCTGGCTAGGGGAACAATGGTAATCGAAGCTGCCATTGACCCCAATAGCTGAAGTACAGATCGAGCTGGGGATTTGCGGTGAGAGAGCAGTGGTTGAACTTGTTGCCCTATTCTCTGAAGCCTATGTTCCGGAAGGGATGCTGTGCAATTTCTCATGTCCAACAGTACCCCTATAAATTCCAAAACTGAGTTGGGGTTGTGTTAGATTTGTCCCAGTTTATAGTGATTCCCAGGCTTTGAGCAGTTGAGAGAGAATACTGCAGGGTTTCTTCCAGTAGATGCTTGGTGTGGGCGGTGAGGAGCCAGTTGTCTAGATATGGAAATGCCTGGAATCCTTGAAGTCGCAAGTGCGCAATAACTACTACCATGCATTTTGTGAACACTCTGGGGGCTGTAGAGAGACTTAAGGGCAGGGCTCGAAACTGGTACTGACTGGCTCCTATATGGAAGTGGAGGTATCTTCTTGAGAGTTTGTCCATTTTTATGTGGTAATCTGCATCTTGAAGATCTACAGAGCACATCCAATCTTCTTCCAGAAGAAAGGATGAACTGAACTGTGACCATCCGGAATTTCTAGTTTTTACAAATTTGTTTAGTGTACCGAGATCCAGAATTGGTCTCCAGTCCCGTCTTTTTTGGCACTAAAGAAACATGAGTAAAATCCAGACCCTATCTGGTCTGGGAGGACCGTCTTTTTGTAGCAGCTTTTTGATTTTGTGTGCTGCTGTTTCTCTTTGACTGGGTGGGACGTCGGGTAACACTCTTGATGAGACTGAGCAAAGATGGAAGGGAATGTGGTCGCTTCTGGAAAAACTCTGTTGTACCCAAGAGTCGGTTATGTTTTAGCAGGCAGCAGGGTACAAGGAGAAACGACCCCCGACTGCTTCGAGAGGTGAGCAGTCAGGCAACGCTTCAGGAGCGCTGATAGGGTTGGCCAGAGAAACAATCTCTGGAACCCTGCTTTCGCAGAACTCCTCTGCCCCGAAAGGGGTGTCTTCCATTGGAGTTTCCCTCTCTGCCTCTAGCGGAAAACTTGTCACGTGCATCCTGGAAAGAACCCTGTCATGTCTTGTGCCATATCTTTCCACTCCTTTGATTTCTAGAGTAGAATTGCTGAGGGGTGGAATGTCTGACACCAACGGCAGACAAGGTCTTGTCATCTTGTTCGCACCATGCCAGCGTATCCTTGACTTTAGGGCCAAACAAAGAAGCGGCCTCTATAGGGGTATTCAGGAAGGAAGCCTTACAGGGGTCCACAAAGTCATAAAGTCGCATCCAAGCATGTCGCCTGGCGACTATACTTGCGCCCGCCGCTCTAGCCACCCCTTCTGTTGCATGAGAAATAAGATGCATGGAAGAGTTGGAAATGGACTCTAGGGTGGCTATCTGAGAAGCCACATTATCACAGACTTCATCAGAAACAGCTCCTGCCAAGGTTTCAGAGAGCTGGTTGATAAGATCTTGCTGAAGTCTGGTAAAATGTGCCAAAAAATTTAAAGACCTTAAAGTCAAAGTCGATGAAGCAAACACATGCTTCCCTAATCTGTCAATTGCCCAGGACTCCATGTTGGGTGGATGGACAGTTTTGCTCCCTTCTGCCAAATCCTTCTTAGTAGCAGCTGCCACCACCATAGCATCTACTGGGAGACCATGTGACCAGTGGGGGTGCTTGGCGGGGGGGGGGGGTGATAATATTTTATCTGGCCTCTTAGGTATCGCTTCCATAGAATAAGGAGCTTTCCATGCGTGCTGCACAATGAGCTCATTGGCAGGTAGGGTGATCCAGGAGGCAGGGGGCTGGGCACGAAAAGCCTGCAGGAATACGGATTCCTCAGAGGAAGGATTAGAGGGCTTCCAGTCACCTTTCTGTCTAAAGCTCTCAAGGAGGTCACCAAAGGACACCTCATCAGAGGGTGATCGTGGGGACACTTCCCCATCATCAAAATCCATATCTTCAGTCAATGACTCCTCAGTGGAGTCCATTTGTTTCCTCTTACACGATGCTTTGCAGGGTGCTTCCTCAGTGGGAGGCTCTGGGGAAGACTGCAAAGAGAGGGTCTCCTGAGTAGGAGAGACCTGAGGCTCTTGTGCCTGGTGTCTGGGAGTTGAAGCTTGTGTCAGTTGTGGCACAGAGGGGGAAGATTACTCCAACAAATGAGCTTTGCCAGCAGAGGCAAGCACCCTCTCCACGGCCTGGAAGGCTGGCCTGCCCAAGGAGGGATGGGAGCCCAAAACAGAGCACGACAACCTCGGAACCGGGGTCACACCCTGCCCAGACAAGCCCGCCTCCAGACCAGGAGTCTCAAGAGGACCGTGAACCTTAAGAGAGAGCATCCCTGGAAGGTACCATAGAAAAAAAATTGCCATGGAGCCAGGAATATCCTCACCAATAGCACAGCCACTGGCCTGGGAAGAGCCCGATGCCCATTGCACCAAAGGCCATAAGGATGACTCTGCTTCCAAAGTGAGATCCACTATTGGAGTCAGAGGGAGGGAAGCTGCTGTCAGAGTAATAGGTTTCGAGACTTGAGTGGTAGTGAAAGGAGAATTATACGTTGGGGTTTGAGGAAAAATACGCTCACCTGAATGAGGGAACTTGGACTTTGACGGTTGAGAGAGACCTCTGGCCACAAGCAACTGGTCAAACCGGAACACATCCTGCTCAGAAAGACTCTTGGTTGACCTCACAGAGAAGGCTGATGGCAATTCTGGCCTTTCCAGGAAAGAACTATACTGACTGCTTGCAAAAGGATCCAATGAAGGGGAATATTTGGTCCTTGCTAATTCAATAGGTGCAGAGGTCGGAGCGGAGGAAGTCTGCAGTGAAGTAAACGGTGTGGAAAAAGTCTGCGCCTAAGATGTCAGCGCCATGGTAGTTGAAGGTGTCTGCACCATAAAAGCAAAAGGTCTGCCCCGAGGGGAACGGTGCCATAGTGGAAAGTGTCTGCACCGGCAAAAAGGACGGAGCCGAGAAGGACTGCACCGAAGTACATGACAGTGCTGAAAATGTCTGCACCGTGGAGTACAGAAGAGTCATACTTGGAGCTGAAGGTGACTGTACCAACGGTGCAGAAGGGGACTGAGTCTGTATTGACAGTGCCGTTAGGGGTTGCAACAGAACTGTCAGAAACATAGTTGTTGGCACCGGGAACTTTGGTGCTGATATTGATAAAGGAGACATGGCTATAGTCAGGATCATTTGGGGCAGTGCCGAGCCTGGAGCAGACAGGGTCACAGGTGGCAGCGCCGGAGGAGTAATGAATTTTATCTTCTTGTGAGTCAACTCTCTACGATCTCCAGAGGGAGAAGAAGGGAGTGACTTCAATGAAGAAGAGGAAGAATGCCTCAAGGGGTTTAAAAGAAGGGGGTGAGCTCTCCAACCCAGAAATAGCCACAGAGAAAGGAGACTTGAGGAGACCTTTCAAAATTAACTTATTCTTCAAAATTAACTTATTCTTCCTCTCACTGAGAGTCCTGGTAGAGAAGTTTTTACAGATCCCACACGGAGGATCTACAGTCAAGTGGGAGACATTAAAACAGTAGACACATAAGTCATGGCTATCGGAAAGAGGTAACTTATGGCCGCAATCCTTGCACTGCTTGAATCCAACGGAACGTTTCATATCCAACATAGCTGTTGTGGAGAAGCATAGTAGCAAAAGGAAAAATAACAGCTACCCAAGAAAAGGGTAAAGGAGAAAAGGAATGATTACCAACGATGGTAATGGAGAATTACTACAAGGTAAGAAAAGAGGGTAATAAAGGGAAAAGACTAAAGGGAGAGAGTCGAAAGTGTGCAATAGGGTAGGAAAATATTAGAATAAACTTTTGAGAAAATTTTAGTGTAATAATATATAAACTGTCAAAACTTAGACACTTAGTTGAGAGAGTGGCTTGACACGGCTGTTCAGCAACGCGGCAAACGACATCTGAGACAACACAGAACAGAGCATTCTGGGTAGGACCTTGGCTCGAGAGTTTTTGGCTGATGTGAGCTTGATATTGGCCGGCTTGGTTCTGAGGACAGAACAGATAACCCATTAGTAAGGAATGAATGAAGATAAACATCATCAGATCAAATGTTCCAATAATCGGGGAATGTTGATAGGGAGGTAGGTATGAAATTCAAGCTGCTATATCCAGCTGTCTTACGAACATTTTTTTTCCTGCAAGAACAAAGTCATTTTTTGATGCAGAACATGCTAAGGAGGAAACATAAATGCATGTCCAAAAAAAAAGTGAGTAAGCAAGCAGAAGGAGAGACTACTATTCATTCTTCTGATAATACAGCACACGGAGTGATTTTGCCAGTGATACTTCTTCAACTCTTCCAAAGGAACATGCTTAAGAGAAATGTACAGCAGTTGACCACAAGAATCGGGAGTACAGTGTAATTGAACTAGAATCTAGAGTTAGTAGATGGAGAAGAAGAGGAACAAGACCAGCAACATGGAAATCAGTGAATAAATGTCAGAGTCCAAAGCATCAACTGCATTAGTGAAATACAGCTGTATAAGAATAACTGGGAAGAGTGGACTTATTAACTTTGTTAAACTTGTGGGTAACTAAAAGGCATTTCACTCACTTCATGTCATTAACATTTGGAAGGACTGAGGGCAGGAGAGGAAGAAGGTAAAAGTAACTAAGGAAAACCATTTCTTTTCTTAACAGTATTTCTATGAAACTTTTCACAATATAAATTCAATATTTTATAGTAAAAAAGAAGTTATGTACTTAACATAACATTCCATCTGTGCTGTCCATTTTAATTCTTTCTCAACCACTAGATTCAGATCCTACTTGGCCATTACTGCAGCTCGTGGCCAACTGAAACTCTCTAGCTCCTCCCTATCCACAATGCACCAAAGCCTAACATACCTCAGATCTTGTTTGCTAGACGACATAAGAAATATTAGAAAAATATTCCTAACAAAGGAAACCAATATCTGGAGCTTAATACAAGACTGGTGGTGTCTTTATAACATCTCATTCTTCCAGAGCTCCATGATGACAAAGATTGGCAGTTGGTCATATGGCAATGGAGGAAGAATTAAAATGGACAACACAGATGGAACGTTATGCTAAGTACATAACTTTATCGGATGTTGTTGATTTTTATTCATTCCTCTACCATTGGCACAGAGTCCCCAGCTACCTGAAATCCCAGGTGGATTTTAAGGAAGGATGTTTCTGAGCATGGCTGAATGAAAGGCTGCTCTTCCCGTCAAGACCATATCCAATATGTTATAAGTAATAAAGGTAGGAGGATTAGCCCAAGCAGTAGCTACGCATATGTCATCCATGGAATGATTACATAAAAATGCTGACAAGGTTGGCATAGATCTAGTAGAGTGAGCTCTTAAAGGTTCTGATAACGAAATGCTTAATTTATTATAGCCAAAGGATATGCAGTTAGTAATCCATCTTGCAAATGTTAACTCTGTAACAGGTTTGCCTAGTTTGTTGTCTGTGTGATATCCCCACTATGGGCCAGTAATCAAGCAGCCCGAATCCTCACCACTGACATTGGAGAGGGATGTTCACTTGGAATTCAAATGGATAAAATTCAGTATTTGCATTAACAACAGTTTCTCTTAAGACTACACAGGGAACACACTCTGTATGGGGTCTGGATTTCTCAGTCTGTCTCCCACCAAGTCCCCAGTAAGACTCCCCACTGGCATAGCTACAGACTTGAGAGCTCAGCCAAGTCTCTACAACTCTCTGTGAAACAAGTTCTTCATGTCCATGCTCCGAGTAGCTGGCACACACACAAACTCACATGGGAAACACTGGCACAGATTTACTAGCTATGCCCCCTTCTGCCCAGACTATAAGGCAGTTACACCACCACCTCAAACTCCAAAGTCAGCTACTCTAAGACTCTTGCAAGGGGACCCAATTATACTGAGTGAAATTAACATTAATACAAATGGCAATGTTGACCAGTCAGGCTTCAGGTATAGCCACAGTATACAGAATATTTACAAGTACTCTCCAGAGTTTCAATTGCAGGAAATATTAACAACACAGGTGGAAAGATTCACACAGTTAAAGAAAAACAATACTTAACCATTCCCACTAAATTTTCCTGACTGATCTAGAGAATTACTGTTCCTACTTAAGACAGCAAGGCAAGATGAAGTAGGTAAGGGATCCTTCTAGGTCGGGTTCCAAGAAACAGACTGCCCCAAGACTTCCGTCTCACCTAATGTTAAAACATTATGGCTGCACAAAATGACATCACATACATCTGTTCATCTCACGTCTGATTCCCACGCAACCACACATTGATAGAAACTGCAAGGATTTTGTACCAACATATCAATAATACACAAACAAGAGCATTGCTCAGTTTTGGTGCAGTTTCTGAAGTCATAAAACAAATACAAATGCTTACTTCTCCAACAGAGACTAAAAAAACATGCCTCAAACACATGGGCAAGAATTCACGAAGCCTCCGTGTAAGAGTTATAACTCTTACACGGAGGCTGCAGTTAAACGGAGTGATGTCAGCATGCTCTGCATATTCATGAGAGCATGCTGAATCACACCTAAGTCTAACACGGTCCGTGTAAGACAGTAGGGGGCGTGTCCGTAGGCTGAGCCCTGCAAGCGGACACGCCCCCAGAAGTGTAAAAGTGCCCAAAGTAAACACCCACAACAGAGTCCACGGAAATGTGAATAAACACAACACAACACATGCCTCCACAGACTACGAACATAAAATATATATAAATGAACATGTTATATATTTTTTTAAAATTGTAAAGATGTTTAACCGTGAGTGCGCGTTTTGCGTGCCGTAAGCGCAGCTACAGTTAGCAGTCAGTGGGAAAGCATATAAGAACTAAATATGCAAAATAAGCCAGGAAGCAATAGCGTAGCGGTAGAGATGTTGGCTGAAGAGCAGGCATTCATGGTTCGAGCCCCCACAACACCAATTTTTTTTTTTTCAAAATAAACAGGAAACAAGTCCCTGACAAATATGTACACATAAAACCACAATTTATGTAAAATGTAATGAAATAGCCCATTTATATTGAAGACATGTGAGGTAACAAGAGAAGAAAAAATGCCAGATGTACTCATAGCTGAGCTACAGTTTAACAGAGTGAGTGCATGTGCCTGTAGATGAGCAGTGGTTTAACTGGTGCAAAATGAGTGCCCGTAGCTGAGCAGTGGTCTAACATGCTAAATCTATGTGCCCCTAACTGAGCTGAGCGTAATATGCGTGCCTATAGCCAAATGAGGCTTAAACCAGCATACCCCATTTGTGCGGAGCTGCGCACCGTGCAAACAAGCTAACCGACGGGCAACGCTGAGCAAGCTGTATCAAAACTGCCTTTACACAGACACACCCCTCAGCATGTCTAGACAGTCATAAAACATGAAAAGTAGTGGCCAGGTTCGAACCCAGGATACTATACACCATAGTTAAGGTACAGAACCACTAAGCCATGACAGCAGTACCTAGAAATGCAATAATAGCTAATATATAGGAATGAATACAAACTGGAGCACGACAATGCAGGTTTACTGAAGCTGACACAATTCCAAAATGGCCAATCACAGATATGTGCGGGAAAAACGGACTATATAAGCCCCATAGGCGGGAATACACAGCATAAACGATTGTAGAACTGACCTGCAGGCAGAATGACAGGAGTAGGAGAGGGTAGTTGCTTTCGAGCACAGAGGTGGGGTGTTGAGGAGTCCAGGTACATGGTCTGGCTCCTAGTCCATAATCATGAGGCCCAACTCATGCAGGGCCAGGTCCTCTGGGGAGCATACAGGGCCGAGGAGTGAGACAGGTTGGCTCATGATCTCACCAGTGCTACAGGGATTCCAAGGACTGGTGAGCAGGTCCGTCACCACCATACGGACCTGAAGAGACGCAAGCAGGACCAACTGAACCTTTGGATCCAGGAGGCCCGGTAAACACCCAACGCCCCACTACTGAGTAAGTAACATTTAATTATGTATGTAAGAAATTAAACTAGCTGATATTGTGGAGATGTGTATTCCAATATTACTTCATTTATATTACAGCTGCAGGTGTCCGTTATGCGAACCGCAGAGCCTATGGCGATAGGCTGGTGCGGTTGCGCCACCAGGCAGGTCAGTAATCCACTACCAGTAACTGTAAAGAAATATAAAAGTATGACAGTCAGCAAAAGAGTGCAGTGTAGTCAGTAAGAAATAAAATCTGCAAGTAACAGTGTGAAAGTGTATACAAGTATTGCTTGATTACAAAACTGTGTTTCAGCCTCTAAGTTAAACCGAAAATGAAACTGTCTGACATATATTCTGAAATAAAAATGCCCTACCTGTAAGAAAATAGTACACAACCTGCAGCAGGCTGAAAAGTATAGCTGCAGAAGATGATGAAATCACGTGTGAAATATATCCCTGTGGAAATACTGAAACATGACAGAAGTGAGACTGCTGGAAAGGATTGTAATAACTACTGGTAAAACATGTCAATAAAGCCTAGAAGTACCATCCTGAATAGTAAAATGAAAGCAAGTGAGAGAGTGTGAGAAAGTGTCATGAATCCAGCAATACACTAGTAATAACCCCTGAATAAAGTATACTGCAGTCAAGACAGAATGAAATGCATGTGAGATTCAAAACCAAACAGCAAAATCTGTTCAAAGTGTTGCTGCATCTGGAATGTGTATCCCAAAATCTGGATATGTTGCTCTCAGTCTCCAATATGCAGATAGGATGATTGTCTGATATACCAAACATCCACACTTGTCTACAGCTATATAAAGCAAATGTAGCAGGATGATGTAGCTGAACAAAGCTAGATATGAATGTGTATGAAGAACCATAAAATGTATATTGATGTTGCAGTAACAGTCCTATCACCAAGTTGAAATAGTTATCATATAAGAAACTGTAGTTAGAACAGTAGTGTGTATATAACTGTAGCTATTAGAAATGTACAGCATATGTATTGTTATTCGAAGGTGTTAATATTACTTTCTTTACCCCACCCTATAACCACATATAACCCATTCCACGTGAAAATGGTATGTGCAATCACAATTAACACCCCTGGACGTTTGTCCTGTTGGGTCATATATATTTGCATGTCCGTTGATGCATCTGCCCTGTTCATACATCCAAACCTGATGGCCTGTTGCCATCAATTAACCCTGCATGTTGTTGGACTGTGCATTTCTGTTCAAATTATGCATGTGTTATGCACGCTGTTCAATGGTGTGAATATCTGGGTGTTTGGTTAATGGGAATACTAATGCATGCTGTTACAACTAATTGTGAATGGTATTATATGTCACTAACCCAAACTGTCATGACATAATGCAAAACATAGGACGACAGGGAAGGCGGGTTCCAGCGGACCCACCTCTCCCACCTCAGCTGGCGAGTGCACCTGGCACTAGTGCAGAGTCCGGACCCTCCTCCGGTGGCCCTGTGCCACCTGCGAGTGGAAGCGCTGCAGGGGATGGGGCTCGCCCCCCCTCTGCAAGTGTGGCCGGAGGAGAACCACCACTCACCATCCGCAGCATCCGGACTGTGGTGTGTAGGGAGGTTCGGGACTCTGTTCTCGAGCCCCTACGCCAGCTCAAGGCATGGGTGGCACAACTAATGGGCATTCCTGTTGCCCCGCCTACACAGCCCCCAGCACAGCCCCGTCCTGGGCAGTGAAGGAACAGTGGCAACTGCCTATGGGTGGGGATACCAGTTCCACTGTTGCCATCTGTGGGCTCATGGGCTCTGGATATCCAAACCTCCATCCCCGTCAATTGCGTAACCCCCCCACATGTGTCATACACCGCCCCTGTATGCGTCTTGTTTGTCTTGTCTGTTTACCTACCCAACCTACCTCCCCAGCTGTACCGACTTCCTTCACCTGACATACCACTCTCACCTGGAAAAAAAAAAAAGGGCACTCTGTACCCACAAAAAAATTACGCCCCATACATAGCTGCCCATTCCGCACACATCTGCTGGACATGGAACCTATCAATTACAATTGGCTGTACAACAAGTATTATTGTTGTCCTGACACCTCTCTCAGGGGTGGAAGGTTTCAAATGTCACACCAAATTACATACATATGCACAGCTGTTGCGGATGAAGAAATGGGCAGCTATGGGCCTTACCTACATCCCTCCTGCACATCCCAAGCTTGTTTCCCTACTGTCTTACCCTCTTTGTGACCCCTTTTTCACCACTTTCCTGTCTCCCCATTTTCTTTTCTTTCAAAGAAAATAGCGCGGGTTTGCGCAAGAGTAAGCACGTTTAAGCGGTTGTAAGCGGGTGTGCGCTTGTGTGTGCGGAGCTAAACGCCAGTGCGCATGTGTGAGCTCCGCGCAAACCAGCGCTAACCCGGTTACAACTGCTTAAAAGTGCCTTAGTCACTTTGATTGACAGGTCTTGTAGTCAGTTCAGAAGCAAAATAAAATCCCACTGGCAGCCCCGAACCCAGGACCTTGGAAACAGTAGTCTGCATGACTTACCACTAAGCCATGACTCTTATACAACAACATTGTGCTAAAATAAATATATCATGTAATAGTAGGAATTAATGTAAAGGGAATATAGATGTGTAGTACACAAAGCATGCCATTTAGAATTACTATCAAAACTAGTGGATTTCCACAATAGTAGTGTGCGAACAGAAACAGCCATGCTAGTAGGTAATGTCACTATAACACCTTGCAAGCCACACACATACTCACAGCAGGATAATCACTGCCCATACCCCACAACCTCTTACAGGAACACATCTGGACCAAGTAATAAAATATGTGGAGCAAAGGCCCAAAACCAGGGACACATTACAAATAATGTTACAACAAACGCAGACAGTTCAGAGAGTAACAGGGTCTGCACTTTGTGGGATGTTTGGAAGGGTATGAAGTCTGAAACTTGAATGTTTGTCACCATATTCTGACTTGAGCCCAGAGTGATTTGCCAGAAAAAGGTGTGCATGAGATATTGACCAAAATATGAGGCAGAAATGTGGACAACCTGCAAATATCTGTACACATGATGGGTCTGACACCACCATATTTGAATAGTTAAGAGCCTAGACATAGCAACAGTGAATGACTTACAGGATGCCCCACAGACTCCATGTGAAATGTACAAACAGTAGGCAGAAAGGTGTAACACATGCAATGGTAACTATGGAGTCCTGAAAGTATTCACCACTTGCATGGCAGAAAAGTGTAGTAATACATATGCTCATGCTAACCCACAGTCACAACTGCAGCATACCAGACATTTTAATGGGTGTACCCCATTGATATGTACCATTCCATGAGGCACATAACAGATGAGCCTGAAAGTCTCTGGGGCCTGCTCAGCAGCATACTCAAATACCCTAATAGATGTCAAGGCCCACACCATGGCCAGACCACACTGCATGCTGTAACACCCTAGCAGATATAGCAAGCATTCCAAGGTGTGAATGTACATGGAAAATAGGAAAGCTACAGCAGCACACTACAGTCAGGACACCTAGCAGGCATACAAGTAGTGACTGTAAAGGGCAACTATTGAAGCCTTAGCAACAAAGTGCAAGCAAAAGTGAAAGGAAAGCACACACACACACATTAACAGTAGTAGTAGTTGTAGGTGTCAGTGTACATACACAGTTAGTACAGGAAACTGGAGAAATTAATGGAGGAATGTTAATCTACAACACACCTGGAAATATGAGAGAGATACCAACCTTTACACTCACAGAACATTGTCCGCAGCATAACAGCATGGTCCCTGCCCTTAAAATCTGAAAGGGCTACGCCTATCTCACATACCTTTTTATAGCACTGTTTTGAAATCACAGTGAGAACTGCAATCAGTACACAACTGGCTGCATGCAATTAGCAAATGCTGGCTAACAATTGGTGCAGAGGCCATCACATGGGCATATGCAGATACCTACAAAAGTATGCTGTACTCCCAGTCCACACATGCAATACTTTCATTGCACCCTGAGAAGGACGTGAGAGACAGACAGAGAGAGAGAGAGAGAGAGAGAGAGAGACAGAGACAGAGAAAATTGCAATTAAGCAGACACAAATTGTTCAGCTACAGCCACCTGAAAGCTGACAACTGGGAAGTGGAGCAGCAGGACAGAGAACCAGACGGCAACACAAGCAGCTGTGACAAACACAGGTAATGTAAAGTAATACTATAAAGGTCTACATACTGTGAACCCTCCATATGTGTCATTGGTCTGTATCCATATGTATATGAAGATGTGTAAAGTGCAGGGGACATACAGCAACTATCAGTGAAGGCTGTACATACATTTGTATGTGAGAGCATCTATGTGCACATATCAATGTTGGTTGATTGTAGGTTGTAGTGCCATGTACAAAGTAGGTTTCACAGTTATTGTCATAGATCAAGTTAACGTTAAGTTAAGAGGTGGACCTGTTGAACTTAGACTAGAAGAACTTGAATTAACATGGCAGATTAGATTGAATGCCTATGTCTACCCAGGACTTAATGATGGGTGTAGTATTAGTAGTTTACTTAAGCTTAAAAGTTTGGTTCGTTAGAACATTTCTTAGAATGAGTTATTTATAATAATTTTTATAACTATTTTTATTTAATAACTTGTTAAAATGAAAGTTGAAGCATACATTTATGTTGATTTTTTAACCTGATAGTATGTTTAATATATGTTTAGTAAATATTTCATTGACTTTTAGTACGTGATGGTACATTTTTAAAAATGGGCGTTCCTATTTGTTCTTTTAAAATCCAACTGATTGGATAATTGTGAGTCTTTACTTGTATTTAAGATGATTGTAGTAACTTGTACATTGTCTGATGAAGTTTGTGTAACTCAAACGAAAAGCGCTTAACAAAGATTTTGTCTGTGCCTCCTTGCTTTACTGCTCAGAGTTTTTGTTTTCTAGGTTTCACAGTTATGTATGTTTAGCAGTATGTTAGTGTGTGTACACAGTATGGTAGACAAACATGTTGATATACCTGTCTATCATATGGATACGTATGTATGTCAACATATGTATGTGTGTGTGTATATATATATATATATATATATATATATATATATATATATATATATATATATGATATGCATATATGTATACATACATAGAGAGATGTAGGAATACATAGACAGATGTAGATAGAATATTGTACAAACATATATATGTAATGCACACATACAGATATAGATATATGTAGATACATATACATAGACAGACTGATCTGACTATCTACAGGTATGACTGTATATGACGACCTTCAACACAGCCTGCCCCACCCCCTCTGTCACTCTCACCCCCTCTGTGTCCCCCTCCCTCTCCACATCTATAGCAATATATGTACATCAATATATATATACCCTGCAATAAACCACACAGTGTTAAGAAGCAAGACTCCCCATGAGTACATGTCACACATACCCCTGCTGAATGTTAGTCAGATAGGTAATATGCCATATGAGTCACCCTGTGTAACTGTGTGACAGCAGCAGGTACCATCACACCACGTGTCACAATGGTCAGGGTAGCAGAACAGTACGCTGCTGTAGTCCCAGGGGCAATAGCATTTTGTATAGTACTGTATTGTAATGTAATGTATTGTGTTGTATTGTATTGGTATGTTGAGGTGCCTCCTTCGTGGAGTGGAACCACTGCTGCTGTGCGCCAGTGTACAGGTACATATCCTGTAGTCAGGCTAGTGTTACATAGCACTTCTATATGTATGTTTAGCTCCTGTCAGAGTTTATGTAGCATGCAACTGGGGATACCATCAGGTCCCATTCATGTTGTGTATTCTGCTGTCCTGAATGTGGCTCTCACCTGGACATCTGTGATGATAGGGAGGTTACAGTCAGCTGGGATAACTATGTCTTATTTTGTGGGAGAGGATGACACCTGCACTGAACCTGTCTGCCACAATGTTGTCAATATCTGTGGTGTCAGTGAAATATGTGTTGTTGTGTACTTACTATGGGCATAGAGGATGGATCCTGACCAGGTTGCTAACATAACTGAAGAAGGCCTTCTGGTTATCTGTAGTGTCCCTCTTGATTTCCCTCTCAAAGTTGCCCATGGATGTTTGTATGATGGAAAATAGATCCTTACTAGTGCTGCTCAGACATGCCCTCCCTTTATAGAATTATGCTCTGTCTTGCAGTAGCTTCCATCTTCTGTAATACACTCTGTCTATGGCTGGGGTCCACCAGACAGGATGCTGTCCCTTTGTGGAGAGTGTCTTGGTCATATATGGGATTGCATGATCCATGAATTCTCGGAGATGTCTGTAGAAAGCAATTGTGTAGGGGTCAGCATTGTGGGTTGTATCTGCCACTGGCCCAGTTGGCTGAAAGAATACCATGTCACTGTTACAAAGTGTAAAGTTTGCATCTGTAATGTTATTCACTATAGTCGTTTGTGCTGGTGGTGGAGGTGGGATATGTATATCCAGGGCAATCAGTGTGTGGTCAGCTCACAGTAGTTGATGATGTAGGCCATACAGTACCTAGATACAAACCCCCAGAGTGAGGAGGTGCTCTTGACCTGAATCAGTGTAATGACTGCTGGGGTTTGGTAGTATGTCGTATGGAGTGTGCCAGGTACTGTTGCACAGTTGCTGGCTGAGCACTGATACCTGGCCATTTACATGTGTATCCACCAATAGACAGACAGATGCTACATATGTGAGATATGTTGTATCATAACAGTCGAGTAGCATGTGTAGTATGTGTGCCAAATTCAGCTGACATATATTGCTGATATCAGGTTATTTTCTTTCTCAGGTACATGGCCCACCCGCGGAATCCCACTTACTCCACAGCTGAGGATGAGGAGATACACCAGAACGTGGTGCAGGATTATGCAATACTCTTTTCCCGCACCAGCCAGAATCAGCAGGAGAGGGCCGCACTGTGGCAAGACCTTGTCCGTCGGGTAAATGACATAGGCACGCATAATAGGACATATAAGCAGGTACGACATCACTGTAGTGATTTAATCAGACATGTCCATCAGCGTGCGTCGGATATCCACAGGCAACAGGTCGCCACAGGTGTTGGGGTGGCTACACATCCCCCACTCACCAGACTGGAGGGACTACTCATGAGTGTAGTGGCTCCAGTCCGCCAGCAACAACAGCAGCAGCAGACATGCATTATGATGGAGGCTGGAGCCACGCAGCAGCAAGACAGTGAACGTGCATGTAATATGCCATATGTATAGTTGACTGTTGTGTACACTGGTAGTTAATGCATGTGTGAGGTGTGTCCTTGGTTTGTAGCTGTCACCATAGTATTTAATGTGCAAGTGTGATATCCTCAATATTAGCAGCTGACCTGTGAAAGGCGACTGTTGTACTACTGACCTGTATCATACTCAGTAACAATGGCACAGTTGTGCCCACTGACATTAGTTTCTTCACGTCTGCAGGTCCCTCTGGTATAACAGCAATGCAGCCTATCCATGCTGGTGAGTGTGTATTAACAATTCCTGTAATAGTACTATTTGGCTCACTTAGTAGTGCTCTTTGTATGCATGTAGGTGTGTCTGTGTGTTGATATCACGCATACTGAGTACTGTACAATTGTGTGAAACTGTGTGCATGTGTGCACCTGTGCACGTGTACATCTGTGTACCTGTGCATGTGTGCACATGTGTGCAATTGTGCATGTGTGCACCTGTGCATGTGTACATGTGTGCACGTGTACATGTGTGTACATGTGGGCACGTGTGCACCTGTGCATGTGTGCATCACTGGTAATGTGTAGACATTGAAAACTGTGTTTCCTGTTTCCCTCCCACAGGTTCTGGTGCTGTTCTGGTGTCATGTAGCAGGGAACCTGAATCAGGTGCCGTGGGTACTGATAATGATGACATTTGTGTAATGGCACAGGAAGGTATGCCAGGGTCCGCCATTGGTCAGCCGATTGACAGTACACAGCTGTCGACCCCATCAATGCGCACAGTTATCCTGCCAATACACCCTTTGTCATCAATGTCCCTAGGTGATGGACAGCGTACAGTGGGCATTGACCAGGGTAATGTGGTATCTGTGGCACATGCCTCCCCACACAGCAGTCATGGGCAGGGCCCAGAGATGGTACCACACAGACAGATGTCCAGGGGTTCTCGTGGGAGCATCTGTGGGCGTACTTCCCCTGTCAGACGTGCCCACAGAGGTCTTACAACCTCAGCTATGTTTCGGGCTGCCATGCAGGCACAGTCACGTATGGAACGGTACACCAGACAGGGTCTGAGGGAGCTGACAGCATGTCACACAGCCATGGCTGACAGTATGCGTGACATTGCAGCTGCCATCCGTGATTTCACCAATGTCAAAGACAGACGTTGTGGGGACATATTAGACCAGCTCCACAACTACATGTCCATGAGCCAGGGCGATGGGTGGTTGAGGCGTTGATGTGGCCGTATGCCAGCAACAGCAGCAGCTGGCAGTCGTCGTGGACGACAACAGGGCCGCGGCCTACCCCGTAGTGCCAGCAGCAGCCCCAGCAATGCTGGGTCTGTGCTGTCATCAGACCGCCCCAGGAGACCACGTGCAAGTGGCTCTGGCCAGGGATCTGTGTCCAGTCAACGAACACCTGCTTCTGATGACAGTACCCAGTCTGGGTTGGTACTGGATATGGTCCGTAGCATCCCTGCAAGGCACAGGTACCGTGTCCGTGGCCAGAGACACTGATCTGTATGACCTGGCAGGTACAGTCTGTGGCTGTCCACAAACACCAGTATATGGCAGCCATGAGGTGGAACTGTGTGTATCCATACACACATGTGACTTGACAACCCCTAGGGCTACCGCATACAAGCACACACTGCATCAACATTGCCCCACCTTCTACTGCTGTCCCTCACCAACACACATACACATACATGTCAATTGGTGGTATCGGTGGCTGACTCAGGCATACCAAGTTCACACCATGTGCATATGATGAAACTGTGCGACCTCCTGCAATCTGTAACAACTGTGCAGGTACAGGTTAACATGCTGCTGATGCACACAGTGACCACATAGATGTGTAGTAATAGTATCATGTTAACAGTACTGTGTGCTGAATTATTTGTGGGTATATCACAGCATGCCTGATGCAGTAAGTGTGTGATTGTCATGTCCTGTTGTCTACACCCATGGTAAGTACCATAGTGTATCATCTGCATATGTTGGCATACTGGTGGTAATGATGTCAACAGAAGGCTACATACATAGGTAGCACAGGGGATAAGGTAATGAATGTAGTAATACACAATGATGGACATGTAAATTGCAAGTGGCATGTTGCCCACACTGGACTCTGCAATGCAGATGTTTGAGGATGTTGATATGTGTGCAGTACTACACGACTGGTACAGGACACACAGGAGCACCCCAAGCACTACATGCTCACATCTCATACCATGCTAGACAGCCCTAACACACAAAACTAACTGTCACAGGAGGGAGAGTCCCCATATATGTCAGGGATACTGTGGTGGCAGGCCAGGTAGCATACATCCTACTAAGTATGGAACCACTGAGTGAAGGCTCAGTGTCTGTTATTTGACATGTGTATTACTGCAGGTATGAGCACATGGGTTTCCATCTAGTTACTGTACATCCTGACAGTACATGGTCTGTACACTTGTGTGCACTGAGACTGGACCCTAGCCATCTGACCCGTGTATTTCCATGTACATGTGCATAGTGCCTGCATATTTGCAGTGTTACCTACTGGAACTGGTACAGCTTGTTTGTTGTACAATGGACTACATGCAGCCCTGTTTACTGTAGCTTTGTTTGCATGCATGTTTGCTTGCAATTACCCTGGAATACTGATCACACCTGCAATGCATAGTTATAGAGCTTCTGTGGACTCCTAGTGCCATCTGCATAGCTTACTATATATGTATGTCCATGTACCACTTGACAGGATGTCACTGTTTGTCCTGTTCACATGTACATTGCCTGTGACACAGTGCATATGACTTACCTGGCATGTGTCCATGTGAGCAGTCATATATGCTACTGCTACCTAATCACAGGCACTACATCTTCACATATTCATCTTCTGTTGAACTACCTGCTTCGCTAGGGACGGCCTGCACCTGTCACCGCTGGGCTTTCAGATATTGGCAAAGGCTCTTGCTACCCCCATAGTGCCTATGTTAGGCAAGGCTCAAATGACAAACCCACCTTCATAGGTATCACAAGGGTAAGAAACTAAGAGTAATGCTACCCAACGCCAAAAGTCTAAACCTCCAGATGCATGCACCCAAAACTCTCCTTGGCATGGAGAACATCAATATCTGTGCAGTAACAGATGCCTGGTTCAGGGCTACTGAGAGCACACCAGCACTACCATGTTTAACCTGGTTGACTTCTTTGCAACAGTCACCAAGGCCATTGACGAGGGGAAGGTGGTTCACACAGCCTACCTGGACCTCGCAAAAGCCTTCACAACAATACCCCACTTGAGCATTCTAGAGATGCTCACCAGCTTAAATATAAGCCCCTATGTCACTAGATGGATTGCACAGTGGCTCAAGGACAGAACCCACATGGTTAGAATTGCTGGAGCCATGCCAGACTCCAAACCAGTTACGAGTTGTGTCCCACAAGGCTCAGTCCTGGGAACTCTCTTGTTTGGTATATATTTATTGGAGGTACAGGCCAACACGGACGGACTGTGGCTGACCAAATATGCAGATGACTGCGAACTGGCCACCATAGAAGACTCTCCAGCCGACACAAGCATCTTCCAAAGGGGCATCATAGAAACAGACAACTTGTGTCAGAGCCATGGCCTTCAGCTGAACAGTGTTTAGAAAGGGAAATGTGCATCCTGTAGTCTGTTCTCCTAGTTGCCAAAAGGGACATTTCCGTCACACACACTTGCACACACACTAACCCCCCCTCAGCCAAAAACACACACTTGCCAATTGCAGGATTCAAACCCCTATCTGACTATGTTATGACACTCGAGATGGACACATTAGCAGTGTGTGCTATTCGCATTACTGGGAGGTTTCCCTTCTCTTGCTGTACTTATAGGGTGCTGACATCATCAGTGTTTAGAAAGGGAAATATGCATCCTGTAGTCTGTTCACCTAGTTGCCAAAAGGGACATTGTCCTCACATACACTAACCCCCCCTCAGCCAAAAACATACACTTGAAATTTGCAGGATTCAAACCCCTATCTGACTATGTTATGACACTCGAGACGGACACATTAGCAGAGTGTGCTATTCGCATTACTGGGAGGTTTCCCTTCTCTTGCTGTACTTATAGGGTGCTGACATCATCAGTGTTTAGAAAGGGAAATGTGCATCCTGTAGTCTGTTCTCCTAGTTGCCAAAAGGGACATTTCCCTCATACACACTTGCACACACACTAAACCCCCCTCAGCCAAACACGCACACTTGCCATTTGCAGGATTCAAACCCCTACCTAACTATATTAGGACACTTGAGATGGACGCATTAGCAGAGCGTGCTATTCGCATTACTGGGAGGTTTCCCTTCTCTTGCAGTACTTATAGGGTGCTGACATCATCAGTGTTTAGAAAGGGAAATGTGCATCCTGTAGTCTGTTCACCTAGTTGCCAAAAGGAGCATTGTCGTCACACACTAACCCCTCAGCCAAAACACACACTTGCCATTTGCAGGATTCAAACCCCTATCTGACTATGTTATGACACCTGAGACGGACACATTAGCAGAGCGCTATTCGCATTACTGGGAGGTTTCCCCTCTCTTGCAGTACTTATAGGGTGCTGACATCATCAGTGTTTAGAAAGGGAAATGTGCATCCTGTAGTCTGTTCTCCTAGCTGCTAAAAGGAACATTTCCCTCATACACACTTGCACACACACTAACCCCCCTCAGCCAAACACACACACTTGCCATTTGCAGGATTCAAACCCCTACCTAACTATATTATGACACTTGAGACGGACGCATTAGCGGAGCTGCTATTCGCATTAGTGGGAGGTTTCCTTCTCTTGCTGTACTTATAGGGTGCTGACATCATCAGTGTTTAGAAAGGGAAATGTGCATCCTGTAGTCTGTTCAACTAGTTGCCAAAAGGGACATTTTCCTCACACACACTAACCCCCCTCCCCAGCCAAAAACTCACACTTGCCAATTGCAGGATTCAAACCCCTATCTGACTATGTTATGACACTCGAGACGGACACATTAGCAGAGTGTGCTATTCGCATTACTGGGAGGTTTCTCTTCTCCTTCTGTACTTATAGAGTGCTGACATCATCGGTGTTTAGAAAGGGGAATGTGCATCCTGTAGTGTGTTTTCCCAGTTGCCAAAAGGGAAATTTCTCTCCCACAGACTTACACACACACACAAACACACACACACACTGAGCATTTACAGGATTCAAACCCCTACCTATGTTATTACACTTGTGACGGACGCATTAGCAGAGCGCGCTATTCGCATTACTGGGAGGTTTCTTTTCTCCTGCTGTACTTATAGGGTGCTGACATCATCGGTGTTTAGAAAGGGGAATGTGCATCCTGTGGGGAGGCAGACGCCAAGCACACTCTGGCTAAGCTGTCATTCCCTAGAGCAAACAGCCTAGTGTTGACCTCTACACCCATATGTTTAATTGTCAAATGCACATTATTTGTTGCTGATAGACTGTTTGCACATCTTTATTGCCATAGCATTCCCTGTTTGTATGAACAACTTGTGCATCTGTGGAAGATGTTTGCATATGGGAGGGATCCACTATATCACGTATGTCTCTGTAGTCATTTAACTGTGTGCACTGGGCAGACTGCTGTAATGTGGTTGGTTCCTGGAATAACACGTAAAAATACCAGATATGTGTGTCCAACTGCTAAACTGAGATTTGAGCCAAGTGTGTGAGCATGCCCAGTTCAGCCTTCCCATGGCATGTTGTCTAACATATGTCTCATTTATCAAAGTGTGTAAGCATGCCCAGTGTGAGCATTCCATATGTTGGACTCTGCAGCCCACCACATTTGTGGATGAGTGTGAACTTCAACAAATATCACCCCTTTATGGTTGTGTGTTGTGTGTCATGTTGTGTAGTTACTGTGCAACTGCTTTGTGTGTGAATACAATAGGATTATACTGTGCCTGCAGTGTTTGCATGGGATACTTTGCATACAGTTGAAAACATCCTTTCACACTGACCTAACACTGTAGTACTGTATAGTGTACTGGTAGTACTTTGACTGTGGTGGACAGTATCCTGGGCTTTAGTGCTATCACTGCTTTACATTTTGATAGTGAGCACAACAGCCTGGTTAGGGGCCAGTTGTGTACATCTGACCATGTTGCATTCTGTTCAGATATGAACTACTTAAACCAGGCTTGTCCAACATTGGTAGTGTATTCCACAACATAGGTGTACATTTGCAAACACTAGCGATGTGCCCTAGTCCATGTCTAATGCTAGTTGGAGAGTGTGTTTGTCCTTCAACACACATTGTAAGTGGAGTTTGCCATGACATATGTCATGGTTAGTATACTGTGCCTCTGTCTACCTGTGACATGACAGTGATACCCAGGATAAAGCTACCATCTCCCATCCACTCATCAAGATTCCTATTGAGGAAGATTGATAAGGCTCTATGGGTAGCCTGTACTGGGAGTTCACTCATGGGTGGGGGTGGCTTCTATGTTATGGATCATGCAGTACAGCTTGTCCTATGTAAGTCAGTGCTGGGGTTCAGGTCTCTCATGTGCATAGCTCACTGCCATTCAGATTGTACAAGGTGCAGCATGTTTATTGATACCAGCAACACAGGCAACACATGGCATCTGTGCAAGCTCTTTGATACTCCTGGTGAGGTACTGTTGGCGACTTTACGGTTGATGGAGGTGTCTGCTGAGGTACATCCCACAGGGGCTATTGAAGTCAATTGTAACGCTGATGAAGGATGACTGCAGAGCCACAATGACCTCCCCTTATCTAGATATGACAATCTTCATGATTAGGTGGGTATATGGTATGTTTCTGTAAACACTACAGCACATGTTTGTCCAATGCAGGATATCTATCACCTTGTGTCCCCAGGTCTCTCATTACATGTTAACTACATAATGGGTTAACACCTATGTGGTAATTGGTGGGCACTTACTGTATATCCACGGGGGTTGACTATACACTTTTCTGCAATTAGCTTGCTGACATGGCTATGGCACCAGTTGTCTGTTTCTATGTGGCCTTTTTGTGGGATGCTTGTGTCAGCTGGTGGATCATATGTGGTGAGCAGTTTGTTGTCCCTCCTTTGGCCCCC
>NC_056744.1:1681562342-1681639270 GCF_019279795.1 Protopterus annectens | reverse complement strand
TCTGCAAATCTTTTCATTATCTCGAGACCAAACTGTCGTACACCTACAATATCGTAAACCCATAAGCACAAAATTTCAAATATTGAATGTTACATATACTTGTAGCATACCATTATGGCTTTCTCCTACTGCTGTTAGTGTTAGTGAGCTGATGAATGAGTGATATGGCAGGAATCTTACCCGTTGCAGCAGGAACGATCGGTTCTATTTATAAACAGAGCACCTCCCTAAAAGGAAATCTTGTTCTTCTATTAGAAGGATACGTGCTAAACCACGGGAGAATTGTAAAGGAGAAAACATATTGGTGCTGTAAGTGGAAGTGTTCACAAAAGTGTAAAGGTAGGGCTATAACACAAAGTTTCCCAGCAGGAGAAAAGCTGATAAAATCAGTAAGTCACAATCACACCTGAGATCCGTCAGAGTTAGAACTGTATAATGTGTGTGCCAAGTTAAAGATAAGATCTAAGATGTCTCGAGATATGCTCCGTCTAACAGATGATGATCCTCCGGCATCTACTTCTATGGATATTACTCCTAACTTACCAACATGTAAGGTGTTATTGCAACAAGTAGGGAGGGTGCGCAGAAAGGAGACGAAAGCTATGTATACCAGCGTAGTAAACTTTCAGGATATAAATGTATCTGACTTTCCAACTAAGTCAGGAATATTTTTAAGTAAAAGATTAGTGGACAGTACTAATGGTATCACTGTAGTGGTATTTACCATGGCACAAAATCTGACTGATTTGAGTACAGGTACCATTTGGTTAATGGACAGGACTTTCTTTTATAAAAGTATTATATGCCACCAACTATACAGTATCCATGGACTTGTCAAATATGGTGGATTTAATAAGTGTGTACCGTTGTTATTTTGTCTCATGAGTAAGAAGTCTCTACTCATACAATTTCATGTGGCATTGAGTGCTGGAACTTCTAGCTGAACATGGATATGAGATTCATTTGAAATAAGTCTCGAGTGAGTTTGAAATAGCTGCAATGAAAAGCATTAGCATCAGCTTACATGGTGTGATATCTAAAGGGTGCCATTTCCATTTTGGGCAAAACATTTTGCGTAAGGTCCAACAGCTAGGGTTAGCTCCGCTATATAACACTGATATGTCATTCCAATTGGCGGTGAAGTCTCTTGTTGCCCGAGGTTTTCTACCTGAAAAGGAGGTTATGTCAGCATTTTATTTGGTTAAGGAATCCTTTCCTAAAGAGGGTTAAGACCTGATTAACTATTTTGCTAAGACTCGATTAACTATTTTGCTAACTGGTACGTGCTAGGAAAGGCATGCAAATTTTCAACAAGGACCACTGCATTCTGTAGATTTCCACCTCTTTTCCCGGTGACATTTTGGAAAGTTTATGATTTAAACACACTGTTTCATCCAGCCACGCAGAACAGTGTGGAAGCATGGCACTGCAGATTAAAGTCACTTTTAGGAAACAAGGCAGCAGAATTATCTTTATTGATGAGTATGTTAGCTAGGGGCATAGCTAGGGAGCAAGACAGAGCGGAGGAGTTACATGCTCGTATGAGCTGTGGTTGTGTACGTTCTCCTAAACATCGGCATGTTGTAAAACGGCACAGGCAGTTTGAGCATGTATTAAATAACAGGAAGACATACAGCAGTTTGGAGTTTTTGTTGGCTATAGCTAGACTTCTTAAGATGTGAGGAGTGATGGTTTTGCACTGCATGTGAGGTGTTCATTATCGGAAACTTTTGGAGATTGCACTGTGTGTTTCTTAGGGTGGAGGCACCACAATGGAAAAATGTTAGCGCAATAACAAAATCAGGATTGTGGATTAATACTGGAACAATGTATTTCAATAAAGTCACACACTGTATACTTGAAATTATTAATATTCAGTGTTGTGAGATTCGAGATTTTGATGTCTTGGTCTTCTGGTCTTGCGACACTTTGGTCTCCAGATACTGAAATAATCTATAGATATATATATATATATATATATATATATATATATATATATATATATATATATATATATATATATATAAAATAAATATAATTCATTTACAACATAGTCAGTACCCACTGTTGGTACATTTTTAACATGAGCAGCTTTACAAATCCATTTCCAACACAAGCATCTGCACAAATCAGTTTGACATTCAAATAACATGCAATTCTTTATTAAATTCCAGCTAGCTGTTCTAGTATACATTTCCACTGCCCTACTTCTCCTGGCATAGCTGACAATACCTCACATCATCATATTCTGCAAAGGATATCAATAACTGATCAGACTTTCTAATCTATTTTGTTCTGCACAAGTAGAACTACAACTATGAACATCCAGCAAGTATAACATATAATTAACCTTGGTTATCAAATTTTGGAAAGAAAATTGGCAAGCTAATATAATGACTGATATTGAATAGTGACACCACCTTAGGAAGGAAGGGTTGATTCTTAATGTCACCCTTGCCTTACGGAAAATCAAGTAATGAAGTTTAGAGGATAACGCTTGAAGTTTTGAAATTCTTCTGGTAGAGGTAATAGCCACCAGAGGGCAGCCACAGTGGTGCAGTGGTTAGCACTGCTGCCTCACAGCAAGAGGTTCTCCGGTTTGATCCTCGGCTGGGGTGCCTTCTGTGCGGAGTCTGCATGTCTTCCCTGTGGTCGCGTGGGTTTCCTCCGGGTGCTCCGGTTTCCTTCCACATCCCAAAGACATGCTGCAGGTGGATTGGACACTCTACATTGGCCCTAGGTGTGAGTGTGTGCGTGAGTGTGCCTTCTGTGGAAGGTTGGGCACAGGGCTGGCAACTCGACACTATATAAAAAACACCACTGCCAATCATGAGCGGATAGGTGATCCGCTGTGGCGACCCCTAACCGGGAAAAGCTGAAAGAACAAGAAGAGGAGGTAATAGCCACCAGAAATATTGTTTTCCAGGTCAGAAATTTAAGATCACATTTTTCTGCTGGTTCAAAGGGGAAATGGATTAAGATCTACAGCAGAAGTTTCAAATCCCATAGAGTAATAGGATCTTTATAGTGTTGTCTAAGTAAAATAGTACCTTTTAGGAAGGCCTTGCATATCTTAGTAGAGGCTAGGGAAGAATTGTCATCTCATATGAAAGTTATAAATTGCTGTCAATTGAACTTTAATGATAGAGGAGCTAGCTCCTTCACTGAAAATTACTGTCAAAAGCTCTAGGACACTGTGTAGAGGCTGAAAAAGTATCACTATGTTTTTTGTGTGCCCAACAAACAAATCTTTTCAGTTTACTTTTGTAAATTTTCATAGAAGCTTTCTGGGAAGACAAAAGTATATGACATAACACGGACAAGAGCATAGGTTGCCTGGCTATTAAACGGAACTGGAGAAACCACGCTATAAGCCTGAAGTTTGTAATATCGGGATAAATCATACCGGTCAGGTGAGACAGGAGGTCTGGGATCAGATCCAGAATTCAAGGTTGAAGAAGATGAGGCCAAAGAAAAGAGAACCAAACCGGTCAAGACCAGACTCTGCTCTTCAACTCTGCAGCTTTCTGTAGAAACTTGGGAATATACGGAGTTGATGAATAAGCATAGAGAAGACCATAGGGTTAATCGTGGAGCAGGGTGCCCCTCGGTGATTCCCCAGGGTAGGGGAACTATGGCAAAACAGCTGCTGCACTTGTCGTTTAGGGGAGATGCAAAAAGATAAAAAGACTGGTCCCACTGATGGAAAATCACTTCAGTCACTCATGTTTAGAGACCACTCATGAAGTAGTAGAATGGATCTGCTCAATTTGTCTGCTATCAAGTAGGACTTCCTTGGAATGTGCGTTGCTATGAGAAAGCAGTTGGATGAGATTGTCCATTGTCACAGTCTGAGCACTTCTCGATACAAGGGGTAAGATCTGGTTCCTCCTTGTTTGTTGATGCATCAAACCACTTATACATTGTCTGTTTGAATCGCAACTGTCCCCAGAGGTAGAGCATTCTTAAAAGCTTGCAATGCTAAAAGAACTGCTCTCCTCTCTAGGACATTTATATGGAAACTGGCCTCTTCTAGGGACCAAGTACCTTGGACCGTTTTCCCCAATAAGTGTCCCCCTACCCAATCTGGGATGCGGCCGTGGTCACTATGGTCTTGGGTTGAGGGAGAATGAATGGATGGCCCTGTAGAACCTGATCTGACCTTATCCACCACCACAGGTCTTTTTTGCATACTTGCGTGATCCTTACTTTAACTGACATCCACTGATAAAAAATTACCACTGAGATCCTAGCATCCACCAAAGAATTCTCATATGAAATCTTGCCAGGGGAACTAGAATTACGGCTGCTGACACTGACCCCAAGGCTCAAAGAATCAAATTGTGCTGAAACTTTGGAGCTTTGAAAAAATGTTGTGACATGGAATCTCAATGTATGTACTCGGACTAGGGAAAGTGAAGCTGTTGCAGACAATGTATTGAAAACTGGCCATATGAACTATAGTGTTCGAGATGGTTGCAACTGAGATTTGTTGTAATTTATTAGTCCTAGAAAGGAGCAAGTTTGGAGTACCTGGTTTCTCTGCTATTATGAGTACATGCTTGGTCGGGGCGGTGATGAGCAGTCATCTAAATACATTACCACCCAGGATCCCTGTAGTTTCAAGTAAGCTGCCACCACTGCAATTGCATTTGGTGAACACTCTGGGGGCTGTGGTAAGATAAAGGGGCAGGGCTTTGAACTGGTAATGACCATCTCCCAGCCAAAAGTTTTAGAACCTTCTAGAGCAGCTGTTCATTTTTATGTGACAGTATGCATCTCACAGGTCTTTCAAGCACATCCAATCATCCTTGCCTAGAAACGTCAGGATGGACTGAACTGTGACCATCTGAAAGAGTGTGTTGAACTGACTGGTTCAGTTTACTGAGATCCAGAATTGGTTTCCAGTCCCCTGTTTTCTCTTCGACACTAAAAACAATCTTGAGCAAGTTCTGGATTCTCTGGTCTGATGGGACCTCTTGGATGACTCTTTCCAGCAGATTTTGTACTTTCTAGTGCTGCTGCTTTCCTATGACTGGGAGGAATAGTGGGAAAGTTTTGTGAGGATGAAGGCGGAGGGGGAAAAGGAAATTACATAACTTCTGGAAATAATCCTCTGCATCCAGGTGTTTTTTGTGATACCTAGCCAGCCTCTCTGGTGTAAACAACCCCAGATTGCCACCAGAGGGGGACACAGTCAGGTCTCCTTTCAGAAGCACTGGTAGGGCCTGTCTGAGAACTTGTCTCTATATCCTTGGGTTTGGAGGCTAACTCTGCTGCATGGACAGTGTCTTCCATTAGCATTTTCCTCTCTGCCTCTGGGACAGCCATCTGCATATGAATCTTGGAAAGGACCCAGACATTTTTTGAACAACATTTTCCATCCCCCTTGTTAGTTCCTACAGAAGGTCCTTTGAGGGGTCAAAAAACATACTCCTACAGCAGAGAGAGTTTTTCCATCTTTCTCACACCTGGAGAGGGCATCCTTCACTTTACGGCCAAATAAGGAAGATCCGTCAAAGGGAGCAATGACGAGCCTTGAAGGGCTTTGCAAATCACAGAAGTGCATCCAGGTGTGCATCCTTATTGAGATGCCCGAACCCACCATGCTTGAGGTACCCTCAGCTGCATGAGAGATCAGCCTCATGGACGAATTTGAAATGGACTGAAGGGTTGCCAACTGCGAGGCTACCAAAGCTCGAGTCTCGGCAGTAGTGGTGCCTGTAAGAGTATTTGACAGTTCTTTTATCTAATCACTTTGCCACCTAGTGAAACATGCCAAATAGTTCAGCAAACTAAGAGCAACAGTCGCTGAAGCAAAGATCGGCTTTCCAAAAGCGTCCAAATCCCTAGACTCACTCTGTTAGGGGGATGGACAGTAGAACTTTGTTCCACAAGTTCCTTCTTCATGGGTGCCTTGTCCATAGCCTCTACTGGTATTCCCTTGCTTCAGAATGCCCTTCCTGCCGGTGGTGCCAGAATTCAGTCCGCTCTCTTGGAGATAGGTTCAACTGCATCAGACTCCTTTCATGCTTGCAGGGAGATCAAATCAATGAGCTCAGTGGATGGAGTTAACCAGGAGGTAGATGGGCCAGATCTAAACGCCTCCAGGAACACAGATTCCTCTGGAGTAGGATTTTGGGAGAAGAAACCACCCCATTGTTTGAGGATCTCTAGAACGTCTCCAAATAAGAACATCTTCAGGTGGTGATGTAGGGGATTCTTCCCACTCATGAAAATCTGTCTCTTCTGTGACAGATTCCAGTGGGGAATCTAAGTTCCTCCTTTTGCAGTTTTTCTTCCAGGGGACTTCATCGGTAGGACGTTCCGGGGAAGTGTCGGAAGAAGTGGTGATACCCTGTTGGGTAGCCTGTAAAGGTTGGACTGGCTTCCCCTGTTGAGTCGAATGTTGAGGTTCAAGACAAAGAGACACAGGAGATGATGAAGGAAGACCTGGGGGGGGGGGGGGAGACATCTTCCATCCCACTGAAGCAGAAAACACACTCTCCGCTACCTCAAAGGCATACGATCTCAGGGAGAAAGAAGTTGATGGAGCTGAGAAGCCATGCTTATTCCATATCAGTTCCATCTGCCCCAAAGGCAATCCACCAGAGGCACAGGTAGGAGATGAGCTGCCCAAAGCTAAGAATCCAAGGGGCAGAGACAGTTCCAAAAACTTTGGAGTTGACTCCCAACACCTCAGATCTGACTGGGACACTTCATCTCAGACAGCCACTTGGCTCCGAACTCAAAGCCAGGGTGTTCAAAGAAACTCACAGATCCAATCCAGATGGTCTCTGCAAACTCTACTATCCTCAGATCCAATACAGATGGCCTTGGCAAACTCGGATCCAAGGACTCCGAAATGAAGTGTCGAATCACAAAAGGAGCAGATACTGGAGGGGTAGAGCTGGCCAAGACTTTCTGACCCAAAGGGGTAGGAGCCAGGTAACACCCATCTGTATCTGCACAGAGAAACTTCCTCATTATTCTATTCACGTTGGCTTCGGTGAGACTCCTGGAAGAAAGATGAAGCAATTCATGGTGTTTTGGAACACCATCTCTCTAAGAATGAAGATGGGACCCTAGATGGCACTGGGTCTATGGAAGACTACTATCAGGTCCGAGGGAGTGATTTAAGTATCTTACATACTCTGATCCAAGAACATTTCAGGAGATCCTTTTGAAGATTTCAATCTGGAAGGCTTCAGATCTAAACTGAATTTCTTTTGTGGCATCTCAGTTGTGGACAGAGACGAAGATCCCAACTTCTTTGGGGACTTTTTTGTAGCCTCCTTGGATGTGATCTTAGTGGTTTGAACCCCAGAAATGGCTTCCAAAAAAGAAGTAGGAAGTAGTCCCTTTAGAATAAGCTTATGTTTACAGTCTGCTATTGCTCGCAGATTAAAGCTTTTGGGAGTACTGCATTCTACATTAAGATGCTCTGGGCCTAAAGAATGCACACAAAGATCATGAGCGTCCAAACAAGGTACCTTATGACCACACCTTCTATACTTTTTAAAAACTTTTTCTGACATTTTGAAAAAAGGAAAGACAGCAAGATTTTATATTTGTATATATATATATATATATATATATATATATATATATAGTTTACCACTGTGTAATCGAATACACTGCAGTCGAACCCAGCAATGCTAGAGTCAAAATCCCTTAGTTTTGCATGTCGAACGGCCGAAATGTTGCAAAGAACACTGAATGTGACATTTTCGACTGCTCTACATCCAAAACGAGTGCTAACATGGGTACAAAAGGGGGTGTGGGATTGCCGCTCGATGCATTTGCGTACGGTATTTTCCAGAGTTGCTGCACTGCATTCGATACACAGATGATCGACATTTTGTCTGTTGGCTAAACGGTTGTAAACCTATAAATATATATACATATATATATATATATATATATATATATATATATATATATATATATATACACACATACACACACACACACACACACACACACACACACACACACACACACACACACACACACACACACACACACACACACACACACACACACACACACCTATATATGGAGAAGGAGAAAAAGAGAAAAAGCACCAACTATGGTAGAAAAGAATACACCAATGGTGGAACAGGAAAAAGCTACACACAGAGAAAAGTGTTAAATTTTAATAAATTAATATATTAAAAGGAATAAAAATACTATTAATTGTATTCGAAAAATACACTAAGTTCACAAAGGGAGAAACAGGAAAGGAAAAAAATGTTTACATAAAACTTATCTTTAAAGTCACTTGAGAGTAAAGCTGACTACATCTATTCACGAAAAGCAGCAAACCAGATCGGAGATATATTGGGGGTTGGTATATTATGGGTAGGGAGGAGCTCAAGAGTTTCACTTGGCTATGAGCTATGGTAATGGCCAAGTCATACCCTAAGTCCGGATCTGAACCCAATGGTTGTGGAATAAATGAAAATGAACATCAGATTCACTTTTAGTTCCTGTATGTGATTAAGTTATTAAAATAAACAGATGCATTTTTTTCTACATCTTCTCTTTCTTTCTTCCTATTTTTTTCTACATCTTCTCTTTCTTTCTTCCTTCCTTTCAGGTATTAAGAAATGTTGGCATTATAATGCAAAAAGAGAAGAGCTAGACAAAAGCATGCTTAAATTAGCAGGCTCTAATCTTGGGTTGTTGAGGTAGCATACACAGATCATAATATGTGTCAAGCCGATATGTTTTCTCTTACTTTTGCATGGGAGAATGTCTGGATTAAGACCTTTGGTTTGTCTTTCAGGCTGCACTAGAGGAATGCATTTTTCTTTTTTCACTATTCCATGGAGGCAAGCTAATAATAGGGCAATACAAAACAGAAAATTGGTTTCTTCAAGGCTAAAAGTTAATGATTTCTGAAAGTATGCAAGTAGTTTTCACATCTGAGGGAGGAGGAAATAAAGATAAAAAAGACACCAATTAGTTTAATAGAAGCAAAGGCAATAACATGAGTCTTTGCATGGCTAACCTCAATTTCAGGTTAAATAGGGCCTGTATTAGAAGCTATTTGGCAAAAATGTTCACATTAAGAGGGTAAACTTCATTATATGAAAAAGCATATAGTTACATATATTTCTATTAAGTTAATAGGTTCTGGGTATGCATATGCTTTTTGGTATGAAATACATCCATTCAGTAGCAGGAAGTTGGAAAGAATGTACATATTATTCCTCAAGGTACAATAACTGGGCTAAACTTGGCAGAAATTATATTCAACAGCAGCATGTCCATTTAAATGAGAACTCTGATATACATCCAATAACTATTTCAGTTCATGCACCAATAATTACTAAAATAAAAATGCAGAGTAATGAAGTAAAGATGAGATGCCAGCACTTCCCCACCTGCCTGTTAAAAACAGAGAAATTTAAGGAACGGGTAGTGGAAATTATTCGAGTTATTAGGTAAGATAGAAAGTACTCCAGAAGTTATAGTTAGTGACTGGGATAAAATAAAAGTGGAGTTTAAAAATAAGATTGAAATAAAAAGAGAGAGATCTAGTTAAGAAATACTAAGAATAATATTTAGAGGGGCTGATAAAGGTTGAAGTATTAAAACTATGGTGAATCTCACAGAACAAGAGGAGGCACAGCTGCAGAGTGCTGAAGAGAAAATAAGGGAGCACCTGGATAATATGTATGAGTTTAGAAAGTTTATTTTTAAGCAACTGTTTTTTGATAACTCCAGAGCACAAAAACTTTGGGCACAACAACTTAATCGACAAAGTAGAATGGGTTATTGTAAAACTTGGGGAGCCTATAACAGGAAAAATACCAGAGATATTTTGGAAGTTTTATGAAAATTTATATAAAGCAGAGAAATGAGGAAAACAACAAAAAGCATGAATGGGAATATTTATGAAGACTTAAATGTGCTAAGGTTAGATGTAGAAGAGGCTCAACAACTACTAGTTAAGACAGGAGGAGATGAGATAAAATGGTGATGTTAATGAATTTACAAGAAAGTCTCTAGGAATAGATGGCATTCCAGTGGAAGTTTGTAAGTTAGGAAGGAAAAAGTGTTAAAGACCTGGAAGGTTTTGTTTAACAGTATTTAAAAGGATGGGGAAGCACCAATATACTGGAAAAAGCCACTGTAAAGACCCACCTGATACAGCTTCATACAGGCCCATTTCAATGCTAAACCATGATTATGAAGTTGTTTACGACTATAATGGCAAAAAGAATGGCAAAGGTGATGACAAAATTGATAGATATGCACCGATTTGAATTTGTGGAGGGTAAACAAACATTTGACAACATTAATAGAACAATGATGATCTCGAAGGAGGCAAAATGTATGAAAATACCACTGTTATTAGTGAGTCTTGATGCAGAGAAAGCACTCGAAGTAAGCTGGGATTTTATGAGTAGGGCAATGGAAGCACTTTCCGGATACAATAAGGATATGCAAGGGATTTGATGCAAAAATCAATGTGGGAGGATTCTTCTCTGATCAGCTGTGTCTAAACACAGGAAATTGGCAGGGGTGTCCCTCTTTGCCATTTATTTGCATTATATTTAGAACCACTGGTAAAGAAAATAAGGGACTCAGTTCAAGCATATACTGAGTACAGTGTTCAAGAAAAGTTGGCTTTATTTGCAGATGGTATTATTTTGTACCTGCTGGACCCAGAAAAGGAAATTTCAGTGTTGTGGAGTATTCTGAGACGGTTCCATTTTTTTAAGAATATAAAATTAATATAGATAAAACAAAGGCTATAAAGTATGGGCCCACATCTGAGTTGGTCTAGCAATACCCATTCTTATGGGGACATGATAAAATGAAGTATTTAGCAGTATGGATTAGAAAGGATTCGGTTACAGCAGCTAAGGATATGTGGGAAGAGACTAAACAAAAGATAATACAAAAACAAACTGAAAACTCTTGCCTATGGATATCAATAGTAAGATACAAGCAGTACTTTTTAAACATCTTTATTGAATTATTACTTAAGACACAGGCAAACATACATTAACTAAAAAGAAAACAAACCATTTTCCCTTTAAATGCAATACGCATCAGATATATTTTCTTTGTTACTGCCAGCAAATTACAAAGAAATTGCTGAATTCATGACTTCTCTTAAACCTCTTTCCTGAACCTTCCATTTCTTTTTTTGAATTTTTTTTAATATTCAATACCTCAACTACAGCTGGTGTAGACTGATTTCCACCTTCTAGTAATTACTTTTTTTTCAGCCAACAGAATTCAGCTTAAGGCCTTACTATGTCTAGGCAATACAGATCCTGTATCCCAGCCAAAAAGAATCATTTCCTTAAAGCCATTTGCTCACCCAATATTGCTGACAGAGTACTCTAAGGAATTTGTTTACATCTGCCAACTCATTACACTCCCAAAACATATGTTTCCAGTTACCTCCTTCCTCTCAATCACACCTCCAACATTTGATATGTACCAGAGGAAAATTTCTTTCAAGTCTACTTGGGGTATGAAAATAACTATGCAAACACTTCTAGGCATAGATCCTAAACCTTCTGCCCTTGGTTGCATATGTAGAAGCCATACATTTATCTTCCCATTCTTTTCTTGCAAATTGCTTTTCCAGTCTCTCTTCCTAGTCTTTTCTAACCTCCTCTGATTCTTATAGTCATCATACAAAATTTTATAAGCCCTACCAATTACCCTTTTTTTTTTTTTTTTAACCGTTGCTTCTGTTCTAGATTCAACTAAACACTCTACCAGACCAGGTCTTTCACTTAGGATTCCCCTATCCCTTTCTCTTTGCCTTATTCTGAAATCAAGCCCTGGTAGTGAAGGCAGTCTCTAGCAGGCAATCCAAATGTCTTCTTGGCATTATTAGAATACTTTCTGCTGCTTTATGAATACAGTATTCTGTATGGGGGTTGTTAGTCTCCTTAAGGATCTGCATCCTAAATCCCACTCTGTTTCTCAAACTTCTCCCTTGCTTCATCATCATTCCTTTCACTATGAATTATGAAAACTTCTGCTTGTGTTATGTATATGATGAGCCTCATCTGTGTAGCTGTAAAATATTCCTTCAAATCAGATAAACCTACGCTACCTTGCTCTATTGGAAGGATCAGTTTATCCCACTTAGCTATTGCCCCCTTCCCTGCCATATATACTCCTTCACTTCTTTACTAATTGTCCACAACTTCTTCTTGAGTTGATAAAAGTATGCCTGACCCATACACAACACTAAAGGGACTAAACATTTTCACTGCTTGTATCTTACTATCTATAACCATAAACAAGAGTTTTCAGTTTCTCAAATTTTGTAGTATTTTTGTGCTATCTTTTTAGTCTCTTACCACATTCCCTAGTTTTAATCCATGCTCCTAAATATATCTCATATCCCATAAATATAGATATTGCTTAACTACTGGTGTCAGAGTACATAATTTATGGTTATAGCCTTTGTTTTACCTTCATTCATTTTATGTCCCGAAAAGTCTTGAAACTGTCTCAAAAATGTTCCACAACACTGAAATGTCCTTTTCTGAATTTAATAAGTACAATATAATATCTGCAAACAAAGCCAACTTTTCTTAATTAACACACCAATTATATCCTTGTACTTCTGAGCCCCTTATTTTCTGTCAATGGCTCTAAATATAAAGCAAATAAAGGGTAAAGAGGACACCCCTGCCTGCTTTCTCTGTTCAAATACAGCTTATCTGAGAATGTCTCACTTAAATTTGTGCATCCAATCCTTCATATATTCTTTAAATTAACCTTATTATTGTATCATGGAATGCAAATGCTTCCAATGCCCTACTCCTAAAAATCCCAGCTTATTCTGTCAAATGCTTTCTCTGCATCAAGGCCCCACCAACAGAGGTATTTTCTTAGATTCTGCTTCCCTCTGGATCATTATTGTTCTATTAATGCTGTCAAATGTTTGCCTCCACTCCATAAAACCACACTGATCCATATCTATCAATTTTGGCAACATATCTGCCATTCTTTGGACTAGTATAAACAAAGACGTTATAATCATTGTTTAAAATTGAAATGGATCTGTATGAAGTTGGGACTGAAGGGTCTTTGTAATCTAACACAGCCACCACAGCTTTCTTTCAAGCTGTTTGTGCTTCCAACTCCTTTAAAATACTGTTAAACAAAATCTTCCAGATCTTTCTCACTTTCTTCCCTCTTAATTTCCAAACTTCCACAGGAATACCATCTGTTCCTGGAGACTTTCCTAAAGATTGATTATAGATCGCTGTTTTTATCTCATCACCACTTATCTTAATTGTTATTTGTTGAGCCTCGTCTACCACTAATCTTGGCAAAATTAAAGTCTTCCATAAATATTTTCATTTGTACTCCTCCTGGAGTTCCACATTTCTCTGTTTTATACACATTTTCATAAAATTGCCAAAACCTCTACAGGATCTCCAGTTATTTTTCTTGCTATAGGTTCCTTAGGTTTGCTGACAACCCTTTCATTGTTCTGTTGCCCAAGTTGTCATTAAACTTTTTGTGATCTTGAGTTATAAAAAAGCTGCTTAACTGCAATCTTTCTAAACTCATGCATATTATCCAGATTCACCCTAATTTTCTCTTTAGCACTCTGCATTTGCTCCTTCTCTTATTCTGTGAGACTTCCCTTATTCAACAATACTTTAACCTTTGTCAGCACCTCTAAGTAATTTCTATTTCTTAACGATCTCCTTTTCTCCTATTTCAACCCTATTTTTAAACTCCATTTTATCTCGGTCACTACCTACAACTTCTGAAGATATTTCTCGCTTTCCTAACAACTCTAATAATTTCCACTGCCCATTCCTTAAATTCTTCTCTTTTTAATAGGTAGGTGGGAAAGCACCATTTTTACTTCACTACCCTGTATTTTTATCTTAGTTTTTACTGATGCATGACCAGCAATCATTACTGAATGTTTATCAAAGTTTTCAATTAAATGTACATGTTCCTGTGAAAAAAACATTTCCATCTAGTATAACCCTATTAATGTACCTTGGAGAATAATATACAAATTCTGTCAGAGTTCCTACTACGGAATTCACATCTTCCATACCAAATATTTTCATCTCTCTCTTTAGAAATATACCCTCTTTTGTTTTATTGTCCCTTCTAGGTCCCCGACACATTCTCACTATTGCAAATCAAATTCTAGTCCACACCTATAAATAATATTTCCTGTTGAACGTAGAGTATTTCTCCAAAAATATGTTCTGCAACAGCAGTTTTCAGTGGAATACAAATACATGCCATTGTAATCCTCCTCCTTTGTCAATAGCCCCTTTCTACCCAAATTCCTCATCACTACTGAAGCCCCTCTAGTAATTAGTATAACCACTCAACTTTTCCTATGTACCAGATATTATGCTGACTTTCCATTCTAAAATCTTCTTTTTGTCAAATTCACATGCTAAATTCTTTCTAAATGTGATGCCTGCAGCATTGCCATTTGCACTCTGCATTTCTTAATATAATTCAATACTCTTTACCGTTTATCTATACCTGCTAGGCCATTTACATTCCAGGATAATATGGACAGCACAGCTATCATGATAAAAAGCTGTTTCCACCTATTATACATAAGTATTTTGAAAGTATATTTCGACCCTTTGTGTTCCATGCATATACTGTTTGGCAGGCTGATCATTTGCACAGCTGTTTCTTCTCATCTCTATTTGAACCTGTGCCACATTTTTGAAGACTTTTTGGTTTGATGAAAATTCCAGACAAAAAAAAAACTATATACAAAACACCCCCATTCTCCTATTTGGAACAAACAGAAAAAACTATGTACATCTTCAGACAAAACTATGTACATCTTCAAAACATGAAGTTTAACCCTCTGAAAATGAACAATTTCTAAAAATTGACAGCTACACCTACGTATTATCTAATTTAAAATTAGTTACCCATGCTAAAGTGCATGCTACACAGCCTGTGCACCTATTTACACTGATTGCTGCTTGTTCTTTTGTTTCTTCCCCTCCTGGATATAAAAAACAGCTTGCATGCTTTCAGAAAACATTAACTTTTACTCCTATGAAAAGTGCACTGGCTCTATGAAAAGTGCACTGGCTATCTTTAAATGAAACTAAACTGCACACTGTTCTATTAACTGCATTCAAGTATTAAGGCTGCTAGGGAGGTTGTTCCCTCTTATACATTTCACATAACTTCTAACTTAATATTTCACTGAACTGCTTGCCATTGTATCTTAATATTTTGCATTTCCCTCAGCCAAGACTACTCAGAATTCTCATGATTAAGTGTCTGTACCTGCAGACAGCTTGACTCTTTGCAAATATACTCAGAAAAGAATTCACAACTGCCCTCAGGCTGCAGATATTTGGACTCCACTGAACAACTGCCAGTAGAAAACAAACAGCTAATACATCTTTGCAGCTGCAAGCTTAGCATTTTCATGGTTTTCATTATTTTGTCTTATTTTTAAAGTGTACATGCCTACAAAAAACTGTTTACAGCTTAAGTCAAAGCTAGTAATCTAGATGTTTGCCCTTGTAAAACAGAGAACATATCATAATTTCACATATATCAGTGCACTTTTACTCCCCCAGCAACCCAAGATCACAGCATATTAACATTAAACTTGCTTTTCTCCAGCCTTTTTTCTCATACCACAAAACCTATGCTTCTTATAACTAAAAGTACTTGTTTACTTTAACATAAATGCCAGTCACTGAAAAGACTACCCTCACATTTAAAATACCTGAAACACAAAACTGTTTATAACATGCAGTTTATTTCATGAAATGTTTTATACAAATACTAAACAAAAATTGTTTTACTTCCCCCCTTTTAGTGTCCTTTTAAACAATGATATAAAGTGGGGTATCTGCTTTACAGTCCACCCACAAATTTAACAAAATCAAAAAAGTCTAGTGCTTTTCAGCCATTTTTTCTTGCAAAACCATATTTCACTAATGTGATGAGATGCTTTATAGTGTTCCATTTATTCACTAATTTCAGAGTTGCTTACCTTCTTACTCATCTCCGCCTTCCAATGTACTGCGGATTCTTCTAGTCAACTCCTGTGCTTTCTGTCCCTCAAGCATTTTCCTTTGGAACACTGGAAAAGTTTTCACTGGCAAAGTCTATCTATGAGCCTTACCATCGAAGAATGAGAAGCAGTCCTCTTCTAATTGCCGACTCTTTTCTTGGGTAAACTTTTTTTTTCCCTCTAGAGAAGTTCTATGTGAAAAAAATGACGGAGCCTCCAGGAAAAGTACTTTGAAGACAGCTGGATACAGGAGCTTGAATCACACACCTGCCTCTTGACATCCCTTGATTGCTGGGATAAATGTGTTTCTCTTCTACATGGTGTACAGAAAATAATCAATCATTTTCTACAAACACACTGCTCTCTCCAGTTTTTAATAATTTGTCCTACTGCCACAATTTTGTCAGGATAAACTATTTCTGCTGGTATGATTGCATCTTTACTAATATAGGTCTTGGCTGCTTTTATTATTGCCGGGTTTGGAGAATACACTCAATATGCCCTTTCAATTAACAAATTATGCCGCGGAACATCAGTGGGATCCTATGTTTTGGGAATGTAATGATTTGGCAGTTTATTTGTGCTTTCATGAACTTAACATGGTCTGCTTCTTCCAGTTTCTCTGGTACTGCAGAAAATCTCTGGTTTTCTTGGTGCACTTTGCCCCCTATTTTTAAAAAGTACTTTGTGAGAAACCTCATATTCAGTCAGATTTTTTTTCATGTCAACCGCTGATTTTGCAGTTTTATCAGTTCATCTGAATGGCTTAGTTAAAGCTTCTATTTTCCCAGCCTTTTGTTTGAATGGATATATTCCTTCAATGCTTTATTCCCGTCAATAACCTTAGAGTATATTTGATTTATTTTTTCTTATAAAATCCTGGAAGCCATCTCTTGGATCAAAGCTGAAGCCTGAAAGTACAGTTTTGTACATACCATAAATGTAGATGTTCGAGTGTTCACACTGCTGCAGTCATCACATTTGGGCTATCTGCCGTCAGGCGGTCCCCGCAGTCAGCCCGAGTTCCAAAGTCTTGGTCTGGCGTCGGTTGTGGTCACTTCTTCCCTGACGTCAGTATGACAGGGGTATAAAAGAGGCAGCGAACGCCATTTTCTTCAGTTTTTCTTGCCCCAGATGTCAGGTGCCCCCAAATAGGAAGGCAATACATAATCCTAAGTAAATTACATAAATAGAAAACAATAGCTACAGCTGTAAGCAAATACACCATATAGAAATACATCTTAGAGATTGTATAAACAGGGAGCTATAGATAAAACCCAGGTAAAAAGAGGGGAAGGTGGGAGGGTAACCTGGACTGCAGCAGTGTGAACACTCGAACATCTACATTTATGGTAGGTACAAAACTGTACTATGTTCATAGTGTTACACTGCTGCAGTCATCACACTTGGGTTGAATCCCAAAGCTAAGGCTGGGCGGTTGGTACTATACAGGGTTTGGAGAAGCTAGTAGGCCCTGCAAAACTGCAGTGGCAAAGCCAGCTCTGGTTTTTGAGTATAGAGGTAAGTGGTAGTGCTTGGTGAAGGTGTGCACTGAACTCCAAGTTGCAGCTTCCAAAATATCTTTGGTTGATACCCCTCTGAGGAAGGCTGCTGATGTTGCTGCAGCCCTGGTGGAATGAGGCCTAATGTTACCAGGTACAGGTTTCCCATAGTGTGTGTAGCAGAAATGGATACAATGTCCTATCCATTTTGAAATGGTCTGTTTTGATATAGGCTTTCCTTGAGATCCTGTAGCACAGGATACAAAGAGCTGATCAGATTTTCTGAAAACCTTTGTTTTATCCAAGTAGAAACGTAATTGCCTGTGAATGTCCAAAGAGTGTAGGAGCCTTTCCCCTTTATTCTGAGGGTTTGGATAAAAGGTGGGTAAATGAATGGTTTGGTTTAGAGCCCCACTGGATACTACCTTTGGCATAAAGGAAGGGTTAGTTCATAAAGAGACTCTGTCTTGATGAAAAATGATGAAAGGCTCCTCTGCCATTAGAGCCTGTAGCTCTGAGACTCTTCGTGCTGAAGTTATTGCTAGCAGCAGGGCAGTTTTCCATGACAGAAATTGTAAATCAGCTGAAAAAGCTGGCTCGAAGGGCCAAAACAAAATTGAGGTCCCAAGTTGGTGTTGGTGCTCTTCGGGGCGGTCTTATGTTCTTAGCCCCTCTGAGGTACTGTCTTAATAATGTATGTGAAAAAATAGGAGGATCCGTGTTGTAATGAGCTGAAATAACTGAAGCATGGATCTTTATAGATGAAAAGGAAAGGCCTTTGTGCAACATCTCAGTTAAATATTGAAGAATCTGAGGAATATTTGGGACAACAGGATTTTGGCCTTTAGCCTGGTTCCAGGCGCAGAATCTTTTCCATTTGTCTGAGTAGGTTTTCCTGGTGCTGGGTCTCCTGGCCTCCAGAATGACATCCATAACAGCTGTAGAGAGAAGTGTTGACTGGTTGTTTAGATAACCTGCCATGCAGCCAGATTTAAAGTCTTGAGCTGGCTGTGTAGAATCTGATTGTTTTGCTGAGTCAGCAGCTGAGGAATTTGAGGTAAAATCCATGGTGAGCCTTGAGCCATGTTCCTTAATATTGGATACCAGTGTTGGCATGGCCAGTCTGGAGCAATGAGTATCATCTGTGGCCTCTCTAATCTGGCTTTTAGCAGCACCTTTGCCAGAAGAGGCAGTGGAGGAAAGGCATACACTGTTAGTGTTTTCCAAATGAGTGAGAGGGCGTCCACTTTCCAAGCTAGAGTGTGGTATGTCCTTGTGCAAAACTTTCGCAGTTGGTAGTTTTCGGGAGAGGCAAACAGATCTATGTCTGGGCTTCCCCATTTTTGAGTTATCATTGTGAATACTTGTGGGTCTAGTTTCCACTTGTGAGGATCCATGATATTTCTGCTTAGTTTGTCTGCCAATGTATTTTTCTTTCCTGGCAGGAATTGTGCTTGTAGTTGAACTTGGTAGGTCAGTGCTGTGTTCCACAAGGTCATTGCTTGCCTGCATAGGGGGTAGGAATGTGCGCCCACTTGTTTATGTACCACATCACTGTGGTGTTGTCCGTCTTTATTAGAAGTTGTCCTGGATGTAGGAGGTCCTTGAAAGCTGTTACGGCATTTTGTACAGCTAGCATCTCTTTTTGATTGATGTGGAGATGCATTTGATCTGCGGACCATTTGCCCTGAATACACTGTCCTGCCATGTATACTCCCAAGGCGTAATCTGATGCATCTGTTGTCATTGTTTGCCTGGCTGTTGGCAAGGTGAAAGGCTGACCCTTGTTGAGGCGACATGCCTGAGCCCACCATGGAAACTCCTGTTGAAGGCAGGAAATTAGTGGTATTATTGTTTCCAAGCTGTGGCTGTGTTGAGTCCATATGCTTTTCAGGTACCATTGTAATTTCCTCATATGCAGTTTGGCATATGGTATTAGTAGTATGCAAGATGCCATGAATCCCAAGGCCTGCAGAATTTTTCTTGCAGGGAGTTGGGTCTTTGTTGCCATCATTTTGAAGTATTGAGTCAGTTGTCCTTGCTTGTCTGGCGTGAGATAAGCCATCTGGGCCGTTGTATTTAAGCTGGCACCCAGGAATATTATGTCTTGTGAGGGCACTAGTTTTGACTTCTTTTCGTTTACTGTGTACCCTAGGCAACTTAGGTTTTTTACAAACGCCAGATGCTTTAAAAGAATTTCCCTGCTGTCTGCTTGAATAAGTCAGTCATCCAGGTATGGATATATTTGGATTCCTCTTTGTCTGCAGTATGCAATTACTGGTGCCAGGCATTTTGTGAAGACCCTGGGTGCAGTAGATAAGCCAAAGGGCAGTGCAGAGAATTGGTAAAGAGTTGTACCTGCTACAAGTCGGAGGTATCTTCTGCAATTTTGTCTGATAGGGACATGCAGGTATGCCTCCTTGAGGTCTAACGTTACTAGCCAAGTCTTCTTGCCCAGCATGGGAAGAAGTTGCTGTAGTGTGAGCATCTTGAATTTGGGTACTTCCAGGTATGTGTTTAGAATTGAAAGGTCCAGAATGGGTCTCCAGGCTTTGTCCTTTCGGGGAACCAGAAAGAGTCTTGAGTAAAATCCTTGTCCTTGCTCCAAGAGAGCTGCCAAGAGTGATTTGCTTGGCAGTCTGTGGGGTAAGTCATTGTGATTGTCTTCTGATAGTTTGAGACCTGTCTTCTCCTCCTTTCTGGGTTGTGGAAGCCCATTGTCGTGGCTTGTAAGAGCCTTGTGGCTGACCTCTGCTCCTTGGGCGTCTGTATTTACCCCTCTGAAGTCTGTCAGAAGTTGGAAAGGACCAGTTTTTGGTTGGCCAATTTCTGCTGAAAAGAGTGGGTTGGACATGTAAAAAATCCTTGACCGTCTGCATACATTTTGCCTTATCCTCTATTTTCTTTAAAACCTCTTCTACTTTCACACCAAATAAAACATCCTGCTATAAGGGTGCATCCAATAACTTTGCTTTAACATGATCAGGTAAAGTTTGTTCTTTTAACCAAGCATGCCTACGAATGACAGACCCTGTTACAGCTGCTCTGCAAGAAGCTTCCAATGAATCAAATCCACATTGCAAAGTAAGTTTTCCCACTTGTTCTGCTGCATGCAACAAATCTTGTATTTTCTTGTAATCAGGCTGCGCTGTATGTGTGCTCATTTTTTGTTTTAATTGAGACATCAAATATTGTTGATATTTCAGCATGTGAAACTGGCAATTTAAGGCCCTCATAGCTAGAGTAGCTGAGGTATATACTTTCTTTCCCCATCTGTCTAGTGCTCTAAAATCCCTTTCAGATGGTACAGGATTTTTAGCAATAGAGGCATTAACCCCTTTGGGACCCTGGGAAATGGTTTCTGGGTCAGCAACAGGGCTTTTATATAGGAATTTGTGTGAGTCAGGGACTCTGTAGTATGTCTGGTTTGGCTGGTGCAGGAGGTAATGAATCTGGGTTAAGGCTAGATTCTGAATAAACATCATCCACAATGTCAGTCTTTATCCTTAATGTGATCTCTACCAACAAAAGTTTGTTTGCAAATATTTTATGTTTTCTTATAAAATATTCAGGACACTACACAACTTGCCCTCCAGCATTTTAACTCTTGTCATTTTCTTTTTCCCTAAAGTATCAGTTAAAAAGAGAGCAAAAGCAGTGTCCCAGAATGCAAGAACGGCCCCTCTGGACTTGATGGGGGGAATTTTATTCAAGCAAATCTTGCTAATCCTCCAAAGGAGCATCAGTCTTGGAGGTCGGGTTCTTCTTTAAACTCCTGTGGTTGGGTTGGTAGGTGGTTTGGCAACAATTGTGGTTGGGTTGGTAGGTGGTTGGGCAATGGTCTTTTCAGCCCTATATAGCCAGAGGATGGAGCGGCTTCTGTGGAAAATTTTTTTTAATAGTACTGTAGTGTCCATTGCTTTAGCTACGGTACTGCTGTATCTAGTACCTGTGGACATAAAGATGTCTTTAATCTATTTAATTCAGTTTCGAAAATGCTCATTTTTCTTAAAAAGTTTTCTATGTAGGCAGTCTCAGGAAAGCACACGGACGCTGGTCTTCCTTCAAAGGTTTTATTCAATCTCAGTTGTAGCAGCTATGTAGAAGTCATTTAAGTGCTGCTCAGTGCTAAAAACAGTTTTAACATGTGCACTATTTATTGCCTAGAATGGGGGAGTATCTAGGGCTGCCAACCAATCCATTTGTGTGCGTGTGTGTGTGTGTGGATGGGTGTAGCCTTTATTTATAAAGTTGTAACGTATTGTTGGAGTACCTTGGGATCCCCATACAAGTTTTAAATCAAATTTCAAATGATTTCCCAACATATTTTCAAACTCTACTTACATTCAAAGAAACATGGACAGCAACGACTAGTTTAATCTTTTAAAACACTGATATATTGTGGTACTTTTGTAATCTTCATCAGGAATGCTCCTCCATTAGTAAAATGCCCAAAAAGTGTAGCTACATTTCAGTGTGTATTTGCTCGTAAACCAAGCCAAAAGGTTTTTATTATTATTTTAGTTACTGAAGTAAAAAAACATGTCTGACGTGCCAGCGGAACAGGGAAAGATAAAATCTTTTGAAAGGTTATGCCATTAAGTGTGATGGTGTGTGTGTGTGTGTGTGTGTGTGTGTGTGTGTGTGTGTGTGTGTGTGTGTAAACCAGGGGTTTTCTAATTAAGGTTGCTTTTAGTGAAAAAGAAGGTTGCAGTGTTGGTGCTGACTGCACCAGGCTTTAAACTGCCCAGTTATGGTGGTATCCACAAAGACTAGACCCTTTTTCAGGGGAGATGGTGGAGGCTGGGAACTCATGAAATTTGAAGTGGTGTTCCAAGTTAAACCACAAGTCTTACTAAGTTATAACTTTCTGAAGCATCAAATTGTGTCGCTTACCTCTCTTGGAAACGATTGCCAGGTTCAGTCGGCTGGGGAGATCAACAACAGAGTTAGTGACCTTGGGAATGTGGGCATCCTTATATTAACGTTTATTTTCTAAATCTAAGGGGGTTGGTCTTGGGACCATGTAACTGTTACCTTTCGGTCACCAGTTTTAAAAGAAAAAGAAAAAAATGCTTGGATTTCATGTTAAAACTGGAAGGGAATGGAGAGCTCCAGACCTCTTAAATTACCAGAGCTTGGGATTAATCTTATACAAACTGTGCGAGTGTCAGTGAGGGTTATCTGAAATTCTAGAACAGCAAACATTTTATCCATTTTTTAAGAAACCACTAAATCTTTCTCATATGTAACCATTTTTAAGAAACCACTAAATCTTTCTCATATGTAACCTAGCAAGGGAATCATAAGAACCATATAAGCCATGAACTCCAGGATCTAGAGATATTCTCTGGCTAAAGTATAAGAATTACTGGAGAAGCTCAAGAAAGTCTCCAGACAAAAATCCACCTTTTCCAGAGCAGGAAAGCCTTTTGCGAATAGTGGTCTGTAAAATGGCCTAAAAAGACAATCCTGCATCACAAAGTCAAAAAGGATTTATGAACATTTATCTGGAATCCCATACTGGTCAAAAGATAATAAAACCAATCTAATGACTCTTGATAACTGGGAAAAGACACCACAAACATGAGTAAGTCATCTAAATAAGGAAATATGTGAATAACTGTCTACAATGAACTATGACTGGAGCTAGACATTTTGTAAACACCCTTGGAGCTTGTAGATTATCAATTCTCTGCATTACACATTTGGTTATGTGGCCAAGAAGCAGAAAATCTGAATAATTTCCTGAAACCTGTAGAATGTAAGGTTACGTATCTTTTAGATCAGATGTTATCAAAATCATCCTTGGGGAATGACACAACAGATTCTAATGGGTCAACATCTCAAATTTTGGAACTTTCCTGTATAAATCTCTATGTGAAAGTTCTAGAACTGGTCTCCTAAAAGAGACTCCGGTGCAAGAAATATTCTGGAATAGAAGTTATTGCCTCTTAATGACACAAGTTATATTCAAGGGTGAGTGAGTGCTGAAAAAACATGAAAAAAAAAAACTGTTTCAGAGAGTAGGGAGGAGCTCCCCTGAAAGAATGTATTTGTATGCAGTATCAACTGTATCCCTCCTGAACCACTTAAAAACACCCTGAGGTTTGACACAATCTGTTGTCAAAAGTGAAATGTACAGATCCAGCTTCTGGGACAAATTTTGAGAAAGAGGGCAGAAGGTGTGGGGAAGGGGAAACACTGCTGGTATAGTTATTAACTATTAGACTGTCCCTTTTAAGAAAAAGATCCCAATTTCTTGTTATTCCTCTCCTGCTATCTGTTTCTGGTTCCATGTTTGGCTGGACAAGGCAGTGATTAATTCTGTTTTTTTCAGAAGGAAAAGAGAATTTGGGAGATTTCAAAGATGGGGCCTGCAAAAACTTGGAAACTCCCTGTATTAATTTCTCTCTCTCATCAAATTACTTGAGGACATGATTAGCAAGTAATGTTGTGGTGGCCAAACAAAGTTTCCTTATTGAAAGCTGAATTAAAATGTCAGACTATTCCACATCAGAACACTTATGATTATGTACTTTGGCATATCTCCTCAACACTGTAGCAGTAGCCCTAAGAAAGTTATGTACTCACCATAATGTCCCATCTGTGTTGCTGTCTCTCATTTGCTGTTAAACTAACGGGTTTCGGATCTGAGAATAGGATCTGACTAGGCCATATACCAAAGCTGTAGGCTCCAACATCTGCGCTCTTTCCCTACCCATGATGCCCATCTCCTCCAAATCCCTCAAGTTGAGTTTGTTGCAACCCAGCATATCACATAAACAGAACACCCAAAGGCAGGAGGCATTACATAGAATAAAGTAATCAATCAAGCTAGGATACTTCAGGAGCTCAAAGGGAAACAGAAGTATCTGTCCAAATATCTGTTAGGTCCTAGAAAACACAGGGGGATGGAGAGAGGGAAGGTTGAAGAGCAAATGAGAGGCAGCAACACAGTTGGAACATTACGGTGAGTACGTAACTTCTTTATCTGATGTTGTTGCCTTCATTTGCTCTTCAGCCTATGGGACAGACGGAGGCCCCCAGGGAAGGATATTCTGAACACAGCAGAATCAAAGGATGCCCTGGACATGGAGATAATGTCCAGCTTGTAATGGTAAATTAAAGTATGGTGGTTGGACCACGTAGCTGCTTTACAAATTTCATCTACAGGAAACATGGACCAAAGAGATGAAGAAGTAGAAACCGATCTGGTACAATGGGGCTTTAATACGACCAGGTAATGATAGGCACTTGGAAGAATAAGCAAGTTTGATACAGCTGGTAATCCAGTGGGCTAGTGTAACCTTGGAAACTGAGTTACCTAATCTGGACATAGAAAAAGATCTGAAAAATTGATTAGATTTTCTGAAAGTTTTTAGTTATGTCCAAATAAAAGTGTAGCTGCCTCTGCACATCCAATGTATGGAGAAGACTCTCCCTCGTTTTGAAATTTAGAAAAAACACCAGGAGAGTGACTACTTGGTTTAAGTTAGCTTCAGAAGCGACCTTGGGCAAAAAACAGGGATTAGTACGCAAGGTAACTCTGTCCTTGTGCAAGAGAAGGTGTGGAGGTTTGCAAGACACAGCCTGTTGTTCCGAAACCATCTTTGATGAAGTGATGGCCACCAAGAAAATAGTTTTCCAAGTCTACAGTAAACTCTCAGTTAACAACTCAAGCAACCAGCAAAAAAAAAAAAAAAAAAAAAAAAAAAAGAAATATAGTACAATTTTCATGTGTTGCACTTTGTTTTCTCCCTGCAGAAACATACCTTAATGTTTTTAGAGTTTGAGAGTTTTAAAAAGGAAGATGGGAATAAATTCCCTCTCTTCCCAACCTGAGAACAAGTCAAACCAAACAAACAGTATAAGGTGCAGTATTAGTCAGTATTTTTAATAGTAACTCTCAAGCAACCAGAAACTAAAGTTAATCCGGCATCTACCAATCCCCATGAGTGCTGGTTAACAAAGTTTACTGTAGGTTCAAAAGGAAATGAGGTTAAAGCCTGAAGAACTAAGGTAAGGTCCCAAGGAAGGGCAGGTTCCTTGATAGGAGGACGTAAGAGAAAGGTACCCTTCAAGAAGGCCTTGCATAGTTTAGGAGGATAGGGAGTTTTTTCTCCCCAACTTGAAATTTGGAGGTGGTAGCAAGCTATACCTTAACCATAGAAAAACTCGCACTAGTATTAAGATGATGACCCAAAAAGTACTAAACTGCAGGTACTGGCGCAGAGAAAGGGGTCTAAATTATTATGATGGGCCCAGATGAGAGAATCTCTTCCATTTACTGATGTAAAGCTTTCTCATGGAAGATTTGTGGGCCGCAACCAAAATTTTTCAAACTGGGGAGGAAAGCCCGGGATTTCTAGCCATCATTGGAAGTGAAGAAAGCAAGCAGTGAGTTTCAGGTTCAGGAGATCTGGATGGGAATGTTCAGAGGGAGGAGGCTACAGATTTTGGATAAGGATCGGGAGTCCACAGTAGACAGACCAGGTGAGACCAAACGAAGGGAAACCACACATGACCGGGCCAAAAGGGTGCAATGAGGATGACTTGGCACTTAAACGTCTGTGCTTTCTGAAGAAATTTGGGAATGAATAGAAAGGGAGGGAAGGCATAAAGTAGGCCAGGAGGCCAAGCATGGACTACAGTATCTCTCGGTGATTGCCCCTGCAGAGGGATCCAGGGCAAAAAACTTGCTGCACTTGGTGTTGGAGGGAGATGCAAACAGGTTGCAGCAAGGCTGACCCCATCTCTGGAAGATCATATTTGCCACTGCAGGGTTTAGAAGCTACTCATGAGGCACCAGGGTGGTTCTGCTGAGCCTGTCCATGAGAATGTTAAACTTCCACGGAATGTGCGTCACTATGAGAAAGCGATCTGAAGAGATTGTCCATTGCCACAACCTCGTGGCCTCTCGACACAAGGGATAAGACTGGTTTCCTCCTTGCTTGTTGATGTACCAGACTACAGACATGTTGTCTGATTGAATCACAACAGTTCCGGCAGGGAGACAGGAATTGAGGCTTGCAACGCGAGAAGCACTTCTTTCATCTCCAAAACATTTATATGCAAATTGGTCTCTAGGTGGGACCACATGCCTTGAACTGTCTGTCCCAGACAGTGCCCCCACCACCTAAGTTGGGAAGCATCCGAGGTCACAATGGCAGAGGGGGGAAGGAAGGAAGAAAGGCCATCCCTGGAGAAGGTCATCTGATTGCATCCACCAGATGAGACTGTTACATGGGAGATCCTGATATGGTGATTCAGAGAGCAATACAGAAGTCACCACTGCATGGCCAGATTCCATTAAAGCACTCTCATGTGAAGGCGGGTTAAGGATACCAGAGTTAGTCACCGCCATGGACCCCAAGGTCAGAAGAACAAGACTGACTTGGGGCAAAAGAGTGTTGTTGGAGTGTCCATACTTTGTCTGACATGGGATTTCAGACTGGAGATTCTGTCGGGAGTAAGAAGTGCTAGGGACTGAGCGGTGTCCAAGCGAGCTCCAATTAAGTCTATGACTTGAACAAGAAACATATGGCATTTGTTCAGATTAACAGATATGCCCAAGGTCAAGACTAGTTGTAGTCGGTATTCTTTGGCTTGAAGAAGTTGATGTCTAGTGGGAGCAGTCAGGAGCAAAATCGTTTAAGTAAGGAAACACCTGGAATTCTTACAGTCTCAGGTGAGCTACTACCACTGCCATGCATTTGGTGAACACCCTGGGTGCTGTGGTGAGACCAAACTGCAGTGCTCAGAATTGATAGTGATTGGCTCCCAGCCTGATGCGGCGGTACCTTCTGGAATGCCTATTTATCTTGATGTGATAAGTATATGTCCTGAAGGTCTACAGAGCACATCCAATCATCTTTCTGCAGGAAGGGCAGAATGGACTGTAGTGTAACCATTTAGAACTTTGAGTTGGCAATTGACTTGTTGAGGAGTGCAAGATCCAGAATGGGCCTAAGGTGCCCCATCTTTTTGGGCACTAAAAAGAATCTTGAGTAAAAGCCGCAACTGAGCTGGTCTGGCGGGACTCTTTGGAAGACCCTTTTTGAGAGCAGCTTCATGACCTCTGATGCTGCAGCATCCCGCTGATTGGGTGGGACATTGGAGAGGATCTTTCCTGGGGGGGGAGGTTTTTGGCTAAAGGGTATAGAATAGCCTCTGGATATGATCTTTAACATCCAATGATCTTTTGTGATGGCTTCCCAGGCTGTTGGGTGTAGAAACAAATGTCCCCGGACTGCCTCCAGAGTACAGCAGTTGGGCAATCCTTCAGGATTGCTGATGGGACCTGTCCATGAAAGAATCAAGACCCCTGATTTATCGGACCCCCCCTGTCATGAGGGTGGCCTTCGTTATTAAAACCATTTCCCCTTCTGCCTCTAGGGGAGAGGTCCCCTGGCGAATCCTGAAAAGGACCCTGCGACTTATGGAACCACATCTCCACACTGGTTCCTAGAAAAGGACCGTTGGGGATCAGAGACATACAAGCCCGAAGGCAGACAAGGTCTTTCAGTCCTTTTCACTTTGGGAGAATGTCTTTATTCGTTGGACCAAAAATGGTCAATCCATTGAAGGAAGCACTGACAAAAGATGCCTTACAGGGTTCTGAAAAATCACATAGTCGCATGCAGACATGACCATCTGATGGCAATGCCTGATCCAGCTGCCCATGAGAAACACTCTGCTGCATGCAAAATTAACCTCATGGATGTGTTGGAAATGGACTGGAAGGTGGCCATTCTCGAGGAATAGAACTTCTGCTCCTCGGCAAACATGGACCCTGGGGCCAAGCTAGAGAGTTCCTTAACCAAGTCCCTCTGTAGCCTGGTTTTGTGTGCCAGGTAGTTCAGTATTCACAAAGTGAAGGTCACTGAAGCGTAAATCTGCTTTCCAAACCTGTCCAAAGTCCTAGACTCCCTGTTAGAGGGATGGACAGTGGAGCTCTGTTGTGCTAGTTCCTTCTTGGTGGCAGCTGCAACCACCATGGCACTGACTGGAATCCCTTTAGTCCAATGTGGTCGGCCAGAAGGGGCACCAAAGATCTTATTGGGCCACTTGGGGATCAGTTCCACAGAGTCTGATTTCTTCCACGTCCTGCAGGACACAAGATCAATAAGGGGGTCCGCGGGGGGGGGGGGTCACCCAAGAAGTAGACAGGCCTAACCCAAATACTTAAAAAAACATTGATTCCTCTGTATTAGGGCTTTTGGAAGGCCAACCACCCTTCTAGAGAATAATTTCTATGATGTCTACAAAGACATCTTCAAGTGATCTGGGGGACCCTGCTCCTTCATCAAGATCAGTGGCCTCCATGAGGGATTCCAAAAGGGAATCCAGGTATTTCCTTTTACACATATGCTTCTGAGGGACCTCTTCAGTGGGGGTGTTCTGGACCAGTATCAGAAGACTCCAGGGATTAGACATGGGAAACAGGCTGGAAGTCCTTCTGGGTAGGCTGTCCCACAGGGGACAGAGTAGATGTCTCAGGCACAGATGCAGCTAAGGAGAGACCGCAGTCTAAAGCGGCCTCAGCTGAGGCTTTTCTGGGTGCAGATAGGACCCTCTCCACCACTTCAAAAGCTGAGGGAGATCGGGACAACCCAGGCACTCCCACCAGAGCCAAAGCTGTTAATGGGGAAGCTCTGGCCGCCTCAGCCTCCCCTGGATCAGAGTTGGGAGTCAGAGTTAAGCTGACAAGTGCTGAAGCCCTGAGAAGAAGAGACAGCTCCAAGAATTTCATAACTGATATCAACCCCTCTGACCAGGGTCTGAGAATTGCTAGGCTCTGAAACTGGAAATGAGCAAGACAGGGAGACTGGAGTCAAGGTAATAGTACCAGGTGGATCTGACATCTTGGCTCCAGGGATAGTGAGGGACCCGAGAGGATAGAAATCAGAGCAGTGAGGAGGGAAGAAGCAATAGTTAGAGGCAGGCAGCATGTTCAGAGAGCCATGGCAAGGCCATGAGGTCAGAGTCCTACCTTGATTTGATCCTTGAGGTCAGACCTCATGAGAGAGGACCTAGAGAGGACAACCCAGATGAAAGAGGAAAAGCAGGCCTGTGCAGCAAAAAGAGCTGGACTTAGATCTCTAGGCTAGACTAGAGAGGAGACTTAGATCTTCTTGACATGGAGGAGAGGAGGACTTGGAGCAATGATGGACCTAGGGAGAAAGGATGGCTCCCAAATGACTACTGGAACCAAAGCAGGCAGTTCCAGTTTTTTACATTATTCCAGTTTATTTTGTTTATTTTACAGTCCCATTTCAGCAGAGTGTCCTGGGATAGCCCAGCATTTTCATAGCAGCAGAATAGATGTTTTTAAAAACATTATAACAAGTAATATTTACATTTACAACATCAACATTACAATACACTGACAAGACAGGTAGACATATGATATCAATAGACCAAGATACATATGATATAACATACAATAAAATCTTTGTATTTGATTTTTGGGATCCCTCCCTGGAGTAGCAAGATCTGCTGGGGGACCTCTTCTTATCCTTGTGCCTCTTAGTGGGGGCTTGAAGTGGGTAGTTGAAGGGCTGAAAAGGAAGAGCCTTGAAGAAAGGGCTTCAAAATAAGTTTGTTCCAGCGGTAAATAAGTGCCTACTGGTTAAAACTGGCACAGACACAACAAGCAGAGTCAAGATAAGCCGCCCCTGGACAAACTACACAATTGTCATGCATGTCAGAAAGTGGAATCTTGTGCCCACAAGTGCTACATTTTTAAAACCCAGCAGGTTTAGAGTCAGCCATGGTCTTGCAACTATCACAAGCCAGTAATACCAAAAAAAATAAAATAAAAAGGGGGGGGGGGAAGACTACAACTACGATCAAAAGTCTGCAGAACAACACACCACTAAGAAAAAAATACCTTTTTTTTTTTTAAACAGAAAAGTCTAATAAAAAATAAATAACTATTTCAGACAGAAGGGAAGGGGTAGGGAAGGGTACAGGAAAGAAACCCCACAAAAATTACTTCCCTGAAAAGGAACAGCAAAGAGGATGGAAGAAAGAATGCTAGCAAGAACCAAAAACTGAGAAAAATTAGAAAAACAAAACCTCACAGATGAAACAAAATCCCCTGAGGAGCTCAGAATGAAGAGTACCCAATGCTTATCAAAACACGGCAAATGTAATCTGAGGGATTTGGAGGACAGAGGAGGAGCTCAGATGTTGGAGCCTATAGCTTTGGTATACGGCAGGGTCTGAGCCGATGCTCGGATCTGAAACCCATAGATTGAAGAGCAAATAAAAGCAACATCAGATCATAGTATTTGCACAATCGTGCACATTCTTTAAGGCATGTTTTGATACTTGAGAAATGTTAGAAACAATGGAATTCAGACAGATGCCACCTTCAAGAGGAAGTGTAGAAGATTATTTTTTTGTGAAGACAGTTTGAAAGAATTAACTCCCACAAAAGAGTCTGATAGTTAAGACTTCTATATTCCAAAGTGGAAGAAAATATTCTCTTAATTACTCTGTCAAATATTCTTCTTTCTTTGTCCACAGGAGGACTGGAAGACATCAAGAGTCTACTCCCAGCTAGCAAAGATGTAGATATAGCCAAAGGGTCAGACCAGAGGTGGGAAAACAAATATTTGTTAAACTGAGAAACTTTGCAAGGCCTGCCTTTTTTGGGAACTGAAGGCTGAGAATCAGGATTACTACAGGCAGCATTAAATACATCCTCCAAGGCTGGCGGTATGGGTGTGGAATGAGGCACATCTACTTGTAACATATCATAATTAGACCTCAATTCAGAGAAAACATCCATATGTTCTAATGAAACACCTCATTCATCCTGGCTTTTATCTGAGAAAAGAAAAATTCCTCCAAGGGGGATTGTGAAGACCAGGTTTCCTCTGAATCAGCAATCTGGGCTTGGGGACCCACAGAAGAAGCCCTGTCTCCATGTCAGACTCCTCAGACACATTTTCCTCAGAAATATCTCTGCTGACATTATTCTAAGAATTTCTGAGCACTAAGATTAACAATCTGTAAAAATTGCCTGGCTAAGGTAAGAAAATTATGTTTTCTAATGGATTCCATTTCTACAGATGAACAATGTTTAGCCTTTTGTCTTCTTAACAAGTCTGGATGAAGGCTGACTTGGAGAAGTCATTTCTGCCCTGACTAAAGGTCTCTTTCCCTGGCTAAACTGCACAGCTACTGGAGAGTCTCCCTGTCCCAAAGATGATTGTGAGGGAGTGGCCTGAGGAATGACAAATGGCCACTATAGATTTACCTACCATCAGCTGATGCACTGACTGAGCCTGTGGTGTCAGCAGGGGCTCATTGGCAAGTTGTTTTTTCCTTTCTAGGTACAACTGAAAACAGAACAGGTACAGCAGGGGTTACGTATCCATCCTGTAACTGAGGAGGATGTCTTGCAGGCAGTATGCTTTGCTGGAACAAGTTGGTTGAAAGGCAAGCTGCAAGTGCTCGCAAGCAGCACACATCCATATCCCTTATCACAGTAATGCATAAGCAGCACACTAAACTTCTCTCAGAAAACTACTTGCCAAAACAAAACCTCAAGTCTGATAAAAAATGGCACTTGTGTTGTCATATAGTGTACAGAAAAACACTAACAAACCTCATAATAATCCATTATACAAGACTTCTCAACACTAAACCTTTAGTTGAATAACAGTTTACATTAGTACATACTCACAAAAATAACCCCCTAAATAGCCAAGTTAAAATAGTGGTCCCTAGCAGGAAACGGATATTCAAAAGAATACTAGGTTTCTTAAAAGGGAAAACTACTAAAAGCCTTATTTAAAAATACATTTTTCCTTTAAAGAGCAATATTCTGTATGGAAGGGTTTCATACTGGGGACTTATCTGCCAGAAATGAAGCTGAAGGATGGTTGCTGCTTTTAAGAAGCTTCTGTGCTGCTTCTTCACAAGGCAGCAAGAAAGTACTGAAGAAGGCTTCACTTTGCCAATTTCCCTTCACACAGCTGTCCGATCAGCAGACAGAGTGAAGGAGTAGGAGGGGAGCCAGAGCTTTGGGAAGCTGGACAGTAGTGTCCTAGGCAGGGCACAACCCATATAGCCTAAAGGCTACTGCAGCAGTGGAAATTATAATCAAATATTCTTATCCATGGAAAGAGTGCAAAAGTAGTGTCTGCTCCCTTTTAGGGGAAGAAATCAAAGTCTTGCAGGACAGCTGTAGCAATATGCCCTGCTTCTGAACTAAAGGCCAGGCAGGTCTTGAAAAACATACTTTTGTCCATACATCTACCTCATAAATACTCTAAACTGGTATTTTCTAAAAGAAGACTGCTGTTGTGGGTGCTGTTTGCCCTGATGCAATGGGATATATGACAAGCTCCTCCAGGTGTACCCCATTACATTCATTACACATATAATACAGTCTGATAAGCTTAGTTCTTGCCAGGTAACATCAAAGCTGCCCACTGACACCCAAAAGGTGCAAGATCCTTTCACTTTGTTCTGAACATTAGAACAAAAGAGTGGAGCTACACATTTTGATTAGGTGACCGTTTAGAAACAACCTTTTACGCAAAGTCAGTTAGTTCTGAGGCTTACTTTGTCTCAAGATGTCATAAGGTTTGTGGCGTCCCCACACTGGGCCAGTAATCAAGGAGCCTGAATACTCACCACTGACACTAGAGAGGGACGTTCACATCAAATACAAATGGATGCATATTTCCAAATGCAGACCTCTCTGTGTCAAGCACAATTTCCCTTAAGAGCACACAGGGAACACATACACAGTCCGAGGTCTGGATCTCTCTGTCTGCATCCCTCCAGGTTCCCAATAAGACTCCCCACTGGTACAGCTGTAGGGTTACATCCTCAGCAGAGTGTCCAAGCCAAGTCCTCCAGCACCCGCTCTGTGAAACCAGTGCTTTGTGTGCATGCCCAACGTAGCTGACACACACACTCCAAGATTTAATTTTCAGACACACACACACACACACACACACACACACACACACACACACACACACACACACACAAACCTGGGAAAGGCTGGAACAGATTACCTGCTCTACCAACTTTGCCCACTCTATAAGGTAGTTCACTGCCACCAGTCAATTACTATAAGGCTCTTAAAAGGGTACCCAATTATACTAGATGAAGTGAATATTAATACAATTGGTAACAGTGACCAAACAGCAAGGCTTTCAGGAGTGGCAAGAGTTATCACAAAATAAGTATATGCAAATACTCTCAGAACTTAAATATTTTTCTAAAAGGACCAGTCACAGTGAAAAGTTTAAATATATTTAATAATAAAAGAACATAAAAATATTAAATGTCTATTTACAGTAAAAAGAGTTTGTCAGAGGAGATAATAAAAATAACACAGATGGAAAGTTTCATACAGTTATGGAAAAACAGCATTTCTAATCTCACTATATTTTCCTGACTAATCTAAAAGAATTGCTGCTCCCTAATCTCACTATATTTTCCTGACTAATCTAAAAGAATTACTGCTCCCTAGTTAAGTTACTTACTACCTCAAGGCAAGATAATGTGGGTGAGTGGTCCTTGCTGTCAGATCCAAGACAGAATGCTTAGACCAAGCTCCTACTAATATCTAATCATTATTTTTGGCTTACAGAATTACATCACACACATCTGGTCATCTGACTCAGTTTCCCATGTTATCACCAACACTAGAAGCTGACAGGATTCTAGCACCTACATGTTACCATACACACAGAGCTTTGCTCAGATCTCCTGGAAGTCATAAAACCATTTCACTCTTCCTCCAGAAGCTACCAACTATTCTTTAGCACAGTCATTGCGTCTCTGGCTCCATTCAAAACTGTGGGATGACATATTTATGGCTTAACCCATAAAGTAATTTAATTTCAGATATATTTTCCAAAGTCAGATGGATTAAGATTAACCTCTTCAACTCCAGTATTTCTGTTAAAATGTATACATTTGAACAGTTGCAATAATGCATGTACATTTCTTTTCCTTCCAGCAGGGCACACTGTTGATACATTTTAGCACAAGCACACCTCACAAATACATTTTCAGCACAATCTGTACAAATCAATTTGATATACAAATGACATATAATTATTTACAAAATTCTAGCTAGCTGTGCTGGCATGTTACAAATCCTCTGCCCTATTTCTCCTGGCATGGCTGGCAGTACCTCCTATCATCACAAGGTTCTTTGTACATCAGTGCTTAAATCTCAGGGGTTTTCTTAGCTGAAGTAATGGCCACAGAAAATAAGGTTTTTCAAGGCTCGGCTTCGTCACTGGTGAGGTAGACTTGAGAGGGGGTTACAGTTAGCTTTTACAGTTAAAAATTAAGATCTAAAGAAAATATTGCTTTCTATGTGGAATAAAGTATAGAGCTCTTGCATGAAAAATGTCATTGTTGCTTGAGTTGAAAAATGGGAGGGCATCACAGAAGGGCAAGCTGCAAAGAATGACTGATGTACTTTAACTGAAGCATAACAGAGCACACTACTGAAGAGTCCTGCTAGGTACCTTAGGATTTCTAACTTAATGGTTCCAATAGGAGTAATGCTCCTATGTTCACATCTTAGGGAAAACTTAATTTACCTAAATACGAGTTCCTGGTGATGCGCTTTCTGGGCTACTGCAGATTATGCAGCACTTCCTCTGAGAGTTGTTCTTGAAGGAAATTAGGCTGAGGCCATCCTGGCTGCTTAGAATGCACCGGTGGTCCTTACTCCTGGATTACAACAGGATACAGATCCAAGAAAGCCACAGGGATCCCTTTCTGATCATCTGGACTAAGAGAGGGGATTATACAGCTGCCTGGGTTCATACAGGCTACCAAAAAGACTTGCACATGTCATGCTAGCCAGATGATGCACTCTGGAGATTAAGAGAACAGAAAAGTTCTTCTGCCGCATATGCTTCCTTCTCCATTATATTGAAAAAAACCTCCTGTGGAAGTGGTTCCTCTTGGAGGAAAAGTACATCTCCAACTATCCCCACGTTTTGGTTAACTCCTGCAAAACAGTGGGATTCAGGCTTTACTTGTGACTGTTCACTTTGGACCTCCTTAGCTGACCTACTACAATGTTCATGGTCACAACAGATATAGGATGCCTGAAGAAGAGAAACCAGGTGTAAAACTACCTCCAAAGTTGCCACTTCTAACCTGTATATCTGGTAAGAGTAGACTCCAGTTTATTTACATCATACCACAGTTGTATCGTTCATAATCACATTCTAGGTTCCTGGCTGCCAGGATGTTTTAATATCTCTTAGGGTTACAATGTGGACCATTTTCCATGCAGATGTGATTTTGATTATGGCTGTAACCAGGTTCCTTGGAACTTGAAAGGGTATATGATGCCCCTCTCAAACATATATCCAAGGAATATGTTGTTTGCAATTACAAAAGGAATCTCACAATTGTTCAGTGCTTTCTGGGTCACCATTTGAATTCCTTCTTAATTCAAGGGATCAGATTTAAAGTCTTGTTCTTTGGATGACAATGCTGCCCTCAGTCTTTTAAAGTGCCAATGGATTTTCCTTATATGCACCATGGCTAAAAGAACCATAAGTACAGTTGTGCAAGAACTTATAGTAACAGTAGACATCATACAGATCAGTGTTGCAGTATTACTGACAGATGGGATATCCTGTCAAGAATAGCTATACATCCAGTCAACATGCCAATATCTGGACAACTTCCTTTCATTCCATGCATCCAACGTATAACTTAACCCCAAAGCCAGCAGGTAAACAAGGGACATTCAAACAGAAAATTCCTTAGAACCTGCTTGTCCCAGACCAAAACACTGAAGCAGAAGGATAGGTTACTACTTGCATATGTGCATATCCACCAAAGAGAAGGAAAAAATATGGAAGAGGTCCAGTGCGGACAGGAAAAACAGAACAAATCCAAAGGGGACAGGAGGGAGGGATGTAATACTGCAACAGTGATCAGCAAGACATCTACTCTTATGGCAAGTTCTTACACAACTGTAACATGTCCTTCCAAGATCACAGCACCAGTACTACCGACAGATGGCAAAGTCATAACTCAGTCAGAAAAAAGACTGGAAGGAAGATAAATCCTGTTCTAGCTTTAGAAGATGCATCCAATTTGTAATGTTTAGCAAAACTGTGGACAAAAGGGCAGAGTAGCTTATTCAAGAACAGTTCTAGAATCCAAATCCTTGAAAAAGACTGCAGAAGATGCTACTGCCCTGGGGAAATTAGCCTACACAAAGGTGGGAAGCAGTTTCCCATGAAAAGAGTAAGAAAAAGAAACTGTTTTGGAAATCCAGGAAGACATGGTTTGCTTAGAGACTGGCAACTCAGATTTCTTTTCTTGAAACCAGACAGAGCTAATCTGATTAACTTACAGCCAATGAATGAGGAATTTATTTCTCTCTGTCCATCTTTTAGAGAAGGAAAGAATGAGGGGAGACTGATGGATTGATTCAAGGATAACGCATTAACCACCTTGGGCATGAAGAAAAGATTAGTTTTCCGTAAGGATAGAGGTAGTCTTAGAATGAGGAAGGATGGAACAGTCACAGCTTGCAGCTTAGATACTCTTTTAGCTGAAGTATCACAAACAAATTAGTTTTACAAGTATAAATCTTTAAAAAAACTGACAGCTTGTTCAAAAGACACCAGGGTCAGTTTTTCCCGAACACATTTAAGGTTCTACAATGGAGAAACAGGCTTTTTTTTGTGGCTTAATGTGGATGACATTTCAAAAACTGTTTTGACCTCAAAGTTTGCAGAATGAGGTGGATCTACAGGCAGACAAATGAATATACTGATAAAAAGTCATAAACGGTCCACTCCATGTGCGAAAAAGTGGACAGTTTATGACTTTTTATCAGTATATATATTTTTCAGACAAATGAATATACCTTACAACTGAGTGTTATCAGAAGAGCGGACCAAGCCAGAAAGGAGCAGCTCACACAAATAAGAAAAGTAGGGGACACCACAAAGAAAATCTCTTCCATTTTGAAATACACAATTTTAGCAGTTGTTTTCTTTAAACCTGCTGTAAAATCTGAAGCATATTCTCCGAAATGTACTGCCGGAAAGGAATCAAAACTTTCTCACCCAAAGGGTTAACTGCAGAGGTTGGAGAAGAGGGGTTGAATGATAGAGCCCTTGCTCTGTGCAAGTCCATCTTGTGAGGTAACCTGTGATTTGTCTCCCTGGATAGATAGAAAAGGAGGGGAACTAGTGCTGTCTAGGTCAAAAGGGAGTTACTAACAAGATTTTTGGCTTGCCCTTCATAATTTTGTGGAGGACATTTGGAAACAGAGGCAAGGAGAGAAAGCATAGATATCTTCTCTTCCACAAAAAGATATGGCATCCATCCATCTAGTGAAAATGCTTGAGAAACCAAAAAAAAGCACATGAGTTGAGTAGAAGAATCAAGAGTATCTTGGACTTGAACCGGAGTCTGGTGTTGGGAGATGGAGATAAACAGGCAGGGAAGACTACAAAGCATCAATCACATTTGTGAAATATGGCTTTGAAAGAAAAAAAGTGGCCAAGAAAGACTGGACCTTTACTGACTGTGCCAACGTATGGGTTGACTGTAAAGCACATACTCCACCTTATATCATTAATGTTTAGGAGGACACTAAAAAGGGAAAACATAACTAAAAATAAACCAATTTCTGTTCTTATTTGTATGTGTATAAACCATTTAATGATATAAACAGCACATTATATATAGTAAGGCAGTTTTTTGTAGTGCGTTGTCATATGTATTGTAAATGTGAGGGCAGTCTTTTCATTGACTGTTTCAAAGACATTAAAGTAAACACATTTTAGTTGTACTGTTTTACAGTATAACAAAGGAAGAATGGCTGGACAAAAGCAAGATTTAATATTAGTAGGCTGTGATCTTGGGCAGCTGGGGTGGTGATGGAGTGTAATAGTGCACTTATATTATGTGCATAATAAAGACAGTTTTAAGGTCTAGATTAATGCCCCTGGATTAAGCTATGAAGTGTATTTTTTATAAGCAAGTAGGCTTGAAAAGTAACATAAAATATTGAAAGACATGAAAAATGTAAAGTTTCTTATATCTGCAAATATATTACCTTGCTTTTCTCCGTTAGCAAATGTTCAGTGGGATTCAAGTATGCAGCTGCACATACTGTTCTGAGTGAAATTTCAAAAGATTAATTATTGACTTAGTTTACATGGAGATAAGCGGACTTAAAGTGCAAGCTAACTGCTTGAGAGATCTGATAATTCCTTGGGGAGGGAAATGCAAAATGTAAAGGTACAAGCAATTCAGTTGTTTTAATTTGGTCAGCAGACATTCCCAACCTGTGTGCTTAGCTGTACTGTGAATTATTATTCTACTATGCTACTCTACATTCTGAAGATATATACAAAAATATGCATAAATCATATACATTGATAAACAAGTATAAATATCTGCAAAAGTATGGTAGCTAGATACCAGCTAGCAGTGACAAGTTTCTCAGCACGGTGTGCTTGTTCATTTGATACAATGGACTGCCATGCAAACTCCTTCTAGTTAATGTTATCAAAGTTATTATAAAAATGAATAATATACATGTCTTGTATCGATGATATTTCAGAGAAAGAAATCATGTTCTCAGGTACAGAGTACCTCATTTGTTTGTGGACCCACACTGACACCTACAGTGACTGGACAAGTAAATACTGTTTCATGCAAGAGGTCAAGGCTGTAGATATGTACACAAATATATTTATGTACATGCATACCTTACTACTACACAACCCTACAAAATCTTGCACTTTTTCAAACTCACAGGCAGACTTCAAACGCACAGGCAGACTATACAAGTGCACCTCATACTTTGATTAACCCAACATTAAAAAAAACTGCTGCTCTTATTTACTTTTAAATATATAAAAGAAAATAAAAATACAGAAATAACATTTAACAGACTAAAGTAGTTCTTCCCTTTATCCCCTAACAAAATATACAAAGAACTGAAGCATACAGCCTTTTTTAATAATAAACCCACTTGAATCAAATCCATTTGCAAAACCCTAAGCAGACACAAGGTACAGTGAACAAAAAAGTATCACATACGACTATCATTTGGCATGGATGTTTAATTTCTGTTCAGAATAAAACAAGTGCCTGGACCTTGGCAGTACTCAAGCTATTGTAAAACAAAACATTTGAACAGAATAGGAAATAGTGTGGCAAACCACAGACAGTTGAGAACATATTTTCTCAGTTTCAAATGAAAAAAAAAAGACTGGGAAGCAAACAATATTTTCCAAGAAAACAGTAATTTTGTAAGAACATAACATAACCGTCCTTATTTCACTATGAACAGTGTTAATAGGTGCCACGTCCTCTCTCTATATAAAACTAATAATAAAAGCAAAATTGTGCAGCAACCAAGACTGTTGACAGCATAGTTGTCACCTGCATAAAGAAAATAATGCCGTGACCCACAATGAGGAACAAATGGGCAAACTGCTCAGCTCAAACTGAACCAATTCCTGTGGTGATTCCCATGGACCCCAATTGTGTTTACACTTCAGAATTCCATATTCCCTCGACAGAAAAGTTGCTTGTTCAACAACGGCTGTGTTAATTCTTAGGATCAGCTTTTAACATGCACTGACAAAAACTAAAGGAAGCAGCTAGAAGCCATTTTCATCACAATAAGCGTACCTTGCCTCTTACTAACAAAGTTCGGCAGATCACTGGAGTCGGAGTATGAAATTAATACTGCCATTAATTCCAGTGCACTAATTAATGCTTGTTGAGCTATTCATAATAATTTCATTTAAAAAAAAAAATCTGTCCAAATAAGAATTAGTAAGTCACGCGAGAACCTCAAGGTGGGGACGCAATCAGCATCAAGACTCCCGAGCAGCCAACTGGTTGAAAATGCAGTGATGAGTAGCATTAAGTATCAATCCATTTTTTGTTTTAATCCTCATTTGGGGAAAGATGCTCTAACTTTAGACTGATACTAGATCATACATCTAACATTACCTACCTTTTCTTTTAGGAAGTAAACTTTGGTATAGGAGTTTGGAACTTAATCACTCCTCATCAAAAATTGCATGAATACACCAAAAGTATTATAAAACTTAAGTTCTTTGTAGAATATGACAGCAACAAAAACAACCTTTTTCTTTAATTTTATTTATGGCAAACTTTTTTTTAATTGCTGTACTTACAGAAGCACATTTGTGGCACTATGCGACCACATTTTTGCATCAGTAAGTACAGAGGAATCTAAAAATATTTGGTCTGCTGTATATAGTGGAGCTGTATGCGTGATGTGAGAGACTTTTGGTTTAGGCAATAGTGCTGAAGGCACCAATCCACAGTTAACGCATGTTGCACTACAGGTGCAAAAGAATTAAGGAGAATAATAAATAATAACCACACAAAATACAATATATTCATGAAGTAGCAGAAAGAAGGATGGCCTAATGGTTAAGGTATTTGCCTTACAAACACAAGGTACACGGTTTGAGTCTCAAAAGGGATAATTGGCTACGCTTAAAATGGCTCATAAGGGCAGTTAGCCTAGTACGAACCTATAAACCTATATGAACCTATAAACCAAGCCAACAAGAGAACGTAGAAAGGAGATTTTGCAAGCATTGATGCAGAAGAGGTGTCAGGAATTTCCTGGAGAAAACTGGCAAAGGAATCAAGGTACCAGGAGCAAATAGCTAAAGAAGGAAAGGCAACAGAATGGGGTGAGGCCAAGAAGACAGCTAGAATGCAGGCTAGAGACTGCCTTCCCTACCAGGGGAGTATAGGCAAAGTGAAAGGGATAGTGGAATCTTTAGTGAAAGACCTGTTCTGGTGGAGTTTTTTTAGATGAATCTAGAACAGAATCTGGTGTTAGAAAAGGGATAATTAGTAAGGCATATAAAATATCGCATGATAACTGTAAGTATCAATCAGAGGGGATTAGAAAAGATTGGGAAGAGAGACTGGAAAAGCAATTTACAAGATAACAATGGAAAGACATACATATGGCTCCCAATTATGCAAAAAAGTTCAGAAGGTTTAGGATTTTCCATGGAATAGGTGTTTACAAGGCTAATGACCACAAGGACCTTTTTAAGCCTAACCATGCATCCCAAATCTCTGACAAGTTTTGATACCCTTGATAAGTAAGCATGGACCTGGGAGATGAACCATTTACAGTTTACCTGTGTCCATTACAGAAATCGGTGCCAAACCAGGGATGAATTTCTGTTTCCAATCCAACTGTCCAAGTTGCATTTGAATTGAGTTAGGGAGGAACTCTGCTTTACATGAATGGGGAGCCTGTTCCATGTATGGGGTAGTCTCTGGGATACATACCTATCTCTCCAGCAGGTCCTATTTATAGCACAGGCAAGGTTTAAGTCTTTAAAACGGGTAATTCTGGTGCTATTTGTTTTGTGGATATGCAGGAGGGCCATTAGAGTGGGGTCTAACAATGCCCTGTATACCAGGCATAGATCTCCCTCAAAAGCCTGTACGAGACAAGACTACAGGGAAAGGGCCTTGAAACGGGCTGCATAGGACACATTACTTACTTCCCGTATTATTTTAGTGAGGAACCTTTGTGGACGTTCAAATTGTAGGCTATGCCTGCTTAGGTACATACCAAAGGGGGCACTGTACTCAATGATAGGTCTAATGAATGCCGAATACAGTGGAACAATGACTTGCTTGGACTAGGATGCCATACCTTTGTTTATAAGCTGAGCAACACAGAACGATTTCCTCACCACTATAGACACATGATGATCAAAGGCTAGATTACTATTTGCGTCCCCCAAGTCCCTGACTACTGGGTCAACTCTAAGGGGTGTGTTGTCAATATGATATAGTTACCAGGGATGGAGGACTTCCCAAAGGATACTATTATGCATTTCTTGGAATTTAGTTTTAGTCCATGGCTCTGACACCAGTTGATTGTCTTAAGTCAGCCCCTCCAGGAGATCATTTGTGTCAGAGTGATATTCAATGACAGCTCCTAATTTGCAATCATCTGCAAATTTAGTCAGCTAGAGACCACTGACATTGGCCTTGACGTCTGAGAAGTAAACACCAAGAGAGAGAAAGGAAGTGAAAGATGGATCTTTAGAAGAGAGGAGGAGCAAAATTACATAAAAATAAATGGAAACAGTGGGAGCAATGCATGCAGAATAATTTAACAGGAGGAGGAGTGATGTTCAAGGAAAAGCAGGAACTCTGTAATTTATGTAATGTTGGACTGATGACAGTTATAAAAAAGGAATTTTCTGTTAAAGTATGTTTGCCTATATCTTAACCAATAATTTAATAAAGTCATTAAAAAAAAAAAAAAAACAGAAATAAAGGAATCTCCTGGAGTACCTCACCCCCTAACTGAATGAAGAGAAACAGATGTGCCCCTCACTAAGCTGGATAAGGAGAAAGTCTGTCGGGTGCGAGAATTCGCCATATCACCCATGTACTCAAGTCTTTCAACTGCTACTGTTATGACTCTGTCATAGTCCATGTTGAGGTGAATGACTTGAGACGTACAGTCCATGTTGGGGTGAATGACTTGAGATATACCTCCATGGACTATATGAAGAGAGACATGAACGAACTCACTGAATGTGTGTCCTAAGCAGGTATGTTCCTAGCCTTATGCAGCATTCTACCATCACCCAGAATGATGCCTCAGTACAAACAGAAAATGACTGAGTTTAACAACTGGCTTAGTTTCTTGTGTCATTCCAAAGTAATAGAGTACCTGACAGCATGGGATGACATGAATGACAAACCACGATGCTTTGCCAGAGATTGCCTGCATCTGTCTCCCTTGGGCTTCAGGCTCCTGGCAAAGGCCCTTGCCTCCCCCATAGTGCCTTTTTTAGACAATTCCAAGAGGTCAAAATTACCAACATGAAAATTTCATCAAAACGTAAATTAAAAGGTCATGCTGCTAAACGCTAGGAGTCTAAACATGAAGCTGCACTCCTTGCAAGCATTCTTAACCCTGGAAGATGCTGACGTTTGTGCAGTCACAGAAACCTGGCTCAAAGCTGTGGAGAGCACCTAACCATACCAGGTTACTCATCCTATCATACATTCAGACCCCAAACTGTGGGCAGCAAAGCAAAAGGAGGTGGAATTACAATATATATATATATATATATATATATATATATATATATATATATATATATATAAATAAAAGACATACACACCTTCAGACTGGTCAAACAGTATGACGCACAGGAAACAGTCCAGGTGCATATAACATATGACAAAACCACTATTAAAATCATAGCTAACCATAGGCTTCCAACTGTCCACTCCATCTATCTGGACCTTTTTGAATCTATCAAGATTTAACCCTTTACCCTGATCCTGGGTGACTAAAGTACAGTTGTGTACCTACCATAAATGTAGATGCTCGAGTGTATTCACTGTTGCAGTCATTACAATTGGGTTATCCTGCTGGCAGGCTACCCGCAGTCGGTCTGAATTCCAAAAGTCTAGTTCCAGCATCGGTTGCAGTCACCTCCTCCCTGACGTCAGTGCGCCAGGGGTATAAAAGATGCAGCAGACGCCATTTTCTTCAGTTTTTCTTGCCCCGGATGTCAGGTGCCCCCAAAAGGGTAGGCTAAAATGTCTATAAAGCATGCATGCACCAAGTAACTAATTTCCTTCATCTACATGCCAAATACACTACATAGGTTGTATAGAATAGAGAAGTACAGATAAGGTCCAGCAAAGATAAGGGGGATGGTGGGTGGGTAACCTGGACTGCAACAGTGAATACACTCGAACATCTACATTTATGGTAGGTACACAACTGTACTATGTCGTGTTTCACTGTTGCAGTCATTACAATTGGGTTGAATCCCAAAGCTAAGATTGGGAGGCTGGAACTAAACAGAATTAGAAGCGGCTATGAGGCCCTGCAGGACTGCAGTGGCAAAGCCTGCCCTGGATTTGGAGTAGAGTGGTAAGTGGTAGCGCTTTGTAAAAGCGTGCACTGAACTCCAATTTGCAGCCTCTAAAATGTATTTGGTTGGCACTCCTCTGAGGAAGGCTGCTGAAGTGGCTGCTGCTCTGGTTGAATGTGGCCTAATGCCCTAAGGCACTGATTTGCCATGTTGAGAATAGCATAAACGAATGCAGTGACCTATCCACTTTGAAATAGTCTGCTTTGAGATAGCCTTTCCTTGTGATCCTGCAGCACATGCTACCAGTAATTGCTTAGTCTTTCTCAAAGCTTTGGTTCTGTCCAAGTAGAAGTGCAGTTGTCTGTGTATGTCCATAGAATGCAGAAGTTTCTCACCCTTATTTGTGGGTTTGGATAAAAGGTAGGCAAATTAATAGTTTGGTTGAGGGCCACACTGGACACTACCTTAGGCATAAACATGGGGTTTGTCCTTAGAGAAACCCTATCTGGATGGAAAATGATAAAAGGTGCCTGTAGCTCAGACTCGTCTTACAGGGGTTATTGCTAGGAGCAGAGCTGTTTTCCATGATAAAAAATTTATATCAGCTGTAGCGGCTGGCTCAAAAAGAGGCAGAGTGACTTTTTCCAAGACATAATTGAGGTCCCATGCAGGTATTGGTGATCTCCTTGGGGGCCGTAAGTTTTTGGCTCCTCTGAGGTACTGCCTTAATAAAGGATGAGAAAAAATAGGTGGCTCTGTATTGCAATGAGCTGAAATGGCAGAGGCATGAATCTTAATTGATGAAAAGGATAGGCCTTTGTCCAGCATCTCAATTAAGTATTGCAAAATCTGAGGGATATTTGGAACAATGTCAATTCCTTGTGCCTGGTTCCAAGCACAGAATCTCTTCCATTTTTCTGCATAAGATTTTCTGGTACTGCGCCTCCTGGCCTCCAAGAGAACATCCATCACTGCTTTAGAGAGAGGTGTGTTTTGAAAGCTACATTATCCGCCATGCTGCCAGATTTAAGGTCCTGAGTTGACTGTGCAGGATCTGATTATTTTGCTGCGTCAGTAAGTGAGGAATTTGAGGTAATGTCCATGCTGTGCATGGGTACCAGTGCTGGCGGGGCCAGTCTGGGGCAATCAGTATCATTTTCGGTTTCTTTTATCTGACCTTTAGGAGTACCTTCGGGAGAAGAGGCAGTGGGGGAAAGGCATATACTGTTAAGTTTTTCCAGCTGAAAGATAGAGCATCCACTTTCCATGCTTGCTTGTAATAAGTCCTTGTGCAGAATCTTTGTAGTTGGCAGTTGTGAGCGAAGGCAAACAGATCTATGTCCAGGCATCCACAATTCCTTGTTATCATGTTGAAGACTTGTGGATCCAATTTCCACTTTTAGGGATCCATGAGGTTTCTGCTTAGTTCATCTGCCAGAGTATTTATCCTTCCTGGCAGGAATTGTGCTTGCAGATGTACTTGGTAAGTCAATGCTGTGTCCCACAAAGTCTTGGCTAGTCTGCAAAGGGGGTAGGAATGTGTGCCTCCCTACTTGTTTATGTACCACATGACTGTGGTATTGTCAGTCTTTATCAGTAGTTGTCCTGGATGAAATAGGTCCTTGAAGGCTGTCAGGGCATTTTGAACAGCTAGCATCTCTTTTTGATTGATATGTAGATGCATTTGGATTGCGGACCATGAGCCCTGAATACATCTTCCTGCCATGTGAGCCCCCCAGGCATAATCCAATGCATCTGTTGTCAATGTTTGCCTGGCTGGGGGGTATGGTGAATGGCTGCCCCTTGTTGTGGTGACAGGCCTTTGCCACCATCGAAACTCCTGTTGCAGGCAGGGAATGAGTGTAATTATTGTTTCCAGGCTGTGGCAATGTCGAGTCCAAACACTTTTTAGATACCACTGTAGTTTCTACATATGCAGTCTTGCATATGGAATTAGTAGAATGCAGGATGCCATGAAGCCCAAAGTCTGCAGAATGTTTCTTGCAGTTAACTGGGTGTGTGTTGCCAACTTTTTCAAATAAGTAGTAATTTGCCTTTGTTTGTCTTGTGTGAGATAAGCCATCTGGGCAGTTGTATTTAAGCTTGCACCCAGGAATATTATCTCTTGAGAGGGTACAAGTTTTGATTTCTTTTCGCTTACTGTGTACCCTGGGCATGTTAATAATCTTTTTACAAATGCCAGATGCTGTAGTCCTTGTTCTCTGCTTGAATAAGGCAGTCGTCCAAGTAAGGATATATTTGTATTCCTCTTTATCTGCAAAATGCAATTACTGGTGCCAGGCATTTTGTGAAGACCCTGGGCGCAGTAGATTAGCCAAAGGGCAGTGCAGAGAATTGGTAGTGCATTGAGCCAGCTATGAATCTGAGGTATCTTCTGCATGATTGTCTGACTGGAACATGCAAGTATGCCTCTTTTAGGTCTAAAGTTACAAGCCAAGCCTTCTTGGCCAGCATGGACAGAAGCTGCTGCAGAGTCAACATTTTGAATTTTGGAATATCCAGGTATGTGTTTAGAATAGATAGGTCCAGTACTGGCCTCCAGGCTTTGTCCTTTCTGGCCACCAAGAAAGGTCTTGAGTAAAATCCTTGTCCCTGCTCTTGCTGTGGTAATTGCTGAATGGCCCTCATGTCCATGAGGGATGAAACTTGTTTTTGTGCCTCTGCCCATTGATTTTTTGGCAGGTCTGGCATACCGGTTGCACTTGGCAGGGTGTGAAAGTGCAACCTGTAACCTTGTGACACTAAGTTCAAGACCCAATTGTCCTGGGTGATTAGTTGCCAGTTTTGAGAAAAAAGTGCTAGTTTTCCCCCTAAAGGAGCTGCCAGAAGATAAGTGCTTGGTGCTGGCAGGGGGGAGTCATTGGGACTGCTTTCTGTATGGCTGTGATTTGTCTTCTCCACTTTTGGAGGTAGAACCACCCCATTGTTTAGACCTTTATGAGCCTTGGGGCTGGGATCTGCCTCTAGGGAGTCTGTATCTGCCTCTCTGTGGCCTGTCCTACACTGGAAAGGACCAATTCTTTGTAGGCCAGTGTCTGCTAAATCTTGGAGGCTGTACCTGTAAGAAGTCCTTGACTGACTGTTTGCATAGATTTGGCTTTGTCCTCCATTTTCTTCAACACCTCTTCTGCTTTAACACCAAACAAGGTATCATGCTGTAATGGCGCATCTATTAATTTTGCTTTAACATGATCAGGCAGATTCTGTTCCTTTAACCAAGCATGCCTCCTAATGACAGAACCCATAACAGCGGCTCTGCAGGAGGCCTCCAAAGAATCAAAACCACATTGCAAAATATGCTTTCCAACTTGTTCAGCTGCATGCAATAAATCTTGCATTTCTTTATTTTCTGCACATTCAGAATTTGTCGATATTTTCTGTTTAAGCAGTGACATAATGTATTGCTGATATTTAAGCATATGAAACTGACAATTTAAAGCCCTTATAGCCAAGGTAGCAGAAGTGTAAATCTTTTTTCCCCATCTGTCCAGTGTCCTGGAATCTCTGTCAGAGGGGGTAGGGTTTTTTTGCAGTGGAAGCCTTGACCCCCTTAAGACCCTGAGACATAGTTTCTGGGTCAGCAGCAGGGTTTTTAAAAATAAATTTGTGGGAGTTTGGAACCCTGTAGTATCTGTCTGGCTTTACAGGAGCTGGAGGTAAGGAGTCAGGAGTCGGACTGGACTCTGAAAAAACATCATCTACAATGTCTAGCACAGGTGGAATAGCCAGGGGCCTGTGCTGAGGCAGTAAAAGTCAGTCTCTGACTGAAAAATCTTGGCTCTCCCAGTAGAAATGCTCCCTCATGGTATGCAATGTTTCCCCCAAAAGAATAATCCTCAGGAGAAGCTGAGGGGATAGATTCTTCAGCATCAGAATCCTTATAAGGAGGAAGAGTGTATTCCTGATCGGAAGAGGAATCAGATGAAATGGAAACCTGATCTGAAGATTCATATTCTACCTCTTGCCTAGGCCTCTAGTCAGGAGGGGGATGAGAACCCCTGATCAAAGTAATCAGGTCTTCGGCCATTCTGAGCATCTGTTTTTTAGGCATGGAGGCCTGTCCATGGGGCTGTTGTAGTGGTTTCTTTGTCTTTAAAGCTGCTTTAGTCTTTGCCTTTGAAGCTGAAGTAGTTTTAACATACAATTGTGTAGGCCTGAAAACGCCCTCAGACGCCGATGCCTGCTCAGCGGCTCCGGACCCATCTGGGGGAATGGTTTCCGAAGGTCCAATACCTTGAGTTTCTGTAGGCCTGGTTGACTCCACGTGGGAGTCAGTATCGGCCTGTGGTTCTAAAGTAGTGGTCGTCAGGGGCTGCAAAAGCAACTCACTGAGAACCGGTGACTGGCCTAAAAGAAGTCTCGTCGTCGGTTTTGGACCTCTGATGCCTGTCCTTCTCTTTTTCTTTGCATTTTTTGTAAACTACGGTAGTCAGCTGTTCCGACGGCATAATAGAATTAAATCTTCTGCCAAAGTAATGAAATGCAAAATTGTACCAACGCTTAATAGTGCGTTGGTTACATCTAACACAATACCAACAACTAGCAACGTCGTGGTCAGGGCGTAGGCAAGAAATGCAGTAAGAATGAAAATCCTTATGAGGTATTTGCTTCCCACAAGAAATACAGTTATTAACTTTTTCTGACATCGGTCTGGAGCAAGAAAAAAAAGTTTCCCCAACTGAGTACTTAGCTTTTAATTAAGACTTCGGATCTGAAATTCAAACTTCAAAATCTCAGGAGCCGACCGACCAGCACTTGCGAACTGCTTTTGCTTCGGGCACTGCACAGCAAGAAAGACTGAAAAAAATGGAGTCGGCTGCATCTTTTATACCCCTGGCGCACTGGCATCAGGGAGGAAGCGACAGCAACTGATGCCAGACCTAGACTTTGGAATTCAAGTCGACTGCGGGTAGCCTCCCAGCAGGATAACCCAACTGTAATAACTGCAACAGTGAAACACGATGAACATCTATCCAACCACAGACTGGATGAAATACTCTTGCCAAAACACAGATGCCCAGAGATTCCTTAATTTCATCAATGCAAATGCATTGAACTAGTTGGCTGACACCTCCACAAGACATGAAAATATCTTGGACTTGGTATTAACCAACATGAGTATCCACTGCAGCATCCCTACAGTGTCATCATCCCTGGTAAGATTCAACCACAAAGAAGTCACTTTTGAAGTCACCATCTCCCCTCATCCCCCCCCCCCCCCCATCTAGGGTCAAACAAAAAAAACTTCTTCAAAGCTGATTATAACCTCCTGAGGAAAGGTATAAACAGCTTCAGAGCCCCCTCCCCCCTCCATAGGAACTGGCACACAGGTTCAAACCTACACCAAAGTACTATATGAGCCATTTGTATAGCTGTATGGAATCAGGAATATCCGAAAGGATGACATTAATCTCCTCAAGAAGAGTAAACCTGTCTGGTGGACATCTGCAATAAATAAACTCTATATTAAAGGAAAAAAATTGCTGTCCAGGACAAAGAAGGGGCAGGTGCCTAACTGGAAGCAATCTCTCCTTAGCCTGAACAAGCAAATAAGACTAGTGAAATCTTCCAAAACAAACTTAAAAGTCCAAACTGAGCACACCTACAAAAAACAATCATAAGTTCTTCACATACGTCCGTAATCTCAAGGGAAGCAACCAGATCTGCTCAGAACTGGTGGTCAAGGATACCACATGCACAAACGTTGCAGATATAGCCAACCTGCTGGCAGACAGGTTCAGTGAAAACTTCACCCCTCTGTCTCCCCATCAGTAAAACAGGACATCTCCAGTACCTGCTGCCCTCCCCTTATCTCTAGGGAGCAAGTCATCACTGCCCTTTTAAAGGCAAAAAATACAGCCTCCATGGGACCTGATAACATCCCAGGCTGCATCTTACATGGACTTGGGCAGGAACTTGATGCACCTATTCAACCAAAACACATGCAGCAGCTGGAGAGACCACAGGGGTTACTCACCAGGAGAATCAAGGACCTCAAACATCTACCCTACACAGATAGGCTAAAGGCCCTGTCCCTCTACTCAGTCTCCTACAGACTCCTCAGACATGACCTCTGTCTGGCATACAAAGCAATCTCAGACCCTGCCTTGATGGGACTGGTGCATATCCACGCGTCAAGCTCCACTCCAGAAACCCGCATGTGTGACCTCAACCTGTTCCAACATCAATAGGTCTTGTTGGCTGGCCAGATATGTATCCCAGAGACTCCTTCTCCACATCAAGGGAGTACCTCATTAACACTTTTTAAGCGCAACCTGAATAACTGGATGGGGGACAGAAAAAACACCCCTGGGATTCCCACCTGCATTTCTGCTGGACAGTAGCATATTGTGCTGACTTGTTGGAACATGGGCTAAATTCTTGGCTAGGTTTGTAAGGATCTCAAGGCCAGCAGCCTAGTAACTTCCTATGACCCTATGAACAGTGCCCGATATGGGAAGTCCTACAAAAGTAGGAGGACTAGAGGCAGCTAATTATGAGGTTGAGGGATTCCTGAAAAGATAGGAATAGTCTTCTAAAACATTCTGTACCTCTGTTCTACGACAGAAAGAACCCACCTATTTGTAGTGACTTCTTTCTATGCTGGTAGAGAGCAAGACAGAGTCAGATTATTTCGGATAGTGGGACCTGGCCAAGGAGATGGAAGAGGAGGAGGTAAAAGCAGATGGCCATAAGGATAAAGATGAGGGTTTGTCAGGAAAGGAAGGCTTAGGTTTCTTGGTATCCTGTCCCGATTTATCTTTAAATCTCCCTTTGTTGGCCCTTTTGCCTTTCTGTGGCTGCTTTTATTCTCACCTGACAAAAGGGCCAGCTTTAACTAGATAAAGCCTCATGAGCTTTGGTACTGGGAAAGGAAAATCTGACTCAAGTCCTGCATCACTTTCCTCTTTTCCTGCAAGGTTTAAAAAAAAAATTCACAACAGCAGATCTAAACAGATGTTTGTACAGAGAGAATCCAAGGGTTTGGCTTTGACTTCTTTCAGTAAGGAATGGAGTCTTAGCCAACAGTATCTGAGTATTACAGCATGATGCAGGTGCCCTAGGAGATGCATCTGCAGCATCATAACTGCACTTAATATAGTGCCTGGCCACCTGAGAGGCACAGTTAAGCAAAGTCAGAGCAGAAGACTTGTATCCAATTCTGCCATGGCATTTATTATTTTACCTAGAATAGATAGGATACATAAAAAGTACCTCGTCATATTGCTCTGTTAGTTAACAGCCCTACAGGCCAAGGTAGCAAAGGTATAAAAACTTTACCATACCTAGCCATGGTCCTGCTAGCCTTATCTATAGGTAACACATTAGAGGAGGGCAACAGCTTAATGTTTTTTTTTTTTTTGTTTTGTTTTCTGCAGAAAGGGAAATCAGAGCAATATCAGAGGAAGGATTTTTATAAAGAACCTTTAATACTAAGGTACCTTATAAAACCTATTTTTTTTATGAGCAACAGGTTGAAATTCAGGCATTACTGAAGGTATTTCAAAGGGCCTCCAGGACAGGGGCTATGGCTGAGGGTTTAGAAGTACCCATCTCCAAACGGAGCATAATACCTTTGTTGTGCACCAGAGATCTTGATGCCTTCCCAGTTAAAATGCTGCATCATTTTGACCACAGTATCTCTGAAAGAAAGCTCCTCTAAAGGAGAAATACAAGTCAAAATATCATCGTTAGAGGCCACAGCCAAAGGGGAATGATTTTATGAAGAAAATGCAAGAGAACTGCCAGCCAAATCCCAATCTTTCCCCTCGGAGGAAGAATCCACATTTCTCCTAAGAGGGGTAGGAGGAGGAGGAGGGAAAGCAGCTTGAAAATATGGAGGGGGTGTAAGAGACATGAGGATTAAGGACTTTAAAACAGCCCCCAAGTAAAGTCTCGCCATTCTTTCTCTGGATCCATTACAGCCTGAGAAGTGTGTTTGGACTTCTGTTTATTTGTAGGAATGTCTGTCTAAGCAAATCACTGAGAATCAAAGCCCTAATGGACTTCTATCAGAGAACCAGGAAAGTACAGCTGCATAAATTAAACAAAACAGATGTTCAAATGACCACCGCTACAGTAGCCTTAGCTATAAGGGTTACATCTTGCCAAGGATACAACAGACTGCTAGCTTTCAAAGCTTCAGGGCACCTTCCACAAGCTGTACCTGTCAGGCAGTTCAAGCTGTGTTAACTAAGACAATTTTTTGGTGTGAAGCCCTTCAGAGCTTTCCTGCCAGCAGAGTGAGAGGGGGAGGCTAAACCATGAAAGTACAATACTAGGGAGGTAGGGATTAGTGATCGTGCAACCATTTACTGCTGTGGTAAGTTTAACTTGCATAACTACACTATGTTCATCTTACTTATCACTGCTCCATCATTTCTGTTTCACCAGTTCTGGGATTTAGCAAAAGGAGAGGTCTCTAAAGGGGAATCTAAGGGAGCCCTCCCCTTCATCCAAATTCATCTTCTGGAGATGAATCCGAATGCTTCCATTTGCAAGTCTGTTTTCTATACAACTGCCACTGGGGAATACCTGGCAAAGCATCTGAATCACACTGGGAGCTCAAGGACAGAACTCCCCTGGTCATCTTGGAAGCTGGCTGTCTGTCAATGAGAAGGAGTAGAACTCACAGCAGAATATGTTTGAGGTTGGGACAGATCCAAATAAGATGGAGGCACCTACTTCAACCTTGACAAAACTCATTAGAAGGCCTTGAAAGCCACGGATGAAGTTAGATTTGAGGAAATCTGTATAACAGGTGGAACAGAAATCAACCCCAGAGCTCCAACCCAACCTGGCTCAGAGGCAGACAGAGAGAAGCTATCAAAAGCTGATGACTCAGTTTCAGAATCGACATTCCCCGAACACCAGCCCTGAAGCATCAACTCCGACTCTTGTCTCCATCTGACAAAGTTGAACTCGAGAGACCCTGTCACCACAATAAACAGAACATGCTGGAGGGATAGATTCCTGTCCCAGAGACTTCCCATTGTCTGGAACAAACTACCTATCTGTATCAAACAAAGCTCCCCATTAGCACTCTTCAAGAAAAATCTTGATGACTAGATGGGAGATAGGAAATTCACCCCGGGGATCACTTCTGTGGCTCTGCTTGATAGGGGCACAGGAAAATAATTTTCTTGGGTGGCAAAAGCCAGGGTACGTTTGGCTAGGCTTATATAGGCCCCAGGGCCAATAGCCTAGTACCTACCTATGAACCTATAAGAGTGTCTGGACTACTGACATCTTGAATTTGGATTTCCCATGGAATATATGCAGCTTGGATCTAGATCTTCAAAAGCCATCTCACTCTGGGACTAGAAAAAGTTTCAAACTATCTGGGGTGGTTGAAAATTTCTTGCAAGAGAAGACCAAAAAGTAAGTAACTGCTTGTCCAAGGAGCTTTCTTAAACTGATACTTATCTGGCACAGCCTGGTCTCTAAGCCAAGCATGGAGGGAAAAATTATGGCTGAAAGTCACTGCCTACAAGTCTTCTACAACTGTTCATAAAGCCTTGTAGTAGATAAGATTACAGTAATTTTCAGCAAATGGTAGCAGATGTACAAAATAGCCACTGATTTTCTAACTACCATCTTGTCTTTTCAAACTTGCTATATACACTTCTTTGCGGCAGAGTATTTGCATGTTATAATTATTTTAAGTAAAGGCTGATGCATTTATTTTTCAACATCACATGCCCAGTGGTTTATGTAAGCAAAAACCAACAAGTAGGTGTGGGTATATTGGAAGATTTAACCATGGTTGGCGTGCTTTGATCACAAGGGCAAAGCCTGAGTGATTAAACAATACCAACCATGTGTAAACTTTCAATATACCCACACCCATGAGTCAGTTATGGCTATTATATAATGACATTATTTAAATAAAGAAATTACTTTTTTACTAATGTTTGTGCGCAACTGCATTCTGGTGTTGTTCTGTGCTGCTTCCACATTCTTCCGCGTTCGTTGATGTACAAAGACATACTCAGAGGCACTGATCAAAAATCTACCAAAACAGCAGAGGCCTCCAAAGCAGACACCCAAACAACTGCCACCTCATGACATAACAAGCAACACATAGATCACAAAGTCAGTGTGCAAATCAGTCACAGCCCTTAAGGCCAAACACAATGCCAGACACACTTGTCATAGGTGACTCCATAGTCAGACACACTGACGTCCCACTCACCAGACTGAACAAGGAGAGGGTCACAGTAAGTTGCCTGTGGGGCGCTAGAATCCACCACATAACACAAGCACTCAGGTCACTCCACAGCAGGTACAAGTATGACTCAGTCATTGTCCATGCTGGTGTGAATGACCTGAGACGTACCTCCCTGGACTACATAAAAGAGACATAAAGGAGCTCTCAGATTATGTAGCCCAGGCTGGTATGACCCTGACCCTGAGCAGTATCCTACCTTCACCAAGAATGATGCCACAATACAGAGACAAAATGATCAGTTTTAATAATTGGCTTAATTTCTGGTGTCATTCTAAGGGGATCCAATGTCTGTCTGCCTGGAATGACATGCTTGGCAAGCCACGCTGCTTCACAAGGGACGGTTTGCACCTGTCACCCCTGGGTTTCTGGATATTGGCAAAGGCTCTTGCCACCCCCATAGTGCCTTTTTAAGACAAGGCTCAAATAAATTCTAAACCCACCGCCCTAGAAAACAATAATGGAAAAAAACTAAGGGTAATGCTGCTCAATGCCAGAAGTCTAAATCTCAAGATGCACGCCCTCGAAGCCCTCCTCAGTATGGAGAACATAGATGTCTGTGCTGTGAATGAAACCTGGTTCAAGGCTCCTGAGAGCACCCCGGCACTATCAGGTTTTACCTAATATCATGCGTTCCAGCCCCAAAACCCGGACTGTACCACAAAAGGAGGGGGTGTATCCATATTCATCAAGGATACCCACACCTCCAGGCTGGTGGCAACTCACGAAGCATCAGAGACCATTCACATGCAATTAACCATAGGCAAAACTGCTCTACAGTTTGTAGCATGTTACAGGCCACCCTCACAAACTCAGGAACCTCACATGGCCTTCCTGAAAACACTAGAGGGGATAAATGTATCACCAAACACCATCATACTAGGTGACTTCAACTACCCTAATATAGACTGGGAACACTACTCAAGCCCAAACACCCTAGCCCAAAAGTTCCTGGAGTTCATAAACTCAAATGCCATGGAACAACTAGTCACCATCCCCACAAGAGGAGATAACATACTTGACCTCATCATCACGAACATGGGAGCACAATGTTCAACACCGGAAGTATACCCCTCACTGGTGAGATCAGATCACAAACTAATCTCGCTGGAGGTCCTCATCCCACCCCTACCTGTAATAAAAAAGACCACAGTAAAGAACTTCTCGAAAGCCGACTTCACACTTCTAAAGACTAGTGTGGTCTCCTTTAAGGCCCCCGAGCGTGGAAAACAGTACACATGCCGCTGAATCACTTACAAATGCCTTCTACCAGCACCTGCAGGACTGCATGGATAAGGCAATCCCAAGCAAAACAAAGACTCTCTGTACCAAAGGCAAGCGTCCAGTCTGGTGGACCCCAGCCATAAACAAACTCTACAACAAAAGGAGGAAGCTACTACAAGATAGAGCAAAATCCTTAAAAGGTAAGACACCCTTGATCACTATAAGTAAAAAACTAAGAGCTCTCATAAAATCATCCAAAGCAAATTTTGAGAGAAAAATAGCTAAAGACTCAAAAGACAATCATAAGGCCTTCTTTAGCTATGTTAGAAACCTGGGAGGAAACTCCCAGATATGCTCAGAACTAGTTCAAAATGATGTGAAGATTACTGATCCTACGGACATTGCCAACATACTGGCTGACAGGTTCAGTGCAAACTCCCCCCCCCCCCCAAAAGGAGAGATATCTATACCAAATGATTGCAGCCCCCCAAACATCTCCAAAGCCCAAGTGAGAACTGCTCTCTCCAAAGCAAAAAACACAGCATCCATGGGACCTGATGGTGTCCCCGGCTGTGTGCTCCACGAACTCAATGAGGAATTAAACCCACAGCTAGGACAGCTGTTTAATCAGAGCCTTACCTCTGGATACGTGCCAGGAGTGGCGCACTGCAACTGTGGTCCCACTTCACAAAGGCGGTGCCTCCACCGACCCTGGAAATTACCGCCCATTAGCTTGACAAGCCTTATCTGCAAAGCCATGGAGAGGATCATAATGGACCTCATAAATAAAGACATAGGGAATTTGCAGACTTTGGATCCAACCCAGTTTGGCTTTGTCAAAGGCAGATCATGCCTTTTAAACTTGGTTGACTTTTGAAACAGTCACCAAAGCCATTGATGAGGGAAAGGCAGTCCATACAGCCTACCTCGATCTGGCGAAGGCCTTCGATACAATACCCCACTCGGGTATCATTGAAAAACTTATCAGCTTAAATATTAACCCATACATCACAAGATGGGTTGCAAACTGGCTGAGTGACAGAACCCACAGGGTCAGAGTTGCTGGCGCCATGTCAGACTCAAAGCCTGTCACAAGTGGTGTCCCACAGGGCTCAGTCCTAGGCCCACTCTTGTTTGGCATCTACTTCTCCCAAGTACAAGCAAACACAGGAGGGTTATGGCTGACAAAGTTTGCAGATGACTGCAAACTGGCCATAGTAGAAAACACATCTGACACAGATATCCTTCAGAAGGGTCTCACAGAAACGGATAACTGGTGCCAGAGCCATGGCCTAAAGTTAAATGCCAAAAAATGCATAGTCATACCCTTCGGGAAAAACAAGGTTACCCCTAGCTACCAAATAGGTGGCAATCCACTGAGCACAGAAGAAGTTATCAGGGACCTGGGGACCCAGGTTGATGGTAGTCTGTCATTCGACACCCATGTAGCTAAAGTAGTTAGGAAAACCTTCTACATTGCCCACCTTATCATGAAGGGATTCTCATCTAGATCAAGGGAGGTCATTGTCTCCCTCTACTCATCACTCATTAGACCAATGATTGAGTACAATGCCCCATTCGGAATGTATCTGACCCGACACTTGCAGCAGCTGGAGAGGCCACAAAAGTTCCTCACCAAAAGGATAAAGGGTCTCAAAAATCTGTCCTATGCTGCCCGACTGAAAGAACTCCAGCTCTATTCAGTCGCCACGCTGCTCAGAGGTGACCTTTGCCTAACATACAAGGCCATGTCAAACCCAGATTTGATGAATATGCTTCACCTCAAAAATCTAGATCCATCAGAGCCACAAGGGCGGGAGACTTAAACCTCGACACGGCTATTAATAGGACGTGCTGGAGGGATAGATTCATCACCCAAAGACTCCCTATGCTGTGGAACAAAATCCCGGTATATGTGAGGCAGAGCACCTCGCTGGCCTTGTTCAAGAGAAATCTTGACCAATGGATGGGAGATCGCAGATATACCCCAGGGATTACCTCAGTGTCACTGCTCGACAGAGGCACAGCAAAATAATGGGTATATTTCCCCATACTAAAGGGGTGGCGTAAGCCACAAAACTATGGGCTAGGCTTGTAAATGCCCTTGGGCAGATAGCCTAGTATGAACCTATGAACCTATGAACCTATATGTCACAAGATGGGTTGCAAACTGGCTCAAGGACAGAACCCACAGGGTTAGAGTTGCTGGTGCCATGTCAGACTCCAAGTCCGTCACAAGCAGTGTCCCACAGGGCTCAGTCCTGGGCCCCCTCTTGTTCGGCATCTACTTTTCAGAAGTGCAGGCAAACATAGGAGGATTGTGGCTGACAAAGTTTGCAGATGACTGCAAACTGGGCGCCATAGTTGAAAATCCATCAGACACAGATATCCTTCAGAGAGGTCTCATAGAAATGGATAACTGGTGCCAGAGCCATGGCCTTATGCTAAACGCCAAAAAATGTATAGTCATACCCTTTGGTAAAAACAAGGTAACCCCAAGTTACCACATAGGTGGCAATCCATTAAGCACAGAAAAGGTTATCAGGGACCTGGGGACCCAAGTTGACAGTAACCTTTCTTTTGACACTCACATTGCCAAAGTGGTTAGGAGGACCTTCTACATTGCCCACCTGATTATGAAGGATTCACATCCAGATCAAGGGAGGTCATTGTTCCCCTGTACTCTTCACTTATCAGACCAATGATTGAGTACAATGCCCCATTCGGAATGTATCTTACCAGACACCTGCAGCAATTGGAAAGACCCCAAATGTTCCTCACCAAAAGGATAAAGGGGCTCAAAAATATGCCATATGCTGCCCAACTGAAGAAACTCCAGCTCTATTCAGTCGCATACCGTCTGCTCAGAGGTGACCTGTGCCTGACATACAAGGCCATGTCCAACCCGGAATTAATGGACATGCTCCACCTCAAAAAATCCAAATCCACCAGAGCCACAAGAGCAAGAGACTTAAACCTCAACACGGATATAAATAGGATGTGCTGGAGGGACAGATTCATCACCCAGAGACTCCCTATGCTGTGGAACAGAATCCCGGTCCATGTGAGACAGAGCACCTCGCTGGCTCTGTTCAAGAGGAATCTTGACCAGTGGATGGGAGATCGTGGGTTTACCCCGGGGATCATCTCTGTATCAATGCTGGACAGAGGCACGGCAAATTAATGGGTATAGTATTCTTCAACCTAAGGGGTGGTGAAAGCCACACAACTCTGGCTAGGCTTATAAATGCCCTAGGGCAGACAGCCTAGTATGAACCTATGAACCTACTGTGTATGCTTTCCCATGCTTGCACGGTACATCAGTACTGTGGAAAACAAGTAATGGAGGAAGAAATATCTCCAGTGCCCCCCCACACCACATTAAAAAATCTGGACAGTTGAGAGGAATGAGAGAGGCAGGGCAGAAATACAAGGAAAATCAGGTACATTTCTTTAATTTTGCAAAACGTACTTGATTTTCGTTGCATTTGCTCTGTCTCTGTACATACCTCTCAAGTACTTGGCTCAAGAAATGTGGTCAAAGCTATAAATAAAAAGGGATGCACACATTTAGTGAATTAACATTTAACTTTTGGCATCCACAGTTTTAAGGAGTGGCCATTTCAGCTGCAGCTAATTAAATTATGGCTGGCTTATTTTAAAACAATACTGGGAGGTACTAAGCTGAGAAGAGGGTGAGTGAAATCCTGGGAAGCAAGGAGATACAGCTCCTCTCCTGTTCCTTTCCCACTGTAAAACTTCTTTGTGTGTAGCAGGTGCTGGTCACAGACCAAGGCAGCAGTGCACATTTGCCAAATATTCTTAAGGCCAGTTGCATGTTGCATACTGGTCTGGTAATTTGGCAAATTGTGAGACCATACCCCTGGTGATCAAATGTTAATTGTTGGCATTAAGTGGGGTTAAAGGCTACCCACGATATAGTACCTGGAAGCAGCAATCAGATGTAAACTGGACTTGCAAAGTTTGCAAATCAGTTTCATCACAAACAAACAATGTATACCCTTGCAGCTACAATGCAAATAAAAGCACTGACTACATAAGATTTTTTTTTAACAGAATTCAGAAAACACACAAAAATGAGCGCTTTAGTATATGGAAAAAATGTCAGTGTTACAGCTGACAAAAAAATGCAGATTAAAGGAAATCCCACATGTCATCATTATCAAGGATGAACTGATAGCTAAACACTGGTGCAGTTAAAACTCCGATGAGCCAGAAGACAGTGTGGTAGTGTCTTTCAATGCAGAACATTCAACATTTATCTCCAGATCTTAAAATGCAACTGCAACTTGAACAAGGAAAACAAAAGGTGAAGGTGAAACACCTCAAAGCAAGAAAATAAAATAGCTTAAGGCACATAGAAAGCAATAACGGAGAATGGCTTATGTCATGGGGGCTAAACAAAACATCAACATTAACTGGCCATGGCAGAAGACAGACAGAAGTAACAGTAACCCAAAAAGAACAGGCTTCCCTTTTTTCCAAGTGCATATGAGAAGCAGTGTTGAGAACCTGGTCCTGACTGCCAAGTTCAATACTAAATTGTTTTAGAAGTGCAAACAGGGAGATTACTTTTAATCGAGCATTTGAATGCCTGTCAAACTAAGTACGTAAACACCAAATTGGCCTGGGGTGATTAATGTACTTCTGCTTATAGGTAAAACTATGATTGTTCTAAGTAGGAGTCTGACAAAGTTTTGACTGTATTAAAGTTAAAAGTATTCTTTTTGAATGTGTTACGCTTACATTTCTGTTACAGAAAAAAGCAGACACAGGAAACTGGAAGAAGACAATGTCTGTAATTTCATTCGGATTACTACTTTTTGGAGCAAAACACATTACTTTGAGGATTCTAGATGAGAGACTAGGAATGTATCTCAGTGCAACCTCTGTCTAGTTAGCAGGATTCAAATTTGCAAAAAGGGTGTAAAAGAATGAAGAGACAACTCCATACCATGGCAGCAGGTTCCACAGGCTGCTGGGGAAGCCACTGATCTTACATGGTGTGGTCTTCTCCACTGTAACCCATAAGACTAGCAGCCACAGGTACTATTCAGTTTGGCACCTCATACTTTCCCAGGGTTTCACTGCTCCCCTACTTCCATAATGCTTTATACTTTCTCTCCTCACCAACAGTTTTTTTTCCCTATGATCAGCAAAACACCAGAGAGAAAGAAAAAAGGCCTCAGACTAGAGTCTAAAAATGGCGCAGTTTTGCTACTCTGGTTTCATGTTGTAATAAATTTTTTTTTTCTGGATCATTCTTTGATCTTTCCTGCATTTCAGGGCAGAGTTTAGAGGGTCTACTATTTCTGAGGCAATTTCATTGCCATGTTAACTACTCTGTAGCATTACATTTGCTTCCTGCTGTGCTTCCTTTACATACAGTATTTAGCTTCATTATGGTTGCTTGTGATTGAGAAATTAGAAACGCTTTTTGTGGTCTTAAGATCTAATCTCAGGGCAACCTTATATTATGTGTGGTGTGTCTGGATGCTAACTCACTTGGATGAACACCATGACATTTGTAGGAGTTTTGACCAGCGAGCATTAACTGACAGAAGAATCAATTTCAGGAGTAGAAGACTCATGTGAATCAACATGCTTCCTGCTACATGTCACTTTCCTGCGAATCTTTGGATATGAGAATTCATAAGACAACTAAGACTGGTGTTACCAACTAAAGTTGCCTTAGGAAGCTGCAAAAAATACCCTGGCCTTCTCTGACCTGCAGAATGATTGGTTACAAAACTACGTAGCTCAATACCATTGTCTTCAACAGAGTATGGCTACTGGGGATAGCACAGCAATAATTGATGATGGTCTTGATATCAAGTCAGGAACAGTGTCTAAACCTGCCTCAAGATGAGTGCAGCCAAATGTGTCAGCATCAGGAGCAATGAGTCTAAGACTGGCATGGAAAAATAGGGACCGATGTCTGCACTGGCACTCCAGTCTTAAGCACAGTCTTCAAAACCACCTAAGTCAGAAACCTCGACACTAAGAGTGGATATCAAAAGCCTCAGAGTGTTGAGATAATCAATGCCAGGCTAGACATCTAAGCCTTAACCATCAAAGCAGAATCTATCATCAACTCATAAGCTGTAACTGTCAATTCTGGTTTCCTCGGTAACTAAGCCAGAAGTGCGGGGACCTGGGTTTAGAAAACAGATGTTAGGGAACTCCATCTTCCAAAATAAAAGGATGAGGAGAGAGCACTATTAGGCTTTGACAATGAAAAGCTGTGATGCTCAGTATTTAAAATAATGGGGTAACAGTCTTCTTCAATATTAAAGGCTTTAACATCAAAGACTTTGCCTGTAAACTTAAAGTAACTTCTTCCATCAAATCCAGTATCTCTTTAGACAAATGTGCCTCAATAGTTTGAGATAAAGGAAAAGGCTTCTCAGAAATATTTACATGATCGTGTTTAAAAGATGATTCCACGCTCTTCTCACTAACCTCAAAACCTGAAAAGGATGAAAGTGAATGAAAAATCATGTGTTGTTTATAGAGCCTATGTTTTTTTCATTGAACGAAGAGAGGAGAAAAGGCTACCACACTTAGAGGCTCTGAATTTTAATTTACAATAGCCCTTGACACCAAAGACCCACCCAAACAAAAAGAATTGGATGAGCAGAAAAGATCTTCACACACAGCTACACCCTCATTTGAACTTGCATTTGTCATATCACTGAGGAAGTAAACTGCCTACAAAAAGAACCCCTGGATATATTGTGCCTTTCACCCAAACAAATCACACACTCTTCATGCTTGTTCTATGGAGAAATGTTTTTCCCACATGGACATTTCATGAAGGAGATGTCTGTTTTGCTTTTGCTAACTAGGCATCCAACCAAATACTTTCAAGAATGTAAAGGGAGGATAAACTCCTGCAAGTACAGACTTTTTTAAAACAAAAAATACAAACTGCAAGGCCATTAAGATAGGCCAAGGCGCAAATGGGAAAATTAGGAAAATGAGAGCTTGAAAGAGAAATTTAACAGGTTAGAGAAAGCCCCTAAAAAAGTGAAGGAGGACACCAGCAAATGGCTAAGACAATGTGAGACTACTGACAATATAAAGGAAAAAAAAATCTTCACGTATCAAAGGCAGCTTGGGGCTACTCTGTCATCCATCTAAATTGAAGTGTGGTAAAAGTGACTTGGACAGGCCGGGCACCATGGTGCACTTCACAGCCTTAGAAAACTTCATCTGCCAAGCAGTCTTAATGCCTGCAGCCTTAGTCCTGGCTGTTACATAGGACTGACTTTCTTTTACCAGATACACTGTTCTTTAAGAAAAGGTAAATGTCTGGTTATTTGGTAAGAGTGGTAATCAACCACATGCATTTTCCTTGCTAATGCTTGGTATGAAACATGCGTGTTTCAGTCAAATTCCAGCATACTGACTCTATATATCACTGCTCACAGTCAAACCAATACTCAAAGAGGAACAGCAAAAGAAGAGGTGTATTAATGCAAGGTGTGTTACACAGCTCTTCTGCAATTTCAAATCGAATTCTATAAATACTTCCTAGTCATACAAAAGAACCCAGAAAAAGCCAACATAACCCTAGTTGAAGAAAGAAAATACAAGCCCTAAATTAATAATCAAAAAACATTTAGTTAAACAGGACATTAAACACAAAAATGATGCACACTTTAATCAACATTACCTGCGCAAGTTACAAGACTTAATGCATTACTTGCAGTTAATTACAGAACTAAAGAGAAGGCAAAGTAGTGTTTAGATCAGTCAATTAGGGGAAAAAACATTTACAAAGAAAGGTAAAAAACACATTAAAACCCAGAGCTATGAAGCATTTGGAAATAAATTAATCTGCCTTAACTAAATTGCTAACAGGACCACAGGAATACATGGAATAAGATTGGGAATCAAATAACAAAAATTATAATACTTTTTCACCATTAGAAAACTGCTGCAGGAACTGAAAATACAATAAAACTCTTCCTAGTTAATGAAGATGGTGAAAATGATCTTTACAAGGCAAACTTAATGAAACACGAATGATCTTGCTACAAATAAGGATGAGAAATAACATAATGAGCACAGTCATAACAGTGAAACCAAAAGGTTACTGAAGGCATAAAAAGATATTGCATTTTATTTTTAGGCATTGGTTGCTTGGTACCAAGGTAATAAAACAATCCAACAGCAGCTAGGAGGTTCAGTTATATCCCAGATGTGTTGAGAAAGCTTAACATGCTCCCTTTAAGGAAAAAAGTAAAAAAATAATACATAACTGGACCATAAAGTTTAGCAACAGTGGATATCAGAATGGTGGAAGGAAAATAATACAAGCACGCAAGAAAAGAAAAACAATTTCCCTGCTGAGGAAGTGCAACAACTAGTCCCTGCCCAGCTATACCTCCCCACCCTTGCTCTGAACCCCCTCTGATGACCACTGTACCACAACTTCTGGCAGGGCTCTCCCAGTATTTCCTAAATTCTAACACAATCTAGCTTCCTTTCCCCTTCTCCACCTCTGAACATTCTTTTCAGTCACCCTTTCCTCTTACAGCATATCCCTTTCTCATGTCTGTTTGACGTACATGTACTCAACCCGGTAGGCTAAATAACCTTATACTGACCTACCTTCTTTTTTTGTATCCCACAACAGTAGATGAAAAGTCACATGACTGTGGTTAAGAAAACTACTTGTCAAATGCAGCACATAGAAGCCACCGATTTTACTGAATTCAGTACAATAATGCATATAAGCCCTGCTTCTTTGCTAGGGAAGCACACACCTGTTACGTACCCAGACCGGTTTATAGCTCCAGAGAAGTTACATTTTTGCATATGGAAGGCTTTCCCATTAAATAAAACAAACACAATTATCCTTTTCCAACAGATAGTTTCTTCTTGCAGAATATATCAAAAGCTTTTTCATGTATACACATACTTTAGATATTACTTTTCTCATAAAACAATGACGGCCAAATTATAGAAAGGAAAGGCATATAAATCACGTTTAAAACATCAGAATTAAAATTGAAGTTGGAACAGCAATACTATACAATTAATAAATACTCCTGTTTTATGCAAATTTGTGATAAATGCTGGGGATCCAATCCCAAAAATGAAGTTGGGCATACGCTGCTACTAAATGGAAAGTAAATTCCCCTGGAATAAAGTATATAAAGCAGACCTAAAATTAGAACAAAGGGTATAAAAAAACAGTAAGCTGGCAGAAAACAGCAGAAAAACTTACATATGAATATTAATAATATATATAAAAAAAAAAAAATTCTACCCAAGTGCTGATGTTCTGCAGTGGTCTTTTAGAACATTTCCTTTATAAGCTTGTAAAGTTAACGGGCTATCCAGAGCAAATAAATAAAGCAGCTTCATATAAAACTGTGTCAGGAAGCCCAAATCAGCATAGGAAAACTTGCCATATTTGGTTATAAACAAAATAAAAAATGTAACCAAATACTGCTCCATACTGGACATCCTAACAAAAAGGAAATGAGGGTAGAACTTCATCCTCAAAAATACACATTGGACCATCTTGCAAATCCATTAGAGGGGGACAATGAGCCAATTTTCATCCAGTAAAAACAGTACTCATTGTACTGCGGTGGTGGTGCTGCGGTAGCGTTGTCGCCTCACAGTTAGACGTTTCCTGTTCGATTCTCAGTTAGAGCGTCTTCTGTGTGACGACATGTGTGAATGGGCCTTCCTTCGTTGAAGGTTGTGCGTTAGGCTCGGCAAGCCAGCATGTAAAAATATACTGCTAATCATTAGCGGACCGGAGTTCCACTGTGGCGACCCCTAACCGGGAAAAGCCGAAAGACACAAACAAACAAAAAGCAGTACTCGTTGTGGGAAGCAACTTAACAGCTTTATTCCATCTTTCAGGCTGAAAGATATTAAAGTCTATTACCGATTTAAAAAAAAAAAAAAAAAAAAAAAAAAAAAAAAAAAAAAACACAGGAATCAACTAGCTGCAGTAAACCTGAATCTGTAAAGACAGCTTTACATCCATAGGTCAAAGTGTCCTAGAACATCATGACTGTAATCCACTGAGAACGAAGTGTGTTCCTTCCATGCAACAGTCCCTACGGCACCGATTCCAGAGAAACATAAGGTTCTATTACTGTCTTTTGGGGGGGGGGGGGCTATCCCCCACAATCTGTTAACATTACAGTGGCACATTCCATGAACATGCTTTGTGCAAATGTCAGCACTTTAAACTTGCCTACTTTCTAGATCTGTTAATTATCAAAATGTATAAAAAGTAAACGACCCAAGAGTAGCAAGTTCAGAAAACTATGAATTCATGGAAGCAGTCTCACACATTTAAAAAACGGTGTAATCAAACCGCCTTGTACATCTTAATTACTACCTGTAGCACAGACAATGACTTGTATTAAAGGATGTGTGGTGGTAAGCTAACAGGTGGAAATAGAATGATCACACTTTCTTGGGAAGACAAAACCTCTTGACAGGAAAAAAAAAAAAAAAAGAAAGAAAAAATGACCAGCCTAAATGCAAAGTGCTGCTTCATATTTCTGGAAGAATAAAATAAGAATTTCCAGTATTTGTGTATTATCCCAACCATGTCTTCTCGCAACCACGAAAGTAGCGAATGAAACTACAGAGTTTACCATATTTCAGTCACTACAGCATTATACGGATTCCAAAACTTGGAAATCAACTGAAATTCATTTTGCTAGATATTGTACAGTTGACTGTTTAAGATAGAAAAGCAGTGTGGGAGCTGATTTTATTCAAGAGGCAGTAAAGGTAACACTTGCATTATCGCAACCACATTACTCATGAACAGTTCTGCTCAATAAAGGTTCTTTCATGTTTCAGTACTCCTAATGCTATTTTGTAATCATACTTCCTTTAAAAAAAAATACCAGCAGATGGGACATGGACAAGCATTACTTTGCCTTAAAAACTCGTATTATGGGAAGAATCCAGTTCAACACAGAATATTGTTTACTCTTTCCCATATAAAACTACAGAATACTGAGCTGACTCGCTAATTTAATTGTGACAAATTAAAGCTGTAAGAAATGTAATGTATGAATCACACATTCAGCCATCAGTACATACAATCACCACAATTTTGGACACAATGACTCCTTTCTCAATAACATGAGTAACGTGGTTGTGCCATTTGGAACATGGTTGCGATAATACGCAAGTACCAAATTCCCTAAAAAACTATCCTGCAGTTCTTTTAGGATGTTCTGTATATATTAACTGGCAGGCCATGGGTTTAAATATACAACTCTCATTCCATACCTACTGGTTTACTGCTAGGTGGCATAAACTGGAATCAAGAAATATGATACTGTCAGATTATAAAAACATTATGAAGGTGATGAACTATTATACTGTTAAAACATCATATACTTATGGCAGCTGCCCTTTTCTTCTCAGACAGAGCACATGGGAGTGCTTTTCAAACTGAAAATGTATTAACCTCTTCTAACAACACTTCATACTGGCTGCAACTCAGTTTTAGTAATATTAATGCTGGCAGCAATACAGTTCTTGCCAGTCGTAATAAATAGGGCTGTGTTGTTATTAACAAATAATGTAATTCAAGTGCTACATTTACTGTGCTATTCTTATTATGGAATTATAAAATGACATCACAGCAGGAGGACTGCACAGTGTTCCACGAATGTTATGATGCAGGGCTATAACCACAAAAAGTTGGAAAACACTGCCCTAGAAAGGAACATTTGAGCAATGAACTGCGCCCATCTCTAATCTAAACCTTAGCTGTAACATTTTTTTTTTTAAATGCTGAAAGAAAAATGACTTTCATTGTATCTGATATAGCTCAAAAGGTGTTGTTTAATAAAATGTATTACTCAAGACTCCTCAAAAGACCTGTGTTGAGCCCTCCAAAGAAATTAATATGGGGATTTCTTGTATATTAAATTAAAAGTAATTAAACCCCACTATGAAAAACTCGGCAGTCATAATCTTCCTTTCAGACAAATACTCATCTAATACCTTTCCTTTGTTAAGGATGTAGCACTACTTCCCTTATCCTTTTACAACTCTGACTTTGTCCTACAGACCATGCAGGCCTGTGATGTTATAAGATGACCCCAGTAGTACAAGTGTGGGCGGATGACAGAGGCAAGAAAACAGCTACACTATTAACTTCACAATACTATACAACTCCTGTTGGACTGCTCATTTTTTGCTAACTCACATGCCACAGCAAAGCACTATCCTAATGTTTGAATTACTTAATTCATTTTTGAACTGTCCTATTTCACCACTAATGACAATTAATCATATGCTTAGCAATTATAAGTTACTACCACCACCACCAGCAGCAACACCAAACACATCCATAGTGTACCAGAAATATCCTGGGCCACATTCCATACCCCTAATAATCACCTCAAAGAAGACAGAAGGAATCTTTTCACACCAAACTTATGTTGTGTGCATTCTGAACCCTACCCCCACGCCTCTTCAAAGAGGATGAAATTGTAATCCTTCCATCCTGAACTTTTGCCAACCACGTTCTGAATGTACCAGTCCTACAGCAAGCTGAGAGCTTCTGAAGAGACACAAACAATGCACTCACAGAATCAACAGTAGTTATGCTAAGCTTTGAATTATACAGCACAGAGGCAGGAATGACCAAGAGTAATAAACGTCTTTTTAGTCACAGTATATCAGCGAGAGGGGTCTGTGTGCATTTCTTTTGCCATACTTTTTGTCAAGCCTTCCTTCATCAACTACTGAGCCTAAGCTTCCAATGTTTAATTTTTTGCATGGAAGGGTCTTTTGTGCTAAACTGCCCACCTTGATATCTGTGTAACAGTACATCCGCTGTGGAAAATGAAGTACTCTTCACAGTGCAGATTTCATTTGAAGGACATCGGCCTTATTTCTCTCCTCTTGCTGCCCAAGGTAGTGCCTTTTAATACTTATTGTGTTAAATTACACACATTAAACTTGCCAGATAGAACTCTGAAAACCTGAGCTGTTTACAGCTACCATAAGGTAAAGCTTTAAAGAGGGTTTACTATTTTAGTAATCGTGTGGGAAATCTGCTTCTTCTTGCTTGTGCAGCACTAATATGTAAATGATGCAAGTCAGTGTGTGCACCTCTCTGTGCAAATTTGTTTCTTTTACATAGCTTTAACTGAATTTTAATAGATGGATCCAAATGGATACCAAGTAAAAAACTATAACTCCTCATATAGCAAAAACATAACTGCTTTTAGACTATATGTATAACCTGAATGCTTTATTCAGCAAAAGAAAATAAAACCATTTTGCCCCGAGTTTTTATCCATTTCCTACTCATACTCAAGTTTTACTGCTTGCAGCTAGGCCATTCATGCTTCTACCCAGCATCCTACCTACCTGTAATGTGACCACAGAGTTTTGCTTTAATTCACTATCCCTCTTAATCCAGATATCTTCCCTGCAATCAATCTCATTCTCTTTACAGGACATCACTAACTGCCTCTACTGGAGCTAAACAAGGGCTCATCACACCTGCTGACTCTCCCACAGTCAACTTTTTTTTCTCTCTCTCATCCTTGACTCCTTAATTCTTGTTTCAAACTCCATACATCAAACCCTATTACCTCACCCCAATGTTCAAGTCTTCCACCAATACAAAGGGATGCATGGTTACAGTAAAAGGTTTTCTGTCTCTCTCCGTCTCTCTCTCTAGCAGTTACGGGTGAAAACCATCAACTTAAACATAATGTTCTCTCCTCCTGCAGGCTGAACTTCTTACATCTGTCCTTATCTACACACATCCAAGAATACTTGTTAATTTTACTTGTGACCAAAAACAATACAATTACAAAAAATATTACCCCCCCCCCACACACACACACACACACACACACACACACACACACACACACACACACACACACACAGCACTTACACATGCAGAGGGTCTAAAGACTACACCTGCAAAAGCCTCATTTGTACCTGTAGAATCCATAAGCTGAACAAAATCAGGACAGGACAGCTCTGAGCAGTTAATGAGCTGCTTCCTGTAACTAAGGGTAGGGACAGATTCCTTCCCCCTCCATTTACTTAACATATGACTCTGTGGAAGTCACTTAAACCATGCTGTGCTCCTGGGTTGCCTCTGAAAAGACAAAAGACATGTGGGCTTAACCAATTAGCAAACAGATAAAACAAAAATTTCATACAAGCGACATATTATGCAGGCCTCCCACTGATCACATTAAATTGGGCATTCAGTCACTATACAATGGCAAGGGAGTCCAAGATATAAAATACTTAAGGTTAAAGCTGAACCAAGCCAGACTCAAAAGCCCATTAAGGCAGACACTAACTTGGCAACATCTAAAATATACAGGACTTCACTACATATAAAACTAGCATGGTAGTATTACTGAACATCCTTGCAAGTATGGGAAAATCACATCTAATTACAAAAATCTTCCCAGCACCTCATATGGCACCTGAAAATCATAACATTTCAGTATTCATGACTTCCACGATGGCTGCACACTGATCAACAGCTTAACTTCAGCCCTTCCAGTGTGAAAAAAAAAACTGAAAGACAAGGGCCAGGAACTTTCAGTTATCGGCTAGTAAGCACCCTGCCTGGATGCCAAAAAAAAAAAAAAAAAAGAAACCAAGAGAGATCAAAAGAAAATCAACTAGAAAAGGTGAAGAGAAAACACTGGAAAGAATCCTGCAGCTGTTCAGCCAAAAAAAAAAAAGTAAAGCTCCAGCTTTGGTGCAAGACAAGGCTTCCAATAATTGAGAGGAAAAAAAAAGTCAAATCTGCTTAGAGCCAATTAAAACACTGAAAGAGTATATCAATTCAAATAACAAGAGATTGGAAAAAATGATAGAAGCCTTAAACAAATATTCAGACGAGCTGATAAAACTGCAAAAATCAGAGGTTGAAATGAAGAAAGGCTGGCTGAGTATGAGATATCTCAATAAGAGACATTTCAAAAAAGTGATAGAGAATAGAGCAGATAGGGAAAATAAGATTTTCTGCTGTACCAGTCAAATTGGAACAAACAGAATGTATTCATTTTATGAAGGCACAAATAAGCAATTAGACTGGTATTCCACAACTACATTTACTAATTTACAGGATATATGGTCCAAACCTGGTCATGAGAAAATAGTCAATACCTGTATTCATAAAGATGCAAGCCTACTAGCAGAAAGAGTTGACCCTGACAAAATTGTGGCAGAAGAGGAAAATATTAAAAGTTGGAGACAGTAGACTGTTGTGGACAATTATACTCGCTGTACACCAGGCAATTTATTCCAGCAATCAGGGAATGTCAAGAGGCAGGTGTGGGATTTAAGCAGCTGTATCCAGCTGTCTTTAAAAATTTTTTTTGGAGAATCAAAAAGTCATTTTTGATGCAGAAGAAGCTAAGGAGGAAGTAAAAAAGTTTGTCCAACAAAAAGTGGGCCATCAAGCAGAAGGGGACTTTGCTTCTCTTTCTGATAATAAAGCACATGGTGAGACTATGCCAGTGAAAAAAATTCCAAACGAAAATCCTTGACAGAGAAAAACACAGTAGTTTACTAGAAGAATTGGCAGTACCTTCGAAATGAACTAGAGTCTAGAGATGGGTGAACTAGAGTCTAGAGATGGGAGATGAACAGGAAGACCAGCAACACAGAAATTAATGGATAAATGTGATATTACAAAGCACCAATCCCATTTGTGAAATGCAACTGTCCAAGAAAAGGCAGAAAGAGTAGACTTTTGTTGACTTTGTTAAACCTGGGAGGAACTGAACGGTTTTGCCTCACTACATGTTATTGTCTGGAAGGACACTACGGGTAGGGGAAAAGGAAGGAAAAAGGTAACTGTACATAAAACAATTTACGTTTTTAACAGTATTTCTATACATCTTTTCATGATATAAACTGCATATTTTACAGTAAAGCATTTTAGTTATTGTATGTCAAATATATTAAACAGATGGCTTTTTCTTTTCTTCTTTTTTAGTATTACAAAATAATGTAAGCATTGCAATTCAAAAAAAGAAAAAAAAGGCTAGACAAAAGCATGCTTAAGTTTACAGGCTGTAATCTTGGGTTGATGAGGTGGGGAATGGAGTGCAAAAGTACACAGATCATAATATATGTAGAGCTGATATGTTTCCTGTTAAACTAGACATTCACCTATGTAAAATTAAGGCCTTTGGCTTAATCTACTAACTAATTTTAAAGTGAAAACAAGTAAATAAGAGAGCACTGAACGTAAAGAAAAGTTTTCCTGTAGCAATAAATGTTTTGCCGGGTTTTAGAAGCCTACAGCTGAGGCTACATTTTTTTTCTTACGTTCCCATGGAGACAATCATATTATAGGGGAATAAAAAAGCCAAAGCAGTAGTTTCTTCAAGGCTAAAAGTTAAATGTTTTCTGAAAGAAAGCAAGTTGTTTTTTCACAGCTGTAGTGGCTATATAATATGTAAAGATGGTACAGGCTCATCAGATCCAGGTTCATAAGGGTCCATTTCAATTTTAAACTAGGATTATAAAGTGCTTATATCTATAACAGCTAAAAGAATGGCAAAGATGATGCCAAAATTGATAGATATATGGATCAAAGTAGTTTTGTGGAGGGTAAGCAGACATCGGACATTAACAGAACAATGATGATCCAGAGGGAAGCAGAATGTAAGAAAATACTGCACAAAAAGAACAAAATAGAGTAAGCTGGGATTTTAGGAGTAGGACAATGGAAGAATGTGCATTCCCAGATACAATAATAAGGATAATTAGGAGGACATGTGAGGGACTGGATGTAAAAATCAAAGTGGGAGGGGAAAAGTTGTGCCTGAACAGAAAAAACAGGCAGGCGTGTCCTCTTTCCCCTTTATTTGTGTTATATTTATAACCACTAGTAAAGAAAAGAAGGGACTCAGAAATTCAAGTATATAATTGGTATGGCAATCAAGAAAACTTGGCTTTATTTGCAGACCATATTATTTTGTATCTGAAAAACAGAAAAGAACATGTCAGTGTTGCTGAACATTTTGAAACAGTTCCAAGTTTTTTTCAGGTTATAACATTAATGAAAATAAAACAAAATCTATAGCTGTTAATTATGTGCTCATATGAATTGTTTCAGCACTACCCATATTTATAGAAACATAATAAAATGAAATACTTAGGAGTATGGGTTAAAAAGGGTTCCGTTATGGCAGCTAATAATATGTGGGAAGAAACTTAACAAAAGATGATACAAAAACTGAGAAACTGGAGGCTCTTGTATATGGATATGGTAACAAGATACAAGCAATAAAAATGTTTTAGTTTCTTTAGCTTTATACACAGGTCAGGCATACTTTTATCAACCAGAAGAGAAGTTGTGGATAGTAATTAAAGAGTTGAATGAATTTATCTGGGAGGGGAAGAGAACAAGAGTCAAGTGGGATAGGTTAATCCTTCTAATAGAATAAGGTGGTTTAGGGTTACCCAATTTGAAGTGATATTTTACAGCTACACGGTTAAGGCTCTTCTAAACAACATAAGCAGGAAGGTACAATTCACAGTGGAAAACAGAGAGGAAATTAAAGTGGGAAGTGTGATTCTGGATGCAGATCCATAAAGAAAACACAGTCAAATAGAACGTTTTACTCAAAGCACAAAGAAGAAGTAAGTAATCTAAGAACAAAGCCAGCACTGGAGCTGTGAAATGAGATTCAGCCAATACTGATAAATGAAATTAGGGGTGCAGAGAATAGGCAAGAGGAGGCTGGAATTTACTGGTGTAAGCTGGCAAAGGAACCAAGGTACTGAAATCAAATAATTGGAGATAGAAATACAATAGAATGGGAAAAGATCAATAAGACATTTGAAATGCAGGCTAGAGACTGCCTTTCAGGAACTGAAATCAGAGTACAGGCAGACAGAAAGGGATAGGGGGAATCCTAAGAGAAAGGCCTACAAATGATATAGTTTTTATTTGAATCGGCAAACATTATACATCACTTTTAATATATCCCGTCATTGTTAGTCAACCAGTGCATAGCTCATTCAGATCCTGCCTTCTTTTAAGTATCTTTCCTCCTCTGCAGGTAGAGGTCTCACATTTCCATTTTTTTCTGTGTAATTTACTCCTACCCTTTTCTAAAGATCCCAGTTTCAGTTGTTTTATCTTTGTTACTTTTAGTAAAATAGGTTTAGACTTTGATTTCCACTTTTTTGGCAACCATTACAATTAAACTCAGCAAAGCTTTGCTGTCTACTTGAGAAAAGTTTCTTTGGAGCCTGCTTAGAGTATAAAAATATATGTAAACACTTCCAGGCAAAGATCCTAAATATTCTAGATTCTGTTGCATATTTGGGAGACATAAATACATATATCCCCCCAATGTTTCTTTGTTAATTGCTTATCCAATCTCTCTTCCCAATTCTTCCTTACCTCTTCTGATTTATTCTTATAGTTGTCATACATTTTATAAGCTGTACTAATTATTCTTTTCTTAACAGCCACTTTTGTTCTAGATTCTACTAAAGCTCAACCAGAGTTGGTCTTTCATTTAGGATCCCCATATTTTGTTTTCTGCCTGTTCTCAGACATCAATCCTTGATATAGAAGGCAGTCTCTAACCTGCAGTCTAAATAAATTCTTAACATCTTCACATTCTATTACCTTTCCCTCTCTAGTTATTTGCTCCCAATACCTTGGTTCCTTTGCCAGTTTTCTCCAATATACTCCTGCCTCCTCTTGCCTATTGTCTGTATCCCTAATTGCAGTTATGCCTATCAGCAGAATCTCCCTTCTCCATTCCCATATTGGATTGGTTCTTAGAATACTTTCTGCTACTTTGAGGATAATGCTTGGATCTTGAAAATTCTTCTGGTTGAAGTAATGACTACTAAGAAAATTGCCTTCCATGAAATAAATTTAAGATCTCAGATAGCAGCAGGTTCAAATGGAAGTTGAATAAGGTTCTGCAATATTAATTTAGGTCCCAAGGTGGAGTAGGATCTTTAAAGGCAGGCCTTAAGAGTAGTATGCCTCTTAAAAAAAGCTTTACTTAACTTATGAGATGCTACTGACGAGCCATTTTTTCCCCAACATGGAAGTTCAATACTGTTGCTAACTGGACTAACTTTAGAAGAATTAGCTGCTTCATCAAAGAGTTGCTATAAAAATATCCAATATGTTATGCATGGGAGCTGTAAAAAGGTTCAGTGTTATGTTTGAGTCCAAAAACAAATCTTTTCCATTTACTGGAATATAGTTTCCTGGTGGAAGGTTTGTGGGAGGACATCAAAATATGATGGACAGGAGAAGAGAGCACTTGTTGTCTGGCTATCAGTGGAATTGGAGAAGCCAGGGAGGTAGCCTGAGGTTTGACAAATCTGGGTGCATCATGTCTGTATGTCAAGTGAGACAAAAGGCCTAGAGTTGGATCCAGAAATCAAGGTGCTTGAATTAGGCGAGACCAAAGAAAGGGAAACCAAATCTGTCAAGGCCAATATGGAGCAATAAGGATGACTGCTCTTCAACCTGGAAACTTTCTGAAGGAATTTGGGAATCAAAGGAATGGGTGGGTACACATACAGGAGACCGGGGGACCAACTGTGATGCACAGCATCCCTCGGAGAGTCCCCCTCTGGGGGGGATTAGGGAAAAGTTGCTGCACTTGTTGCTCAGGGGGAAGCAAATAGATCGCAGCAAGGCTTGCCCCACTGACAGAATATCTTGTCCACAATTTTCTTGTTAAGGAACCATTTGAGGGGTAAAAGAATGTACCTGCTAAATTTGTCTGCTATCGCATTAGATTTCCCTGGAATGTACATTGCAAACAGAAAGCAGTTAGAAGAGCTCACTCACTGCCACACCCTGAGAGTGCTTCTTGACACAATGGGTAGGATTTGGTTCCTCCTTGTTTGTTGATGTACCAAACCAGTGAAAATGTCCATTTACAATGCAATGGTCCCTAAGGGGAGGGCATCCTGGAATGCCTGCAACACTAACAGCACTGTTCTCATCACAAAGAAACTGATATGTAGTTTGGCCTCCTCGGACCAGGTGCCTTGGACTGTCTTCCTCAGATAAGCCCCCCCCCCCCACCCTAACTGGGAAGCATATGTGGTCTACGGCCTTGGGTTGAGGGAAAATGAGTGTCTGGCCTAAAATAATTTGGTCTGAATTAATCCATCATTCCAGGTCTCTCTTACATGTCTGAGAGATTCTTACCTGGTAGGACACAGGCTGATGAACTGACCACTGGGAAGCCATAATCCAATGAAGAATTCTCATGTAACATCTGGCTAGCGGTACTAATGTTATTGCTGCTGTCACTGATCCCAGGGCTTGAAGGACCAGATAGGTCAAAATTGTGGTGTTGCAGATTATCTTTTTGATTTGATTTGTGACCTTAATGTTTGAACTTTTGATATGTTTTCATATTGAGAATTGCTTCTATACACTCTAGGCTCTGGTAGGTTGGAAATAAGATTTCTTGTAGTTTACGGTTATCCCCAGAAAATAACAAGTCTGAACAACCTGCTCCTTTGCCAATAGAGTTGATACATGGTCAAAGCAGATACATGCCAGTCATCTAATTATGGAAACACTCTGAATCCCTGCAGTCTTAGACGACCTGCTACTACTGCCATGCAATTGGTAAGCACCCTGGGGGCTGTGGCGAGTCCAAAGGCTAGTATTCTGAACTGGTAATGATGGACTCCCAGCCAGAAGTGTACATACCTTCTGGATCATCTGTTCATGTCCTGTAGGTCTTTTGAGCACATCCAGTCATCCTTGCTCAAGAAAGGGACAATAGACTGAACCGTGAACATCCGAAACTTGGTTCTTTGAATTGTCTTGTTTAGTTTGCTGAGATCCACAACTGGTCTCCTCTTCCCATTCTTCTTTGGCACTAACAAGAACCTTGAGTAACTTCCGAAGTCTATCTGGTCTGGCAGGACCTCTTAAAAGACTTCTTCTAGTAGCTTTTGTA